>NW_026775572.1:27759696-28147196 GCF_030987335.1 Cornus florida | reverse complement strand
AAAACAATCTCATATGCTTCTCTAATTGTGCCGCGTGGCAGAATCCTATTGGATTGAGAGAAGGTCCCACTGCATTTACTATATTCAAGGCATTTAAGGATAGTTTTGTAATCTGACCCGGAATGCTGCTGTTAAGTCTCTATCCACCCAATTACCCTTTAGTAAAACAAGTTTGGAAAATTTTATTTTATTCAGGATAAGGACACAGGTTTAGGGACAATTATTATCCAACTTAATTTAATATATACCAATAACTATACCACTTTTATATTTTAATTTAATACTTAAATATATCATTTATATTCAAATATGGTCTTTTTTTTTTTTTTTTTGGCAAAGAAATATGGTCTTTTAGGGTAAGTTAATTTAGTATATATCTTGGCACATTCACTATGTGTTGGAGGATAATTATAAATTTATCAGGTAACGTGATAGAGAATATAAACAGCTCAAGCATTTGCACATGTGTATATTTTTATACATATAATATAGGATAAAATAACATTAATTTCTAGATCTCGCTTCTTGTTTCTTTTTTAATTAATTATAGAGTCAAGTGCTTTATATATAATATAGGATAAAATAACATTAATTTCTAGATCTCTCTTCTTATTTCTTTTTTTTAATTAATTATAGGATAAGTGTAGAAAATAATACTAAAGTATGTTTACAGTGCATATCACATTCAAAAAACATTCTTAAAGCTTTAATTTGGTGCAAATAGGTCCATCTAACAAATTTAAAAAACTTAAGTTAACTAAATTACCCTTACTGAACCATTTTTAAAAAATATATAAAAATAAATAATTTTATAAAATGACTAAAAATGACATTATTGGAGGATACCCCTCACGTACAAAAAACATTCCTAAAGTTTCAATCTGATGCAAATAGGTCCCTCTGACAAATTTAAACCTTAAGTTGACTAAATTACCCTTACTGAACTATTTTATAAAATATATAAAAATAAATAATAGTCTAGCGGTATCAAACCCCTACTTCTCAAAGAGAGGTCAGGGGTTCAAGTCTCAATGGAAGTATGTGTGTGTGAGTACCAACTAGGAAAAAAAAATTATAAAATGACCGAAAAAAAACACAATTGAAGAACACCAATAATTGACAAATAAAGATAAAAATATAAAATAAAAGTAAAGATAAAAAGAAAAAATAAAAAACGAAAATAAAGAGCAAACTAAAGAAAATAAATCTGTCTCAAACTCCAAAAACCAGTGCACACTGATATTGAAATTTTTTTTTTTTTTTAACAGTGTTGGTGCGAACTAAAATAAAATAAAGAAAAACAAATTTTAGTAGAAAAGAGTAAACTGAAATCTCAAAATATTCAAATCCTTGTTCTACAAATTTTCAAAGTTAAAAAAAAAAAATGTTTAGAAATATATATAGATAAAAAAGTTTTAAAAAAAAAAAGTAATGTGCACATAACACCCCTATATTATGAGATTAGTAGCATATATACCTTCTTGAATATTTTCGGAAGAGTAAAAGGGCAAAACAAGTATTACAATACTAATTTATGTCAGATGAGGTATTTTTACACAATGTGAAAAGATTATGATTATTTTTTATACACTTTTTTTAAATAAAGAGTAAAAGTGTTATGCGTATTATACGTTTACGGTGTTTTCGGTGCACTTGTTCCTTAATTATACTAATTCTTTTTCCCTTTTTAACATGAATTATGGATAACCGACAAAGCAAGTACTTTACTAAGATTAATGCCAATTGCCACCTTAGAGAAGAGGTGAACGACTGCTTTCAAAACCTAAAATTAATAATGAACATTCTAGTAACTAAGCGCAATAACAAAGATTATCTAAGAATTTATGACAACGAAGCTATATGCCCACCATAAGTTGTGTGTGTGTGTGTGTGTGGGGGGGGGGGCGGGGGGGGGGGGGGGGTGGTAAGAGGAATGATGATGAGTTTTGAATTAGTTATGCATATATATAGTGCAAGGTACTGTGTGTGAGGAAAGGGTGGTTAATGTAGTAGTTCTTGTATTTGATGTGGGTGTAAACAAGGACAAAGAAACCAAAGTCAAAAGGTTGTCGGTACCAAGAAACAAATTGTGAAATAGTATTAGGTTTTGATTGGCTTAATCCTTTCTTGTTTGTGGGTGGTAATAATATTTTCCCCCTCATCAAAAGTTGATCATGCTTTTACATTATAAAATATATGTCCATCTCAAAATGTCAGCTCCCCACACACACACATAGTGGTGGCTGGCGTACACTTTCTCCAAAAGCCCAGAAACTTAATATGGTACATGACATGATATAAGAGATTGGGGATTTTCTTTTCTTTTCATTTTTTTAATTAGAAAGTTCAAGTAAATGCATACTCACAGTCTAATTTTATCCTATTATTCTGAATTTGAGAGAAAAATTAATTAAGACATCTATTTGTGATAAAAAAAAAAAAAAAAAAGATTTAAATGCTGAAGTCTTGTAAAAACGAATAGGTCACTAGCTAATTAGTATAACCTCTCCTGAGTGAGAGTAAATTGTTGATGCTTTAAACTACACAAATAATCGTTTTAAAAATAAAATTCATATCCAAAATAATTTGCTTAGATGATGAAATCAATGTGTTGATCTCATTCTCCTTTCTACTAAAATATATATATATATATATTCTCAATTTTGTTTCCATATTCTACTTTGTCTTCAAAGGTCAGATTTTGTTTTCACCAGTCTAGTAGGGAGTAGTATTTTTCACTCGGAACCGAACCCTACATTATTTACCTATGTTGCATGACACGTGGCAGTAACTCATAGGTTTGTCGGCAAGAAAGTCATGTTTAATTTGCATGCCGACCTAACATCAAATGTATGATTCTTAAGTATGGAGCTTTTTGGAGAGAGTTGATGACATTGACTATTTGTGGGACCCTAAATTCAGGGTGGACTCACAAGTATCATAATATGTATTACTTTGGTCCCATATTAATTGTCAACTTAAAAAATTGTGACTCACAATTGAAATTTGTTTGACTCACAAAAATTTAAGTGGAAGTAATAACATCTAAAATGTGTACATTATTAACCACTGGAAGGTTATATATAATAAGAAGAAATAAATTCTACTTATGTACTTGCTTAAAGAACCTGAATCCAAAAAAAGAAAAAAAAAAAAAAAAATTGATGTACTTACGTACACAAACACATGTAGACATATTTAATTTGTTTGTGGAAAAATAAGTAATGTGGTCTCTTTTGATGTTTCACCATGATCATGTGCATTAATTCAGTTAACAAATGTTGGTATCAAGTTTTTAAGACAAGGAGGAATCATTTTAATAATACCAAGAAAGAGAGATTTAAGGGGAGCACAGAGTTGTCTTGAAGCTAGGGTTCCATGACCCCAGGTTTGCCTGCATGAAGGGACTGCTTGGGGTTTCGGTGTTTTTTCAAGAGCTATCCATTGAGAGGAACTCCTCGAGAGTCTTCAGTGCTTCCAAGGACTTCTTGAGGGCTTCAATATCCCTTGAGATTTATCCTTAGAGAAGTTTATAGGTAAGCAATCTGACATTTATCATAGGATATATCATATAGTATTGGGTGCCTACAACAAGCAATTATATTCTAAAAGCTTATGGTTAAGAGAGTGTAATTTTAGAACTAACCCTACAAGTTTAAGCCGAACACAAGTATCTTTCCTACATGTGATTGGACCTTAAAATTGTTTGTGTCAGAGTACCTTACAAGTAATATTTATTAACAATTTTCTCCTAAAACAAACATTGGTGTCAAAAAATTGCTTGAAATTTCGAAATAGAAGAAGGGAAAAACTAAAAAAATAAATTGGGGTCAAAAAGTTTGATCCTTATATTTAGTCTCAACATTAATTGGTATAAAAAAGTTCGATCCTTGTAGGGATCTTTAAAGCCTGATTCAAGTGTCTATTCACCTTTAAAATATAGCCTCTGTCAATGGACATTCGTGGGGGAGTGAGATTAATATAATGGTACTCACGGGGATAGTAAAAAAATTAAAATTTGGTACCTTATGAAGCATTAGTTTCAGAAGCGATTCTTTTAAATACACGTTAGATTATAAGTTTACTCATTTATCTACTATCTAAATTTCTTACATATTACAAATTACCATATATAAATACACCTACTATATTAATATATATAAGTTACTTATTCATCACTCACATACCCTAAAGGACTTTTACGTAATATCTTATATCTCACATATGAGTACAATATAAAGTTCTATACTCTCTCTTTTATTTCTAACATGGTATCAAAGCTTTTCGATCATTGGTAAACAGTCAATTTATAGTAGTCGCCCAATCAGCCTCCAAGACACCACCCGTGGTGCCAGCAGTAGTGCCATGTCACCTGCCACGTAAGTTGCCATGTCAGTGGTGCTAGCAGTAATGCCATGTCATCTACCACGTCAGCTGTAAATCGTGCCTCCATCATCATCATGGATGAAAATCCATCTCCACCAAAATTCCATCAACTTTCATGATTTTTCCTTCAATCTCAAGTTGGGTTCATACTCACCTTGAGTTTGAAGGGAACTGTTAGATTACAAATTTACCCATTTACATACCATCTAGGTTTCTTGCATATCACAAATTATCATATATGAGTACACCTACCATATTAGTATATGTAGGTCACTTGTTCATCATTCACCTATTCCCAAATCTTTTCATATATATAGGACATTTGTGTAATATCTCATATCTCACATATTTTATACTCTCTCTTTTTTATTTAACAATGCAAATAATACTTAGAGACCACACTCACGGATATAATTAGAATTTTAACCAATTCGTGTAAAGGAGTAGCTTGTAAATTAGTCGGGCTAAAAGTCTCGGACACTCCGACTGTTGAAAAAATGTGTGTGTGTGTAATGATACTTGAGAGAGAAAGAGAGAGAGAGAGATCAGTTGGATTCGTTTGTACCAAAATTCATAGGTCAAATGTAAGTTTGAATCTGATCCAAACCATATTGAGAAGCAAACTTTTGACAAATGATCAGTTTCATTGAACCCACCAAGTGAAGTGAGCCTAGCCTTTTAAAACAGCAGCACATGACTTGTTCACCTGAAATGTCAAAAAAGGCATTAGTTGGTGGTTGGCCACTCCAAAGTCCAAACTATACAACACCCCATTAACTCCCGCCTTTTTATGGTCCATTTCCACTCACTCCCCATCTTTTTCCACCTCTGCTCTTTTATGCGCGCCTCAAATCCATATTTGCTTTAGGCCCCTTCAACGCTTCTATTGTGTCTTCTTTGTCATCAATTGCATGACCCAAAATTGTTATTATAATTACCATTTATAAGTATTATATATATATTCGTTTGTTTAACCATTAGTCTTCAAACTTGTGTGGATTCAACGTTTATCTGTTTTGACATTTGTGGATGTTTATTCTATATATATATATATATATATATATATATATATATATATATATACTGATTTGTCGACACGTAGATTGGCGGCAACATTCCACCTTAAATGGTCTTATATTTTACTAATTTATAAATACATGTTTCAACAAAACTTTGCTACAAGTCAATTCTATAATATTGTTATTTTTGCCCTTTTGTCAGTCGAGGCAGCTTCATTCACATGTGTGTGCATATATATATGACATGTGACAACATTAGCATAATCAATTTTAATTTTTTCTGTCATGATGCAATTTTAATTAAAGTTATCTGCAAATCCTGAAGTACAAGAAAATTTGACTTCTTACTACGAATTTTTTTTTTTTAACAAATTGTACAAATTTCATAGCAAAAAGAATTTGGCAACGAAATGCTACTGTCACTAGGGCCGTTGCTAATATGTGTGTGTGTATATATATTTGCAAGTTAAAGCAGGCGTGCACACGAGCATGTTCTTAGTAGAGTTCAAACATTCAATGATTCCAAAAAAGAGATACCATACCAACTAGTCAGGGGTCAAAAGTTGTCGGAATGATTAACTTAATTCACTCAATTGTACGTCGACTGCTATTAAAAATAATATTCTTTCTTTATCACACGTAACAGAAGTATCATTAACATCACATCATTCACACAAGTATATATAAAAATAATAATCATACATATCTACGTACAACATAATATTTTACGTAATTCACCCAACTTGAAGGCCAACATCAGAGAAAAAATTTCACTATTATGAATCAAGAAAAAGAATATACAAACCACATGTCAAAACCACACTCATTCATCATCTTTTTTAAGACTACATATATACACTCGGGAATTACAAATACTCTTCTCTCTCCTCACAAAACTCACGTCCCTTAAACCTCTTACGTCTTTTCTCTTCTCTCTCTCTACCCAAACCCATCTCTATTTATAAAGTCTTCAAAACACAATTCCTCATTGGATAAGAATTCCTCAACTTGCCTACAAGAAGCTAATATATTAGTCTTCAACTCTAAAATAGCACGCACAATTTCATCCCCAAATTTTCAACCTTTACCCCAAGTCTTCTACTTTCCAAAACTGATTAGGAAGCGCACATATCAGATAAGCATAACCGGTTCCGCTAAAACGCAATCGATTTAGCTAAAACGCGACCTATTCAGCTAATCCAAAATAGAGTTCTCTATCACTTTCTCCTCCATAACTCCACCTCAAATAAGGATCTCTTCATAACTCCACCTCAATTGAAGATCTTTCCACCTTAAATAAAGCACTATAATGAAATTGAGAAACACTATAACAAAAATAATTATAATTTCAAGTTAACTCACACAATATCATAGTAGATATTGGATGTGTCAGGTGTGCGTACCATGTAATTAGGATACCTACTCAAAGACAATGCGTTATTTAAAAAAAATAATTTACTCAATGGTACGTCGACTGTTATTAAAAATTATATTCCTCCTTTATCACACACAACAAAAGTATCATTAACATCACATTATTCACACAAGCATATATGAAGATAACAATCATATACATTTATGTACAACATAATATTTTACATAGTTCACCCAACTCTAGGGCCAACATCAAAGAGAAATTTCAACTATTATGAATCAAGGAAGAGAATATACAACCATATGTCAAAACCACACTCATTCATCATCTGTTTTAAGACTACATGTATACACTCGGGAATTAAAAATACTATTCTCTCTCCTCACAACACTCACGTACCTTAAACCTCTTACGTCTTTTCTCTTCTCTCTCTCTACCCAAACCTATCTCTATTTATAAAGTCTTCAAAACACAATTCCTTATTGGATAAGAATTCCTCAACTTGCTTACAAGAAGCTAATATATTAGTCTTCAACTCTAAAATAGCACGCACAATTTCTTCCCCAATTTTCAACCTTTACCCCAAGTCTTCTACTTTCCAAAACTAATTAGGAAGCTTTTTCTCGGACATATCAAATAAGCATAACCGATTCAGCGAAAACGTGACCTATTCAGCTAATCCAAAATAGAGTTCTCTATTACTTTCTCCTCCATAACTCCACCTCAAATAAGGATCTCTTCATAGCTCCACCTCAATTGAAGATCTCTCCATCTTAAATAAAGCACTATAATGAAATTGAGAAATACTATAACAAAAATAATGATAATTTCAAGTTAACCACACAATATCATAGTAGATATTGGATGTGTCAAGTGTGCGTACCATGTAATTAGGATACCCACTCAATGACATTGCGTTATTTAAAAAAAAAAAAAAAATTAGTCCACCGACTTATAAAATTACTGATAACGAGAAAATAAGTTATGTTTTATTATGTTGGTACACTTATGACATGGCACGCTCAACGCACCCAATATCTACTTCACAATATCATATCATTCTTTAATATTTTAATTAATGTTATCTTAGTCTCTCTTCGTTTTTTTTTCTTTTTTTTTTGGGGTAAGTAATGCATGTTATCTTAGTCTTTTTCTTCAGCTTATCCTTATAACTTGAATGGCATAACCAAAAGATTATATAGATGGCCAAGTCTAATAAGAAAGATAAGGAAAATGAGGAACCTTATAATAGATCACTCACCCATTTAGACTTTAAGCTCAAAATTGGAAATGTCAAAACCTAGCGAGGATTTTGTGCTACCTAGCATTAATGTACACAGAAAAGGCAAAACCCTCTGAACAAATATATATACATGTCATCCAAAGTTGAAGATGCTAAGAAGATAATGGCTAGTCCTGATTAGCTAGGACAATGGCTTTTAACATTGAATGATAGCTGTGACATAAGGGGTGATGGGATATAACTTTTTAGCGCGCAGCAAAGGTGGTGGTTGGTGGACTAGGGTTGGTGTTTGTTTGTGGTCCTTAGACTTTGATATGAGTATTTTGTACATCAGTTGGTACTTGTTCTGGTTAAGTGTGAAGAAAAGACTGCTATAAAGGATAGTAGTAGAAATTGAAGTGAATGACATGAAAATCATGTATTTGCTTAGGTTGAAGAAATATATTTATGGTTTATATATATATATATTTATAAAATAAAAATAAAAATAATAAAAAAAGGGTTGGAAATGGATTTAATAGAATAGAGATGGTACTTGCATTAGAGAGAGAGAGAGAGAGAGGTGATGAAGGAGATGGGAGGTTAGAGAGAGCAAGTAGAGTTTGACGCAAGAAGGGCATTTTTGTCATTTAATGGGTCTGATATTTTAAATCAAATATGAATAAAATATTGAAGGGCAATGTAGACATTTTATCCCTTTTTAGGCTCTGCTTGGACTCAAAATCTGACAGGAGTGTCGTTATTCAAAAAGTAACTGATTTGCATCTGACTGTCAATAAGACAAATATCACGAGATGTAAATGTAATTAACCCTATATTAATAATAATAAATAAATTATACTAATGTACTTGTGTTACAAGTGGAATTTGTCCACATCAGATTTGGATGGGGTTTAAAGTTTGCATAAATGGGTGAGTATGCAGCACTATCAAACAATTTGAACTTTTGGGTAAATGGGCAAGCGTCCACCCGTTACAGTAGATATCAGAGCCAGACCCAATCATTAATCCAGTGTCACGACAAGCGCTCGGCCCTGAGGGCATCAGGGTCTGACTCCGGGTAGGCAGGGTGGCCCGATGGCAATGAGGACGTTGTGCGAGATTTGAGTGGGGGAGAATGTTACAAGTGGGACTTGTCCCACATCGGATTTAATGAAAAAGTGAATGAGTATAAATGGGTGGGTATACAATACTACCCAATAGTTTAAGTTTTTGGGTAAATGGACAAGCGCCAACATGTTACAATTGGTATTAGAGCCAGACTCAATCCTTGATTCTGTGTCACGCCAAGCGCCCAGCCCCTCCATCCGAGTCTGCACCCCAAGTAGGAAGGGTGGCCAGAGCTGCAACGAGAACGTTGCGAGTTTGAAGAATCCGTATAGAAAAGTAAATGGGTATAAATGAACGAATATGCAGAACTACCCAATAGTTTAAGTTTTTGAATAAATGAGTAAGCATCCACCCGTTACAACTTGCATAAAGAACCTGAATTCAAAAGGAAGAAAAAAAAAAAAAAAAAAAAAACCACAAACACATCTAGACATATTTAATTTGTTTGTTGAAAAATTAGTATTGTGATATCTTATGATGTTTCACCGTGATCTTGTGCATTAATTCACTGAACAAGTGTTAGATTTATTTTGCTTAAATCTAAATCCATTCATTTCAAATCCATTCATTTATTCAAATGAAAATTGATAGTTACATAAATGGGGGCATGTATATCCTCTGTTCTATACTAGTCTAGAATTCCTATAATATGCTGCTTTTATGATTGAGAAGACATTTGTTTGAAACAAGAGAGAATTATTTTCCCACTTAAAAAAATGGAAACCACCTATCAAAATATATACATATATATATAGATATATAATGTAAACAAGCAACTTTAAAAATCTATTGTTGTAGATGATATGACATTATGAAAATGGTGAATTTGATGATATTGTAGTGGCTGCAATAGGCAATAGCTGTGGGATGGTGGTGGACCTGGTGGTAGTGCAGTGACAATGGTGTTGTTTATCATGTCTTGCAAATAAAAACTTCCATTAGAAAGTTTTTGGTTCCAAGTTCCAACTAAAATCATGCCTAACAAGAAAGTTCATATTCAAATCATATGTCCCCTGTAAGGGGGTGTTTGAGAGGGAAAGATCGAAGATAGTCTTAATTTTTGAAATTATTTTGTATGAACTAATTGTTCTTAAACTCGAACATGTCAACGGTTGTCTCATTTTAATTAAGGCTTTAATGTTTTTGTGAGATGCACCCTTTTTAATTCCTAGAGATTGAAAGACCGAAAATAGATTTAAATTTTGAAATTATTTTGTATGAAATAATTGCTCTTAAGCTCGAACATGTCACGTTACGGCGCATAATAATGCTTTAATGCTTTTGTGAGATGTATCCTCTCTAATTCCTCTCAATGCAATGTTATATGCTACTCCCACTATATGCTACTAAAGTGCATCAGTCACACAAAAGAGCTAGAGGGTTTTGTGTGCGCGCGAGAGTGTGTGTGTGTGTGTGTGAGAGAGAGAGAGAGAGAGAGAGAGAGAGAGAGGTCCTTGGAAGGGCTAGTTTAACAAGTGTATCAAGCAAGATCTTGGTTGATGTGGACAATATGAGAGGGAGAGAGATGAAATGTATATTGCAAATGATCTTGTTATAGATATGGACAGTACTAGCTAGATTCTATTTAATTGACATTTAAGTGGAGTGTGTTGGTTTTCCATATGACACTCTCCTTGTAAGGCGCCACTAAAATGCATTTCCACCAGTTTCACCACAAACTTTTTTTTTGGTTAGATAATTAGATTCACCACAAACTTGGCCTTTCTATATTTGTTCATGCAATGAGATCAATTCCTCTCACTATTGACATTTCACTACCTCTTTTTTCACAAACAAAACTTCATGGCTTTGCTTTCTCTCAGTGGAAGGATTGGTCATCATTATAAATACAGAAATTCCATTATAGTGCACACATTGAAATGAATAGCATCTTTAGCAGTCTGTTAAAATATTTTTTTTATATAAAATATACACTGCCACGTATGTTATATAATTTTTTTTTTACTTCCAACAATATGTTAAGATACATTGTCACGTCACCAATATATAAAATTATTGTGTATTTTACACAACTTTTTATACCGTCATATCAGCATATTTCCTTTTTCCTCCCTATTTCTCATCCCATTAACGAATCAACTCTATATTAAGATATATTTTTACACAAAATGTATAAAACAACGCTGGAGCTAAAAATAAATAATTCGAAAATTTTTGTGTAAATTTATTGTGACACATCATATTTATAAAAATAAATAAAATAAAATAAAATAAAAATAAATAAAAAAAAAAGAGCACAGTTGGAGATGCTCTATTTGGGAAATTTGGGATCCCTTTTGTGTAATAATAATTGTGGGTGATGTGGCTTTACAAATTAAAGAAAGTAAAACAAAATTATATTACTAAAAAATAACTTTCATATAAGCTATTGATCTGACTTTTGATCCATAATCACAAACCTAGTGAAGGCCAGTGGGAGCAATTGCCTATAAAATTTGAATTATATACTTATTTATCTATAAATTATATACTTTTATTTTTTATGAATTATATACCTATATTGACTGAAATTATAAAAATAAAAAATAAAATAAAATAAAAATAAAAATAAAAAACCGCTATTGCCCCCACCCCATGGTTGATTTTTTTTTTAACTTTTTGCTGTTAGTGATCCATGTCACATAATTTTCTGAATTCATCCCTTTCTATAATTCTTAGAATCGGATCCTTTCCTTGAATCCTATCCCTTTTAAGAGATCATGTGCACTGGTATAATATAATTATATATATTAAATTGCAGGGCAGTTACATTAACGCAGTTATATCACAATGCAATATGGCTGTATCTCACAGAATGCAACACTCATGCTACAATTTTTAAAAGTTATGCAAACATATTTATATTGAAAATACAACGTCTGTGTAACATATTATATTATATTGCAATGTTAAAACACCATTAAATTAAGAATTTAACACGCTTTTGTAAATATTACATTCACAATATAAAGTTATTGCATTAGACACCGGAGAAAATATTTGTTCTCATTCTCATTGCTTATATCATCCATAAAATCTGGAAATAAACCTCTGCATAGTGTGTTGAATCAAGTTTTGGAAGGTAAAGTACTATAGATTTTGTTAAGTTATGAATAAAAGAAATTTTCTATTTACACTAGTTGTTTTCTTTCTTCCTCTTCTTTTATTTAATTTTTTTTTTTCCCCCTCTTCTTTTCTCCAATTCATCTTATTCTTCCCTTCTTGTTTTCATTCATTCAAAATTTAAAATAATCATGAACCAAAATAACTTCCCTTTACAACCTTATCTTTCTCAAACATGTCTACAAATCAATCAAGGAAATAGAATGACCAATCAAATCACTATAATGTTGCATTCTCCACACACACACACACACACATGGTGGCTTAATTTGTTGGATTTTTTTTTTTTTTTTTTTTTTTTTTAAGAGTACGTGTATCGGCCTCATGACATACGTATTATTTAAGTTAAGAGTGCAATTCAAAAGCAAAATCTCAAGAATTTATCTTTCAAATTTCTGCCAACACCGTTAAAACTCTTACATAACTATTTAATGAAAACTGATATCTTTACTACATAATATATTCTATTGAGTACTGCAACTGACAGTGATTGATTTTATGTATCCTTTGAGTGATGCTACAAAGATTCACTAATATTGACTCCAATAAATACTTGTCAATATAAGATGAGGAACTCTTCCTTTAAGGTGTTAAAATCAACAATTGTCACGTCAACGGCGTTACTTCTATTTATTTATTTTCATTTCGTATGTTGTAATATTAGTGGATTGAAATCTTGTAATTAGTGGTTAAGAAAACTTGTAGGAGGACCCCAAACAAATTTAGAAACCATTTACATAAACACAAAGTGCACATATAAAGAGAATGAAATCATTTGTTTATTTGATAGGCTTGTTAGGAGGGAAGGAACAGGAAAGGTTGTAATAAATAAATAAATGACAGGGCGAAATCTGTTACATAAATCAGAACTTGGGGTCTATGTGAGATATTGACAACTTTCAGAGCAGAAAAGTTGAAGAGTGGTAAGTGAGATTATAAAAAGAGAGACTTATGTGAGATATTGACAAATTTCAGGGGAGGTAAGTTGAATTTACCCTTATTTTATTATTATTATTTTTTTTTAAATGGGAAAAAGAATCTGGAGTTGTTACACAAGTTGGGTGTTGGGAAAATGTGTGGTTACATTTTCAAACATATATGTATCAAAGTCCATGTATAATCCAATGCTGATTAATTTGCCACAAAGAATAAATTATTGCCCTTGTACAAATCCACAAGTAATTCTTCCAATTAGTAGCATTCACTATTAGCTCTCCATATAAGAGTGCAGTATGAGATGGCACAATTTTAACGGTTTCAAATAATTAATTGTTCTTCTAGCTTTAATTGGCAAATCGCTCAGCTTTTCGAATGAAGTGTGTATTCATAATCGAGTCCCCCTCCCATAATTTGCCAAGATTTTAAAAAATATTTTTTTTTTGAAAATGTGATGACCAAAACCAAAATCTAATAAGAATTTAACCATTAGATCCATAACTTAAATAATAGATATATTAATATCTTGTTAATTAAACACATAATAGTAAATAAATGCCATAATACACTATAGTATAGAGCCCTTATGATAAGGTTAAGAGTCAAAAACCATGAAAAAACAAATTTGTTTCCACGAGGCACCATTGTGGAAAGACTGTGTGTGTATATCGATCACATGTGCATGGATCTCCACTGATGTAGACAGTATTGAGAAATTTGAGTATGAGATCTACGAAACGAATATTGATAGTGATCTTTATGAGCTAGATTCTTCCAAAGGGTAGAGAGGGATGGTTTGGGGACCATTTACTTAACCGCAACGGTGGTCAAGAGGTTAAGGAGTTTTAAGGAGGCGAATCATAAACTCAGACGTTTTATGTTCAATTCTTATTAGAAATAAAGACATTCGGATATGAATGATACGTATGATTTGCGAATGATTACAAATATTCAAAATTTATCTAGGCCGGTGGTTGGAAGATTCTCCATTTCTAAAAAAACGAATGCGTAAGCACCCAGCACTTTAAATTTTGAGATTGCAACGTTATTAATTCGAGAATTCAATTTTGTTGTGAATATGTTTCATTCTTGATTTAATAATATTGTTGTGTTGTTTCTAAAAAAAACAAATGCGTAAGCATCTAGAACTTTAAATTTTGAAATTGTAGCGTTATTAACTCGGAGAATTCAATTTTGTTGTGAATACATTTCATTCTTGATTTAATAATATTGTTGTGTTGTATTTTAACAGAATAAGTTTCACACTATGAAGCACGAACACTCTTTCCACGGGTCCCGTATCAGTGTCGGACACTTTTCGGACACGGACACGATTGTCCGAGGCTCGGACACGTGTCTGACACTTCTATGAAGTGTCCAAAAATTATTTTTTATTGGACACGGCTCGGACATGGCGGAGTATATTTTGTAATTTTTTTTAAAGATAAATGGGGTACCTAATGTAATTTTTTAAAAGTTTAAAAGTAAAATTTTGAAAAAATAAAATAACAACTACAGACAACAAAGGATTACACAGTAAATTTATTTTCTCTCACTTCCTCTCTCAGTCTCTCCTCTTCTTTAATTATCTTTGTACATGAACAAAACTTTGTGAAAGACTGAAAGTATATATGTTTATTCATGTACATATTTAGCCCATTATAACTATGTCTTTTCTACACATCTTCGTTTGGAATTTGGATTAATTTTACTTTTCATTTATTTTATGTTTTGTCTTGTCTATGTTTTTCTTATAACAAAGATGAAATTATTGAAATTAGTCATGTTATTTGTTGTTATTTTATTTGTAATTTTGTATTTATATATACCTTTTGTTATTAAGAAAATGAATGTACAAGATTCTAGTAATTATATTTTGAATATATAATTATATATATATTATTTTATAGGCGTATTCTGTATTCGTATTATGTCGTACACATATTCTGTGTCGGTGTCCGTGCTTCATAGTTTCACACTTGCATTCTCGAAGTTTCCATATTTGTTCGGTACAAAGTATCTTTCCATCTCCATATTTGTTCGGTACAAAGTATCTTTCCATCACTAATTTGGCATTCGCTATCTCTACTGCACCAAAAGTATATATATTGATGGCATTGCCACTTGCTAAAGGAAGCATGGGTGATCATTAGAATCTCAAACAAATTTTTTGAACAGAAAGAAAATAATTTAATGGTGCAACGCACTCACTCAACTAAGGAGTAATTTGAGGTCAATTGTACTTCGTAATTTTTAAAAAAATAAAAAATAAAAAATAATAATTATGGTAAGCTGTGGTGCAAGGTGTCATGTGCCACACGTAATCTCTGTGTATGGCTCATGGCTTGCCACGTGGACCATTGCTGTGGATGATGCAAAACCATTGTCTTTCAATGCTTCTTCAATTAGAAAAATGGGGAATCTTGTTAAGAATCAACTGGATTGGATTGGACAAGTTGAGAACTCCATCCAACTTCAACTCCTCAAAATGTTCAAGGAAAGTCAACCTGAATTTTTCAACTTTAATTGTGCTCGATTTGGGAAGGGTTGGTCACAAATTTGGATTCTGATTGATTGTTCACCCTCCATCTAAAAAATAAATATATAATCATTATAAATGAATAGATTATTTATTTTTTAAAATTAAGAAATTATAAAATTAAAACAAACCATCATTAAGTAAACATTTCAATAGAGGAAATAAAAATTAAAAACAAAAAAGCCCAACCCCTGTTATAAAACACTGCCCAGACACATAAAAACTGTAATTGTGCTAGGTTTTATGTGTTCAAAGAATATTTACATGGTCATCCAACCTATACAAACTCCAACCTTGTATCCAAAGAAAATTGTCACCTAGAACCACAAAGAAATGCCATAATACTGCGGTAGTCACTATGAAACAGGAAAAATCACTGGCTAATTGAATAAACCATCTTTACATTGAGAAGGGAATTCAAATGCCACAAAAGCAAGACACACCAACTCTTCCAAATTTGCCACCAATATTGTCCATACTTAATTGAATCCAAACAACAATTTCAAATGTTCTTGTCAAGATTTACAGCATTGCAGCAGTCTGATCCATAGGGAAAACTGTGTCGATACAAAATATACATTTAGTGCCACAACAGCAAAAAAAAACCAGAACAAATTCTAGGGCAAAAAGGTAAGGGGTGACAGTTCAAGAAAGAGTTCGCTTGTTGAAAGATTCCACAGTCAAGTTGGCAGTAAAAGCTGGAATCGAGTTCAAGTTCCGAATAAATATATCGACCTGCAAGAACAGAGGCCACAAAAAAGTCGTGAAATATTAAGTGCAAATCATATATCATAACCACACAAAAATGTTGTATATCAGGTAGAGAAACAGCGGCAACCAGGCTACTTCTCTGATGACAACTTTTCTTGCTTTAAGGTTTCCATTCCTTCCACATACCAAATACAGAAAAATGCTACTCTTTTTGATAACCGAATTTAACAGAATAATGTTGTTCCCTTAGAGAACTTATTTTGGGTGCAGCACGCATGGTAATACCATCACTTCTCAAAGTGTCATTTGCACATCTGCGTCAAAAAATCTACCCCCACACAGCCCCTTAAATGGGGCAGCCAGACATTCATTTTGCAAACCAAACAAAAGCTGGTTTTAAAATCATAACATTCTACGCTTGGCAATGACTAGTAGGAATTTTGGTGTAATTGGCGTCTTATAACCTGTCTAGCGATGTTTAAAGAATCAGTAAACTCGGATAGGAAACTCTGCCTAGGTTATAAACAGTAATTGCGGTCATGCACAACTCCTGGAAGTAGTAGGGCTGCAATGTTTAGCAAGTTTTATTCGACCTGTGAAAGTGATTTAGTATTCACTAATAAGTTCAACGTTGTTTCTTTCAGTAACCGTCAACGAGAAATGGCAACTATTTCCTACAGAAATTTAGAAATTGTAACTGTAATATAGATATTAATAAATTACATTGACTTTCCCCAAAGTTTGATGAAACTTTACCCGGATGGCAAAAATGGCAAAATTACACTGACCTCTGTCAGAGTTTAGCGGCTTAACAGATGTTAACAGATCAGCTGAAATGCCTTTTATACCATTTTTTTGTTTATTACTAATATATAATAATGTTTGTAGAGATAAAAATAAAATTTAAAAAAAAAATGCCCTAAATTAATCTCTCTTTCATATCTCTCTAACTCTGCACATCTATCTTTGGCTCATCTGCATCCCTCCACATCAACCACTACCACCTCACTCTGCCATCACCTCTGCTTTTATCTCCATTAAAGCATTTCAATGATATATTGGTCTTTCGCCTGGGTGAAGGGCAATATCAGCATGAAAAAGACTTGGACTTAACGGCCCTAACAGCTATGTAACGGCAAGGGGTTAATTGATCTGCCACATCATACCTCGGGGGCCAGAGAAATTTTGGCTAATTTCGCCACGCATGTGTAATTATGCCAAACCTCAGGAGAGGTCAATGTAATTTAACACAAAATGTAGTGATCAAAAGATTTTATTGTATTGAATCAAAATTCATCACAAAAATTGGATCAATTCAAGAAATTTGAACTTATGTCTCACCAATGACACTTCATTTCCGATCCAAAAGTATTAGGTCAAAAAAGAGATTCTAACCCCAATTTTCAAAATGACAGTTGAAAGAACTGAGCCAAAATAAGTATCCCACCTAGATTTATTTAATTTTTCAATCTTGGAACCATTGGTTTAAGATTTGACATCAACAAGGACCTAAAAATAACAAAATTAAGATGGAAATGTGTTTCTAGGATATTTTGGAAAGTAAAAATGTCATGATCTGGCTTAAAACTGACTTTTTAAGCTCACGTGCTGAGCAGATCATTGTGGCCTCATGGCAGGCGTCAGCCACTATCTAACAACGCTAGGCAGGCAACATCCGTTATACATGTGAAGCATCCTCTCATTGGATACGGGATAAAGGTGAACGGACTCCCCAATACCATGAATAAAAGGCATGATGAAACAGCATGGTTTTTAAAACAATGATCTCTAAATAAACATAAATCAAATCTACCAACATAACAACTCGCCACTTAATCAAAGTACACCCTTCAAGAAATTCTACTATTTTGCTTCCTAGTACAGAAAAAAAAAAAAAAAAAAAAAAAAAAAAAAACACACACACACACACACATTCCCCAATACAAAGCCCCATTATATTGCGACTAAATTAAGTACCATTGGTAAAAGTTTCACAGAAATAACCTGGTGTACTTTGGCTCAGGAAGGAATAAAGAAGCAAAACGACCTTTTGAGATCAAAATAACTACACACTTGAAAAGGAAAGTTGCAGAGAATCATATTTCATACCTGATGGGATATCTCAGGGTGCGAGGTGTAATCATTTGCCTATTGCATGAAATAAGAAAATTAGTTTAAAATGCTTATTAATTTGGATTTCAGGAAAATGAAAAATATATACATAAAAAGAGGATGGCCATTCTATAAATCCTAGAATAACACTAAACATTCAGAGAGTGCTTCAGATATCAAACACTATAAATTCAGTAGACAAGAAAATGCTATGTAAGACGCAATGGATTGATTTCAGTTCTATAAGGATGTCCAAGCACCCGACTACATGACCTGAATTCTACAAGTCCCTCTTACCAAAATGTTTGTATTCCCCGATTCATATTCAAATTGAAGTTTTTCATCATCACTTTGAGCATAGATAGATTGAAGGGTAAAACGTGTAACTGGAATTCCATCAGAACGCTGGTGATCATCCATTACAATCTGCAAAGAAGAACATTTACTAAAATGAGAACATATAAATATTTGGAGAGACAATAGCAAGTTCTATCCAGACAAACTTGTTGATGTGGAAACAATATGCAAAACTGACTTGTAGGAAACATATGTTTGTATGACTGAGAGTACTAAATAAAAACCAATAGAAGTAAAATTAAAATGCAGGGTTGTCAAGGGTCCATATAATAGCTTGTAACAAGCTCTTAATGGTACAAGAACAAACTGTTTTTACTTGAGAAAAAACACCTTAAATTGATTTCAAAATTGACTATTGGATGCTTTAACAACTCAAAGGAGTTGAGTCACCCATCTATATAAAGGAGTATGTTTTATTTTCTTTTATTCATATGAATCAAGTATCAACAAACAAGAAGTTGCTTTTACTTTTTTCAGGTGTAGTTTTTTTTATTGAATGCTCCTCTATGCAAACTGTTTGCCCTTTTTCTCTGACTAGTAAACTTAGAATTTCATTATTCTTATTTTTCTTTTCTTTTCTTTTTTTTTTTTCTTTTTTTTTGTGGGCGTGAAAGAAAAAAAAATTAACTATGTCACAATTTTGTCAGAGCTTCCATCCCACGCACTTATAAAAATTATTTGCAGATTCAAATTACCTATGCTCATTCAACACTTTTCTCTCTTTCAGGTGTAAACACATTTTTTGGTTATTTAATATATAAGTTTCCAAAAACATAAATATATATTCTCCAGCACAGATACTATTCCCAAATTTCATCGTTCTACTTTTCCAGACCATCATATTGACTATTGCGACACCATTGGCTCCATAATTGTATATCACATTTTGGAAAACAGTCCAAAGCATTTTGTTTCAGCTACAAAATGGAAAAAAATACTACCTACTATGTCTCTAAAAGTATTTTGGAAGTCCCAATACTTTAAAGACATCTCAGGGGTTCCCGAGAAAACAGTCTATTTGACCTTTTAAGTGTCAATTCCAGTAAACTGGTAGATTTTCATAATTACGCTACTATTATAGGGGCTATTCAAATTAACAAGGGATCGTTAGATGGATTTTTGGAGAGCAAGATGTCCCATTTTCTCTTTCTTCTTTCCATCTCTCTTCTTCAAGTGTGAACCCAAACAGCAAGCAATCAATCTACATCCTAGCATATCTAGCTTGGAAGTTTTTGAGATCAAGAGTGTCTTCAACTCTTAGTCTGATAGGATCTTTATGTAGTTGGCTTTCAATACCCTTATGTTTCGCCGTGCTCCCTATTCAAATTTTAAGCCCTTGTGCCAATCAATGTGATAAAATCTTTATGTAGTTAGCTTTCAATGGCTTTATGTTTCAATGTGATCCCTGTTCAAATTGTAAGCCCTTGTGCCAACCACGTTAATGCATACAGAGAGAGAGAGATATATGTATGTGGAAGACAATATGAATCAACACTAAAATTCATAGGATTTAAGAAATTAATAATACAAAGAATTAAGTACCTCTTTAAAGTTTGAACCACCAGTAATCAAAAAAAAATATCATAATCTCATGTCCACGGTATTCTAATTTTGAATGAAAATTTCAAAAAAGTATACATGATAAAAAGAATCATATGTTAGAATATTAAATAGATCCACTACACATTACTTAGCATGCAATAGTTTGTCTTCTAATTTTATTAAATTTCTTTCTTTGCCATTTCTTTTAGTGAATAATGGAGACGATAATATTCTTGTATAGGATTATACACAATGTTATCAAATTTTTACTTTTAAAATATTAATATCTATATTTGATATATATTATTGATAACAAGTCTGAAAAACTATACTGGACTCCTTTAACACCAGCATGTCCCGTACCTATAAGAAGTCCAAAATGGCCACCTAAACGTAATCAGTTGTTATGATTGGCTCCGCATACACTAATAGCTCTGGCTAAAACTATGTTACCGGGAAGAGTATACTTGCAGTTATGGTAACAGTCACTCAAGAACTAAGAAGAAAGTATGTTGAGTTGCCAATACCTTATAACCAAAAAGTTCACAGCATGCCCTTCTAAACACTGAGATTCTATCAGCAAAAACAGTCTTGTATCTGTTTCAACTTTCAAGGGTAAAATTAGAAGCTTCATTTAAGACTAATTAATTGCAACTAAATAATGCACTGGATACCAAATTCATTTCACCAGTCACCTTTCCTCACGCTTTTCCAGTGTCGCAATTTGCTCTTTCAACTGCACAATCTTTCCAGAAATATAAGAGTCTACAAATTTCCCACCATCAGCTGAAAGTTGACAGAAAAGCCAATTAGAACAAGAAGAAAGTCAGCCTGTTAATCAATCAATTGATGAGACATAGCAAACATTCAAATTGAGATTGACTTAGTAGATTGCCTAATTGAGCATATGCATTAAGGCTTTATACCTTAGTCGGGGTAAGAAACCTCCTGACTTTTTACATATAGCGCCCCCTTCTTACAGATGGATTTTCAGCCCAATAACAATGCAAATAATGAAAAGCAAATACAATGACAGAAATTGCTTCGGCTGCTTTGAACACAACTCAACAAATCCTTTGCCCAACCATTTGGGGCTGGTTGCAAGACACTACCATTCCGCCCAATCTAAAATTTCCATCTTGGGAATTAATAAACCATCTTAACTAAATTTCTCTTCACTTTACACAACCATTGCTACCATCAACTTCTTGCAACACATTCATTTCTATTTTGCTTTTCTAACGTACTAGTCATTCATCTGAATATCCAACCATGCTTTAAAGTCTAAAGCAATCAATATCTAGGCATGACCTAAGATACAAAAACTGGACATCCAGTTCAAGGGAACAACATGACAGCATAGACCAAAGTTTATGATTTGAAGACTTATCCTTAGTACCTGATTGTTTCTTTAATTCTTCAACAGCTTCCAACTTCTCCTTTGTCTTCTGTAACTCACTCTGTAAAGCTTCTATTGTTTGTTTTGCCTCGTTGTCAACTGCAAGGGTATTCACCATTCGCAAGACTTTTGTATTTGCGGATGAAAAATCACCATGACCTAACTGCAGAAGGAAAACCAATAAAAATATTTCTAACTGTACCACTCTTTGTGCTGAGCTCTTACTATTGCTACTAATACTAAAAACTTTGGAAAGACTAAAGAGCATATTCAAAAATAAATTAACTCATTCCATATGTTAACAATTTCTGATTTTTCCTGGACTTGTAACTACCTCCTTGACTACCCTGCCAAATAGTCAGCTCGCCTCATTTTTGTATTGCATTATGCACATGCTGTTTGAGCTATAAATATTTAATAGAATACATCACCTTTATCAGTTACAATAGTAATAATAATAACACTAACAATAATATTAATATAAACAACTACTCTTGCAAAAACTCCTGGCAGGGACCAGATAAAAAAACATGTATAATGTTATACAGTCATTTATGTTATTTAGTCCGATTGATTAGACATGAATTTTTTATAGAGTTACGCTATAAGAAACATATTTACACTATAAATTATCAAAGCTCATGAAGTCCTAGGACAGTGACCATGTGGCACTACCTCAAATTACTTCTTGTTGACCAATGTTTATCAAATGCAACCCAAGTTTAATAACCAACAAGATCATGCAATGTCAGCATCGGAAAACAGTGTTATGCAGCCAAATAAATCACAGCATGTTAGTATAAAAGAGGAATTTAACCACCATGTAGTCTTATTCAAAATCATGTAATGTCAATATCAAGAATGGGATCTACCATTTAATGGGATCCATTTTGAAGATCAAATGAAAAACAGTAATATTAATAGAATTGTAAATTAAAACTCAAATTACAAATTTCACAACTTCATTTCAGCTATGTCCCAAGAACAACATAGGTTAAAGGGATAAAAATCATAAGTTTAACAAAATTAAGGGAAGAAGTCAATATGTTTTCATCATCAAGCCACTCATATTGGAGTTGCTATCATTTGTGATCTATACATGCTTAAAATAAGCATCAATTGGGAAGCTCGTACAGCAAAGTCAGTTGCAAAGCCGTCCATGCTTTAATCATTTGGTTCAAGACGAAAGTATTAAGAATAGAAATACTATATGGACCATAAAATGACAAGTATGGCCAAGTATATTTAAGATTTGGAAAACTGACCTTGGATTCCAATAGTGAAATCTCAGAACGAAGACGATCGGCCTCCCTCTCCAATGACTTTATCCTTCTTGCCTCATTATTTAATCTCTCGGCGAGCATCTTTATTTCATTGTGTTGACGACTATTGACTTCTTTTAGTTCACATAAATTACCTTCCAATTCCTTGATATAGCATTCTTTCTTGGAAACAGATGATTCAAGTTCCTGCCCTTGTAAATCAAGTAACAAACAAAGCTCGTCATGAGAAACCGAATGAATAATTAAGTAAAACAGTATGGTGTTCAACAACCTGAATGAGAGTTCCATTGACTATTTCACCGCTCAATTCAACATTCTTGTCCTTTTTCAATTCTTTAACAACATTTCTTAACCAATCTCTTTCCTCAACAGCAGAAGAAAGCTGCAAAAGATAAAAATATTTTTTATTGAACAAATAAATTAAAAGAAGACAAACAAAAAGACTGTTATATAGTTGGGGAAAAAAATACTGTAGAACATACATATGTTTGTTATTAACTTCATGTAGCAAACTAACAGGAACTATATGAGTGGAATCACTTTTCTAGCTTGATGCAATTAAGGTAAAAGCAGATGCCTCCTCATTAAGTTGGAATTGTTCCTATTTCCTTTGGAGTTGCAATGTTCCCTAGAACCCAGAAGATTAGATGGCGGCATACTTATTCTTTTCCTTTGATTTTTAGAAGTTTCGGGAGAATAATGGAGTATCACAGGTGTAATGGACATTTCAGAGTATAAGACGAGATTAAATTGGATAACTAAAAATACAAGATGGGCCTCAACAATAAAGCTATGAACAAATCAAGCCACCTCATGCATCCCATTAAATGAGAAAAAGGATAGAGAAACTACTAACAACAATTATTCTATAGCAGCAAAGACGGGGAAAAGCCTCTATCCATACTTTACCATTTAAAGAGGATCTCACATTTTTCCCCAATAAGCCCATTAATTTTTAGATTTGACATACAAAATAAAATGTAGATAATATTTTGTAAAAGAAAAACCCTGCAAGTAAAACAAAGATGGACAAAAATCAGCATTCCAGATTTTGGAAACAACTTCTGGACATCAGAGGATAATATTTTGAAAAGAAAAACCATGCAAGTAAAACGAAGATGGACAAAAACCAGCATTCCAGATTTTGGAAACAACTTCTGGACATCAGAGAAGTGATGGCTGCTGATCTGCAATCTAAAATTGGTGATGTTACGAAATAATTTTTTTCTGGATCCCTGGTGGCATGGTGAGACATTAATTCAGGATTTTGGGCCAGGGTAGTCAGAACTCAGAATGTTTGATATTCCTAAAAGTGCTATTTGCTAACATCAGTGCATTAATTAAAAATGGAAATTGGAAGAAACCTGAGTATTTAGCTGAAGAAGCAATGCGGATTTGGCATCAGATCTCAAATGTGCAATTGTATCAAGGACAAGACATAATTGTTTGGAAATATGGGAACCCAGAGTTCAAATCCTTCTGGCAGGTCTGCAGAATAAGTGATCCTATAGTAAACTGGTCAAATTTTGTTTTTGTGTAATGGAGGTTCTCTTCTTTTGGTTGTAAGTTTTCTTGGTTGTTAATAAAAAGTTACTTAGAAGGTGGGTAAAAAAAAGGATGGACAAAACATCATATGACACAAGGAACATGAGCATAGTAACTCGAATAGAGAAAATAAGAGATTTATAGGAAGAAAAATAAAATAAGACATCTCAAATGAAAAAATCTAATACTTACCATTAATCCAATCCTCTTAACCTCTGATTTTGACAGTTCAGCATTCTCCTTGGCTAATGCAGCCTCAGTTTCAGCATTTTGTTTACAAAGTTCTGCAGCATCCAAGGCCACCTCCAATTGCTTTGCACGTGCATTGGCCTCGCCCATCTTCACCATGCTTTCAACCACCTCCCTGAATTGCAAAAGCAAGATCAATATAGTAAACAAGGAAACCAACTGAAATAGAAAACATGATTCAAATTTACAAAACTAGACGTAGAAGCTTCATTTTCTTTCACTTGACAAGAGATATTAATAGAAGGGTAGTAAAAAGTTGTGGATAAAAAAGTTCCTCAATAAACCAACCACTTACAGTGACAAAGAGAACAAAAAAAAGAGCTTCATCACAACATTATACAAAGGAAAAAAGTATGGTGGTATACATCTCTATTTATCATCCTAAAATTATTGACCAAAAACAGGTCACATTCTCCAAGAAAAATCTCCAAGAAAAAATATCTAACATAAACACATGCACGCATTGAGGTCCCTGGGATATCAGATCCTGTTGTACAGCAATAATATGATCGACCAGTAATGAGACAAAAGATCCAAGGTTTTCTTATAAAATACTCCCTCTGCCCAAAAAGAATGTCCTTTTGGGGGAGTAAAAATTTTTAAGGGGACATGTGGGCCATGTATTGTTACCCTGGAAAGTTACTAACTTGCCCTTTTAAGTTTTGAATATTCAAGTTTGAAATTTTAAACTTCAAGGACATATATGTAAAGATGTAAAATATATTATTTGAAAAAGGAAAGTGGACAATTATTTTGGGACAACCAAAAAAGGAAAAATGGACATTCTTTTTGGGACAAAGGGAGTAACAAATGTTAATTTGGAGTCTTTCAAAAAAAAAAATTGAGTTTCAGTCTACACTTCTCTAGTAGTTGCCCGAAAAGTAATAAAATGTAGAGAAGACTCAAGTCAATCAATAATCAATAGGTGATGTCATTTTCTTTTTGCTTTTTTCGATAACTAAAATTTCATTAAAAAACGCTCAAAGGGAAGGGCACCCAAAGGAACAACTGCACAAAATAAAAAATCACTGTACCCTCAAAGCATCCAAAAAAACAACAAAATTCTCCACAGATGTACATATTCACCCTCCAGCCCAAAAAAAAAAAAAAAAGAACTCAAAATAGAGTGCTTCAGCACCCATAACAGAGCTTCTGCATATCAGAAGATCACCTATTTCTCTCCCTTCATAAACCCCACCAAAAATAGAACAGACCAACCCTCTAAACATCTCAAAGTTGTCTGCCCACTGTACACCCCCAAGACACGAACTTCCGTAGCAGAAGCCGGCAGCACCCACTGAATCCTGCACATGACCCAAACATTCCTCGCTACTGAACAGTGCAATAAAGACGTCTCGCTGACTCTCATCACTTTTGCACATGCAGCACCAATTAGTGGAGCATAGCAATAATTTTTTTATTTTTCAAGGTGATATCATTTTTCAAAAGTTATATAACATACTTTATTTGAGGAGTCTCAAGTAGTGGACCATAACAGCAAAGCAAATATAAATAAAGTTGGAAACATACTTTTGTAAAGTTGCGAACTTGATAGGTATATCATCAGCGCATGAAACGCCAGGAATGTCTTTCATCATTAGCTTCGAGGCAGACAATTCATCTTCCAAATTCTTCATGCTCAACTGAATATCTGACAGTTTAAGTAACTCCGACTCTGCCCTCTCTCTCCGGCCCTTTTCTTCCAATAATTTCTCCTTCAGTAATTCGACGTTTTCATGAGAAGATTTTAATTTTCTTGCTTCTCGCACTTCAGATTCCTGGATTAAGTTCATACAAGTTAAGCTAATACTTGAGATTACGGTTGAAATTTTCTACAAAAATAAAAAACTGATTTATACACCATAAGTAGTTGATGTAAAACCCATTATCTCAAGGATCAATCTCAATCTCAGGATAGCTCAAAACCCAGATAACCATGGATGGAGCATGATTAGGTATTGATCTCAATAGCTCAACAACCATGATTCATGTACAACTTATTTACACGAGAACAAATTCTTTAGCTACATATACTACGCATTTCTTAGAGAACCTATATATGCAATACTGTCACTTCATCAATATGTGGATGCTACTTTAAATCAATGGCTTAAAATCACGTGGATTAATTTCATTGTGCACATCTTATTTACTTTCTTCTTTACAGGGCATTCTCCGCAACTCTGTTCAAGAGAATAGACCACTGATAATATCACAGTTTCGGGTTAAAATTTTCGGTAGGAAGTTCATGTTAAATTCACTAAAAATTAATATCGGATTTCCTACAAGATTAAATTAGCCACTTGATGGGCCTTCAATTAAATACAAACGATACTTGTAACAGCACTATGAATTTTGACTGAACTTTTGAAGTTTAAATAGTTTTGTTAATAACTTTTGAACTCGGTGTAAATATTTGCACTTCCTGACAAGCGAACATCAGCAATAAACTGAAACTTATTTAATGAAAAGCTGGCAAAGGGTAAGAAATAAGGAAACATAGGACTTCTTATCAAAGGTCCAGTGTCCTGTTATCCTGTAATTAAGATTTAGTTTTGTTGGGGCACCATTATCCGATGGCAATTAGCATACCTCAAAACCAGGACATACAATCTATTATGGGATGTTAGCCCAAACCACAGGAATACTGACTGCTTATGGACAAAATACTTCTGTGATAGAACAGCATATATAAGAAGCATACAACATGTGAATCAAAGGTTTGACTCCTCTTGGGTGCAAGCAATTCCTTGGTGGGTGGGTGCATGGGTGGGGTGGGGAGGTGAGTATCAACTAAGAAAAAAAAAAGCTGCCAGTGGCATCTTACAGATCCAGTATTCCTCATTAAGCATTACTGGCATGGTCCCATTCTGGGTGGTCAGCTCGTACAAAATAAGGCATGATACTGAACAAAGTGAAGTTAAATTAATGAGGGCATGATTTGACTTGACCTGAGGGCAGCTGCGGAACCAAATATTGGTATTCAATACACATGAATATCTGATTTATTAGACCAAAAGACTAATACATACATTAAGATAAATAGACTTTCTACAGAAAAACTATGAAATTCTAAAATTCAACAAAGAGCTATTGGTCTTTATGGAGTGGGCTAGTTTCATGTTGATTTTATCAGTAAGGAATTAGTTAGATACAGTCATTTAGCAAGTGTAATAATGTGCACGAAGAGAACTCACGTAATTCCTAAGCTCTTCTTGCAAATGCTTCACCAGAATATTGGTATCTGTAGGATGAACTTCTTGACACAAGAAACTTGATAATTTCTTCTCTACTTCACTCTTCTGATGCCAGCTCTGATGAAGCAAATAAGATAATAAAGAATTGTCATCATACTTGAATGAGTTTATGGAGTTGACAAACATGCACATGCAAATGCAAATAAAACAACATGCAATCAAAAAAAAACTAAAAAAATAAAAACAAAAATAAAAAATAAACAAAAACAGAAAAATTGTGTTGATCCACATGCAACATCAATAGCCAATTCCCACCCCACCCCCAAAAAATAAATAAATAAATAAAAAGAAGAAGAAAAAAAAGAATCATTATCCAGTATTAGTCCTGCATATGCAGGGCGTTGGGAGGGAAAGACTAACTTTTTTTTTTGATAAGTGGGAGGGAAAGACTAACTTAACCTTTAGACATGACATTGCACCGAGGTTGTTAGGAACAGGATCCTACATTGGATTGATTAGGGGGTTCGTAAGATCAGATCAACAATCATAAGACCCAACAAAATGAGCGGAAAAACTCAAACTATATTTGTAAATATAAAGTAGATAGAGAATAAATTTTAAAAAAAAAAATTTATTAGATATGAATCACAAAAGTCATAACTAACACTTTTTTAGAAGAGGTGTAAAATAAATCCACCTTAAAATAAAAAATAAAAAAGAAGCAAAGGAATTTTTTTTTTTTTTTTTTCCTAGTTGGTACTCACACACACGTCTCTTCCGAGACTTGAGCCCCTGACCTCCCTTTGGGAAGTAAGAGGCCGATACCACTGCCCGTTGGTAGCAAAGGATTTTTTGTATCATGAGCAATCCTATTATGCCACAATCCTATGGTACAATCCAGAACGATCCACCTCTCTATGAATTTTCATACAATCTGAATCAATTTGATAAGTGTGATCCTATGATCCAATTTGTAATTCTGATAATTATGTTTTTTACAAGGTGATTATTCTCAAACTCGAACCATCGTACTAACCTAACCTTGTCAAACTCAAACTACCATTTTTATGCTTATTTGCCTGAGTTTCTATCATTGCACCAAGAAATGCACATCAATTTTCAAAAAGAAAGAAATATATATATATCATGCATGGAAAAACTCAAACAGTATGTTTTGAAAAATAGGAGGAATGGAAAAGATAGACTTTGCTATGAGATTTATAATATTTAAAAAAAAAAATGGAAAGAAAAAAGAAAGAAGGGGGGAAAAAAGGATAGTGATAACCCTCCATCATGTTTGAAAAAATAGTGCAAAGAAAATAAATGAAATAATGGTTTTAAATTGTGAGGATAAAGGGTAAAAGGGGAGATCACTTGTTAAAATATATACATATATATATATACACACACACACACACACACATATAAAGTGACAGAATGGGCAATCAACGAGGGAATGCTAGATTTAGTTTTCTAATAAAAATTATTGTTCTCCGACTATGTGAGAAAATTGAAAACTGTTCAAAAGTCCATTTAGTTGACAATCTTTTAAAAATTTGTTCTCTAAAAAAAAGTCCTTTCATGGAACAGTCTTTTACAATTCTCTAAAAACTGTTTTCTGAAAATTGAACCAAACAGGCTATAGGTCCCCCATCCTTTCCTTCCAAATTCTCCCACTTTTTGGAGGGCAACCAGAAAACTATGCAAGCTGATAGGCTCTCCCTCCTATTCCTCTTATTTCCCTCCTCATTTTTTAAAACAAACAAGAAGATAAACTCTTCCTCCTCTTTTCCTCTCATGTCCCTCCAACTCCCACAGTCCAAGGTTCGACTGGTACCTCATGAAGCATCAAGTCTAAGGCTTAGACGACTCCCCTTGAGTGCAAACAAATTCTTTGGGGCCACCCCCGCAGGTGAAAGCCCGAGTTTTACCGACCCGTGTGGAAGGGGTGCTTTGCACAGTGTCCCGGGGATTAGTCGGGACAAGGCCCTGGATACCCCGGTTCCGGAAAAAGAAAAAAGAAAAAAAGAAACAAAAAAGAAACAAAAAACTTGGGCTGAAATCACTTGAGATGTGACATATGACACGTGATATTCAAAAACGAAGAAAATTATGACTTGTAAATACAAAGCAAAAAAAACTATGCCGGTGACCTGATTAAGTTGCTCCTTAAGTTCTTCAAGCTGCTCTTTCAGCAACATAGATTCTTTCTCAGCATTAGTAGCTCTGAATTCCATTCTTTCAAGCTAAGAACAAGAAAAAGAAAAAGATAATCACCAATAAATGCTTAAACACAGTCTATTTTGAATATAATTAACACATTTAGCTACTCACATTTGCACGTATTCTAGAAACAGAAAGTTCCGATTCTTTTTTCAGATGCACAAGCTCGTTATGAAGGCGTTTTCTGTCCCGTTCTATACTTTCAGAAAGCTCGCTTAGTTTTCTCTCTAAAAGGCTTGCTTTCTGTTCTGCTGAAGCTGCTGAAGACTCTGCTTTTTTGCGAAGATTCTCTTCGTTTTGGAGCTTTACCTACAAATCAGATGGCCTAAACATTATTAGAAACACAGATGACAGCAAACAAAAAAACAAAGTTATAACACTAAAGGCGAAAGATAGGCAAAGGCAACACATTAGAAATTTCAATAACACAATAATCTTAACACTCGAAACATGCCTCTGGCAACCACAACCATAAACTTAATAAAGTCAATCTTTGAACAAGAACTGTAACTTTTTATTTGGCCAGTAGCAACTAGCAATTCAGCAATTACACCTTGTCTTTTGAAAGAAGATAACCTCTAGTTAAGGAGAAAAAGGCATGGCCAAATACATACAGACGGACGGACGGACAGACAGACAGAGAGACTTTATGTAATTATCCAACTTCCCTGACTTTTTTTTTGTTTGGTTTCTTCTTTTCCTTGATTCAGTTCTGAGTTTAAATAACATAGCACTAATGTAGGTTGATTCAGTTCTGGATTCACACGGTGGGACGACCTACCAAACCAAAGAATCGGACCCATATTTGTAGAATCATCTATATTATTGTGTTTGCTCAATATATAACGGCATAACCACAATGCCTCACGTGATCTAATAAGTTCAACAGCACTGCAATGGATTAAAAAAAAAAATGTGACTCTCTTCTTCGTCAACAAACTTGAATCTCAACTCTCAGCCTCCAAAAAACAAGCCCCCTTCAAATTTAGCAAAAATCTAGAGTTTGATTTGGATGCACATACAGCTAAAGATATAGGATTAAGTTCAGATGCAAACTAAGAACTACTTAAGGTTTCTTCTTTCTGATGCAGGCTTGAGACTTATTCTTCATCGCTCAACTTGCATTCACATACATGAAAATAATTTGAATACCTCTCCCTTATCACTTCACAAACCAATAACCAAAACGAAGTCATCAACCTTTAATTAGTTGGTTCGGTTCCATGATATCCCAGTTCAATTACTAGCTGCATAAAACGTACACTAACAAGGAAATGTATCCTAGGTTACCAAAGCATAGTGGGACTCAGAGAATATCATAATCAATACAACTCAGAGCACCTAAAGGGAACCTATCAACTTTCCTATGTGATCATGCCCTAGATTGGTGTCCATTATACATACATACATATATCATTATCCTTGCCTTCATCCAAATATTAATGGGACCATACACATGTATCCTCTTTTCCATTATTTTGTATTACATGTCAGCTCTCCTACTCTATTTAATGATTTAAAGTCATTTCAAATTATTTCATTCTATGCTACTTTTGGTTATCCTGTTTGTTTTTATCTTCTATACAAACTAAATTATCTTTTGTAACCAGTGCATCAATGGACCTACGTGTATATATAAGTGTATATATACATGTAACACATATATTATGATTATGTGAGTATAAAAAATAAATAAATATACTGAAAACTTAAAACTAAAGAAAAGATAAAACTTAGCTAATCGCAGGACCATTGGTAGCCTTGTGTTTAAGTGTCCACATTACTTATAAAAATAAATAAATAAATAAGTGTTTTAACTGTCCACACAAACAATGTATATTTTTTATAGAAAGCTCAGCAAAAAGTACTAAGCATGTCCAGTCCATGTCTTTGAAAGTTAAGTTACCAACTCAAAAGTCAAACTTGCAGAGCATACAAGATTCTTCACTGAATCTATGACAAGTCGCATACGCAAATTAAGTACCCTGGGTCGTATTCTTACATCATTACATCTCAGCTATTACCAGATCCATATATTAAGATACATTTAGTAATTTTGACCCAGTTCAGATAGTACACATCTAAACATGCTAAACATTGAGATGCAACAATTTTGTAAATATCTAGGGATTGTAAGAAAAAAACATACTGAGGTCTTAAATACTTCAACTTTTTCTAATAAATGAGATCTAATAAGGTTAATCATGTTGAACCTTTTCCTGAGTTTTTGTCCACATTGCATAATTCTTTAGATTTCTCAAGTGAGCCAGATACTATGTGTTAGAAAAACATATCTGATAAATTCATAAAAAAGGTTCCAACATGATAATATTGATATGCTCATGTCCCTGTTATATGCTTTATCCTATTTTTCTAGAAACTATCAGTTTGGTGTCATGACCCATCCATACTTTTTTTCAATGAGCATGTCTTATCCATACCTTGCGATTATACGTTATTTGTCAGGATATTGAAAATTGTTTTCTTCGTCAGTTCTGCTTGGTGCATCAACCAAAGCAGGTTGCACTCTAAGGACCCTAGCAGTCTAAAATTCAAATCACAACTATGATCGTATGACCCGAAAGAAAAGTACATCTCTGCTCCATAATGCTACATTCAATGATCAGAGAAAACTATACCACCACAGCCCCATAAAATAAATATGTATGTTAAACTCTAGACTAGTAGAAAAACTATCAAAAAATATCATGACATATATAAGCTGATGATATTTACCGTGTCAATTATTCTTTAGGCAACAAAATGAAGTTTTCTATCACAGATGTTATTGACTTCATTATACCATGTCAAGATTAAGAGGCATAATATGTTCGATTAATAATTCCTATGCAACAATTACCTAGGTCCAACGAATCAACGTGATTAAGAACATAGACAGATAATTAGCCAACCAAAAAAACAAGCTTAGGCCATGTGATTCCCCCTTCCAAACAAAGCCTTGCTCCACCTATTTTTGGCGGGATTCACCACTTCTGTTTTGCATTCCGCTCTGTGTAGAACTAACTTTAATTAAATAACATGCTACCACGTCATTCCTTAAATCTCAATCCACCTATTTTTTGGCTGGTTCAACGAATCAACGTGATTAAGAACATAGACAGATAATTAGCCAACCAAAAAAACAAGCTTAGGCCATGTGATTCCCCCTTCCAAACAAAGCCTTGCTCCACCTATTTTTGGCTGGATTCACCAATTCTGTTTTGCATTCCCCTTTGTGTAGAACTAACTTTAATAAAATAACATGCTACCACGTCATTCCTTAAATCTCAATCCACTTTAATTTTAGCTTTCCCCTACGTTACCATTAATGTTAACCATTGTTATTCCTCCTTACTAGTGCAAATGTTTAAGTTGGGAATATTATAGTTTAAAAGACTGAAACTTGACATTCTATGTGCTATTTTAGCAACTAACTTGTGATCTCCTACCAATCCAACACACACCAAAAAAATAATCAAAAATAATAAAGAAGAAAAATAAACAAAGAACAAGTTTTATTGTTGAAAATCAAATGGAATAACTGGCGAAGGTGGGAAAATAATAACTTCCACTCAGGGAAACCCCAAAAATCATGAAAAGACGATCATAATTGCAGTATAAAGATAGATTGAAACTACTTATAAAAAATATATAAAGATAGATTAGTTTCCCACTCCCGTATTACCAGCAGTAAAAAAGCGTAAAATTCAAAGATTTCATTTGGTAGCAAATTAAAGAAAGAAAAATGTTGAACCTCGAGTTTGCTAAATGATTCGAATTGTTTTTTCAGTCGATCTTGAGAATCATTGATCTCCTTTAAAAGCTGCTCTTGCAGCGCTTGTTCACGCCCTTTAGCAGCTGCAATTTCTTGTTCTGCATAGAAGAATTGATCTCGATATTTCTTCCTCTCAGCTTCTGTACATAGGAATGTGGGACAGAATCAATGGGTGATACAAGCTCTGAATAATAAATGTCCTAAATGGCATAACCCAGAGAAATTAACAAGAAATAATGTATTTTAAATAACCCGAACATTGCAAGGACAACAATGGAAAGGGCAGGCAAGGGTGAAAACTCATTTGATACATGAAACACTTTAATGTAACAAAAAACTTATGCACCATAAAAAAATGCAAACGTTGATTCAATTATTGAAAGAACTGAATTTTCCAATATGTATATTCATTTTTTTCGTTCTTTTATGCTATGTTTGGTTGGAGGGAAGGATTGAGGAGGGATGGATGAGAGAGCATCCCTCCTTCCTTTGTAATTTTCTATCCGCCCAAAATTGGGGGAAGAGGAGAGAGAAAGACCGATAATAACCAACAAGTTTTTAATTTTCATTTTTAACCTTGTTGTTCCATAATTTAGAATGGATGTATAATTTTATAAAATGAGGGTATATTAATAAAAACATAGAAAAACTCTCTTTCCCTTCCTTCCAACCAAACCAAAAAAATAAAAGTGTTACCGCATCCATCCTCTCTACTATCCATTCCATCCAACCAAATAAAAAATGATGGAGACACCTTCCCTTCCTTCGGGACACCTCATCCATCCTTTCCCCTCTCCCTTCCATCCAGTTTTCCATCCCTCCAACCAAATGAAGCATTATGGTTGGGGCGTACATAGAAGGCCCATTAGCAAGCCACTGTGATAGAACCACCAAGTTTAATAAGTTGTTGGCCTACTAAGAATATGCCTACTGTTCCTATCATCCGCTCGGTAAAAGTTAGAAGATAATATACACTTGTTAATATTTATAGATAAACCAATGATGATACACCCTTTTTGAAACTTTTACACGACGAAGTGAATGATTTGGATAAAACACAATCTTTTACCCTTCAAGACATGTTCACAAATTTTGCAGAAAATAATTGTGGATGATCCTTAGTAATTATTAATCTTCCTGCGTAAACACTGTTGATATCATTTCCCACATCAGTGCATTATGCATTGTAATCAATGGAAAGAACACATGAAAAAACACGCAGTGCCACTTAATCTGAAAGGAGTGATTGTTGCAATAAAATAAATAAATAATGGATAGGAATTTCATCGGAAGAGCAAATACCAAATATAGCCTAATCATAGAAAGAAACGAGGTTAAATATCTTTGTTCAACCAATCAACATAGATAAAATAGTATTAAAGGAGTGTGACAAAGCAAACTTCAGAATTTATGTGTTCTCACTTCTCAATAACATGATGGAACATCTAATTTTGATAACTCACCTGCTTTGCACAAATCGTCATTTAGCAACTCCAGTTTAGATTTAGAGTCTCGTGCTTGCTTCTCTGCATTGCTTAATGCATCCAGGAATTCAGATTTAACCTACAACAGTGCATAGATTAGTAGCCCGTTAAACAACAAGTAAAATAAAAAAAATTAAGGCACCCAATATCTCATAAAATCAACTGAGTGTTAATCATGACAAATTTGCATCCACTATCTAAAAATTTCCAAAATAAAATACACATCCTACATCTAACTCACAAAGTTTTGCATGAAATAAAATAGATTTGAAAATTATAAAAAGTAAAGGGTATAACTATCACTCAAATTTTGACCATTGAGAAAATAGAAAAGTTATCTTATATATATATTATTGAGAAGTATGCGTAACTAAAGTTTGTGATGGAAAACTTATGAGGAGAAAGGCACAGTATAAGTCCTGTTGTAGTGTCAAAAGCATATTTGTCTAAAAAGAAAATTTTGGAATGAGATTAATGAAATTGTAACTTCTTTAAAATATCAATCAACAACTAGCATCAATTTATCAAAATAAATAAATATACAGCCAACATCAAACAATACCAAAATTACTCAAGAGTTCTCTAGGACAAACAAAATTTCCAAGGATTATTCTTGAAATAAAATTTTCATAACATGAGACATAGCTGACTCTCTGGGTGATAAAATCTAATTCCAATTACCAAGACAAATAAAAAATTGTTGGTTAAAAGTTGGAAGATACCACGTTTTCTGTAGCCCGATATCTAGTTAGTCAATTGTTTCCCACTTTCTTAATTCCAAAAATACCATTACTCTCCTACTTTATTCCAATGCACGAATTTAGAGAACAAGTGACTGTAAAATGAGATTAAATCACTTCAATGCACAAAATAAGAGGTGGCAGCAAGGGGCATGGACTCCCAAACTTTTGATATTGCATTTCATGGCATCAATAATCGAATTAGGGGACTCAAGCTATAACAGGGCACCTCCAATATTAAAATATTCACACATCAACCTCCATTCTTTAGTCTCCAAAAACACAGCTCTGCCAAGCCTGTAAATTAGAATGTTCTCACTTCTTTGTCATACAATTTGATGCGATTTCAATAAAAATTAGTGTATTTGTTGTTTGTACGGAAAATTTTGATTTATCCAGCTATTATCAGTTAGGGAACAATCCCAACTGGATTTTGTTGCACTCGGCCAGAAATAAATTAATTAATTTAATAATAAAATGTGTTCTCGTTTAAATTAACGATGCAGGCCGAAAAGGAACTCTTTCTCCATCAACATATTTTGAATTTAAACACGTGCAATAGCTGACTCGGGCTGTTTTAAAAGAATTTTATCAAAGAACCACATATTTGCTTAGCTAACTGATTTTCAAATTTGATTTGGTTCACTAAGTTGAGGACGAGCCTTGGCACAATGGTAAGGTTACACCATTGTAACCTGAAGGTCACGGGTTCCGTGTTAGAGGCTATGTTGCGTACATCTGACCCTCCCAGACCCCACAATGTTGGGAGCCTCGTGCACTAGGTTTGAAGAAGAAGATATTTGGTTCACCGAGTTATTTCAGTGACTTAAATTCCATGACTGTTAAAATCTCCCAATGTACAATTAGTTCTGGTGCCAAACTACATAAAACTTTGTGTTGTTTGTTATTTTATTTTTCCACTTCCACGTTCCATGGTTGCACAATTACACGGTAGCCATTGGACCTTTCAAATTCCAGTCCCATCTGTTAATGATAATCGAAAACATTCTTTTAGCTCTTATTCCAATGCTAATATGCTTTGCATATTCTGACTCGATTGTTGGCAATTTATTGGCTAGGTTACAGTCATTCCTTCAATCCTTCAGGATTTTCATTAATCCATGCATAATTCAGAACTAATGGCTTCTTTTATTCAGTTCTCATCAGGTTTTTAGTAATGGGCAACAATTTCTACTAGTTCTTTTTCTATCAGACAATTTAGTTCCCCAATTATGTCATAGACTTAAAAATTGCAACAAAATATTCAATGAAAAACTAATTTAGCAAAACTAACACAAATTGTATTCTGCACACCTAGTAACAAGTAAAAGGGTTACCATTAAAGCAACCTGCTTGAACGGTTTCACCATTAATGTGAACTAAAAATATACAGGGCTAAATAATCCAGCAAGTGAGCGTCCCATACACTAAAAAATCCAGCAATGGATTTTCAATATTTTATTTCAGATTGGTTATACTCGGTTAGTATATAAGAATATAACTTCGGTTTCAAAAAGCACTTTTACAAAAATTACAAAATTATAATAGAATGAATATCAATAATAGAATATGCCGCTCAACGAGTATAGCAGTTCCCATTATATATCCTGACAATTATGAATAAAATTAAGGACTCATCAAATATATATGCCAGTGTATGTATGTGTGTGTGTATGCATAATGATATAGGGCATCAATACCATCTGACGGCACTGATAAGTGCAAAGCATTTGCTCCGAATGATCGTGACATGATTCGGGCACCGGAGGGTCCTCGTAGATGACCAATCGGCGATCCGAGTTAGGGCTTTCAGGTGCCCTTGAATCGGCCCTTCTTTTCCTTGGAGGTGGGGTTCTCACAATCATATTCTCCGATAGGGTTTCTCTCTCTCTCTAGGACTCTGTTCGATTCTCTCTCTCTAAAAATCTCCTTTTCCGGTAAAGTCTCTACAGACTTCGTTTAAAATATAGGCGCCATTTTATGACTGGACTTCGTTTGCGTAGAGAGAGCTGTTTTAGGCTATGTTTGGTAGGATGGGTTTGAAGGGGGAGGATAACATTAGTTATAAGGGAAAGGGAAGGGAAGGGAAGGATAAGTTTAATCCTCAATCGTGTTTGGTTGATTAATGAAGGGAAGGGAAGGGAAGGATAACAATCATGTTTGGAAAAAGAAAGGAAAGGGAAGGATAATAAAAAAATTACTATTATGCCCTTTATATATTTTAACAGATAAATTTTTAGATTTAAATATGCAACAATATTTTTACCCCAAGATTCGGTTCTAAGGCTCAGTTTGGTAGCAAATGCCACATTTATCTTCTCTTTCCAAATCAATATTTCAAAACTCAACAGCACTTAACTAATTTATGCAGTGGTATTGAGGCTAAGCAGCCCAACTCTGCCATGAGAAAATCTGCTCGTGTGCAGCTGATTAAGAATGGGAAGAAGATCGCTGCATTTGTACCCAATGATGGTTGCTTAAACTATATTGAGAAGAATGTAAAAGTCTTCGACAAAACTAGTGTAGATCTTCTTTAATTGCTTGCTTTGTGTCGTAGGACACAAAACAAGCTAAATCTTATAAAAGGAGCCGGCTCAAGTAAAAGTGGAGGAGGCTCCAATATGAATGGAGCAGGCTCTACTTTAAGTAGAGGAGGCTCCAATATGAGTAAAGCAGGCTCCCAAAATGGGAGGCGGCTCCTTTCAAGAAAAATTGTTCTGGGAACCAATTTTATGTCATGTTAGATGGCAGAAGTAAAATAAAGAAAAAGAAATGCAATTTACCCAAAAATAAAAAATAAATAAATAAAATGTAACTCACTTTTATTCCTAAAATGAAGTTGAAATAACATTCATACTCAAGAGCACAAATGAATTTCCTATTAAAAGTTTGATTTCCTTCAACAAAAAAGATGATAAAATCAACAAAACAATAATAAAGTCAATGAAATAATCATATTGGTAAGTACTGAAACAATCAACAGATCGCATAGAAAACCCAATTACTAGATCTTCCTTCAAGCAAGTAACAACAGAGAAAGTAAAAAAATAATCATTAATTTAATCTTTAAATTTGGCTTCTTACTTTTTTGGGTGAGAGGGGTTTGATCACAAATGTAATCAATGATGATCAACAACATAAAACAGTAAGTTAGGTTCTTTCTGACTTTATTTAAAAAAAAAAAAAACTTAACAACCCAAGGCATGAAGTGGATCGAACATACAGATCCACCAATTTCTTGCAAATAATGACCCCAAATTAGGAAGTGCCGAGATATAATGGGAATAGGACACTTGAAGGGAGCCGGCTCAACCATGATCATGGAGCCGGCTCTTATGGGTTTTTGAGAGGTGCCGAGTGGAGCCGGCTCTTCCTTTTTGTAGAGCCGGCTCCACATTTTTTTTGGAGCCGCCTCAAGTAATTGCTGGAGCCGGCTCTCTTGGGCATTTGAGAAATCCCGAGAGTTGGTGTATGCAGGCCAATAATACAGGCCCTAATATAAAGAGCAAATTTGAGGGTAAAATTGGCTTAACAAATATTTTGTATGCCATTGCTTTCCCTTTCCTTCCTTATCCTCCCAATTTTGGAAGGTTAAAAAATTACTGTACGTTGCTTATAAATAACCCTCCAAACCCCTCCCTCTCCTTCCCTTTCCCTCCACTAACTTTACCCAAACACAATTTTTTTATTACCCTCCATCCCCTTCCCTTCCCTTTCCCTTCAAACCCATCCAACCAAACTGACCCTTAAAGTAGAAGAAAAGAAAGTGAAGAAGGGACCATATCAGACCATCTCCGACCCACTGCTATTTGGGCTGTCATTTTTAAAATATAACAGATGGATTTTAAATGGGCTCTCCAATGAACTGTCAATTAGCCTACCAAAATTTAACTTTGTCAATTCTAGTGTCAATTGTAACACAAGAAATGACAATTGCTAGCAACAGAGAGAGAGGAGAACGGCGGTAAGAGACGGCGACCAACGAGAGAGAGAGAGAGAGAAGAGGACTGCTGCTATTTCTCGATCAAACCCCACCACCAGCATCCCAATCAGAGCTCGACCTCAGCCCTGCCCTCCTCTCTCCCTCTCTCCCCCCTACACCATACACTCTCTCTCAAACCATAGACAACTCACCTACACCATAGCCACTCCTCCGTCGCTTTGAAACTCTAAAAGGAAGCAACAGGTATGAAACCTATATATTTGCGCACGCGCACACACCAATATATATATATATATATGTATATATATGCTTTTTGATTTAAAAAAATTCAATTTCATTCTAAAATCCGGCATGGGCTTTGTATTTGGGATCCAGATTTCTCTCTATGTGCATATGTTTTGTGTTGATTTGATTTCCATGTGTGTGTATATGTATTTTGCAGTCTTCAATTCAAATTCAGTGTTGATTTGTTGACTGGCTTCCTTTAGGTATTATTTCTGCGATTTCCCAGTCGAGTCTTGATTCTTAATGATCTGTTTTACAAGTATGTTTATTGGATAATTGCTAATTTAAGCTCCAGCCTCCTAATATGAAGTGAATTTTGGATTAATTTTCATTATGTGTATTAATATGAAGTTCTGCTAACTGTTGACAATTTCGGAAACTTCATACATGTTTTTTTTCCCATCAAATAAATGGAACTTTTGATTATCATAGTTAATTTTAAGATTTAGTAGTTTAATTTTGGTTCTTAGTCTCTCACTCATCCTCTATCTGTTTCTGTCTCTATACACACACATGGCTGATTTATTGTTTTCCCTTTGGTTGTGTTGTTAATGCTGCTCTGTTAATGAATTGGGTCTGTATTTCCCTTTGGTTGTGTTGTTAATGCTGCTCTGTTAATGAATTGGGTCTGTATTTTCTCTTCCCCTCTCATCTTCAATTCCACCTAGGATGCATAATCTACCTCTCCAGATGCATCAGTATGTTCTAATGAAAACATTAAAAAAATTGATTATTTTGATTTATATGCACTACATGAACTGACATGAGCAATCCTATCATATTAGAATACTTGGATGCTTCTTTTCTGAAATAGCATTTTGCATGAAATGCACTATTAGAGCATAATTACTAAAATATAATATTTTGACACTGTAACACTTGTCAAAATATAGATTTGGCATGCGAAAATAGCTTTTAGTATTGGAGATGCTCGGAGTTATAGTTACATACAATACCCATTTTATCCCAAAAAAAAAAAAAAAAAAAAAATTATATTTATGCCTTTGGATGGGTCGGATATGAATTGGATTGTATTAAATTTTATTCCATAAATCAATGATTATTCATGAATTAATTCATGTTTGAATTATTATTTTGTCAGGTATCCGACTGACAAAATATTTGAGATTGTATTAAATTATTATCTTGTCAAGTTTTAATTTGGAATAAAAAATTTAATTAAATTTCTTAATTGAATTCCACCAATCCCGAATTTAAAATACTCGTGTTTCTAAGCACAGTAATACTATTTTTATTTTTTTTTCGGAGAAAGTAAAGTATTGTATAACTGTTAAAAATGTACAGATGGGCCGAAGCCCCAAAATACAGCCCAAGACATCCTTGGGACCAAAAGAAAGCCCATACACCAAGGTAAAGCATTAAATTAGAACCTTAACCCTAATTCAAATTATGGTGCGTCCAAATGCAATAGTATAACTGTGAAAAATGTACATATGGGCCGAAGCCCCAAAATATAGCCCAAGGCATCCTTGGGACCAAAAGAAAGCCCATACCCTAAGGTAAAGCATACAATCAGAACCTTAACCCTAATCATATACAAAGAGCCAATAACTCAGTTGAAACGAGCACACTTGTATTTTAGATGACCTAGAATATTAATGTGTATGCAAACCAAAGTCCGGTGTGTGAAGAAGGGACGAAGCATAACAGATCCGATCCCATCGATCTATCAGTCCGATGGCAACCGAATAAACTTAGGAGGATCCCAATCAAGTTGCACTCTTCTGGTTTTAGCGGAATCATGCACCTTCCTTGTGAGTAGTCTTTGTCTAACCATATCCATAATTTGTTTTAGAATTCCATCTGTAAACGCCTTTGATTCTTGTGTTTTCTACTGTTGCGCTTAGTCCGTATTTTGTTGACCGTGGTGGAGAGTGAGAGGTTACATACAGTGGTGAAGAGGCTTCGATTATTCCACCGATCTGAAACTTGAGCAACCAACTCATTCCATGATGATAGAAGAAAATGGACTCTGCATTTATCCTGTATGGATATCCAAACTGGTCGAGTGAAATCACATTTTTTTTTAAAATGCTTATGTGATTCATCTTCTCTTTGGCATAGCAGGCATAGTTTGGGACCAGGAGCAGATCTCATACACCTACGGTCGAGAATGGAGAGTCGATTTTATGCAGCCAGCCAGAGAATGAACATACATCTCGGGACTGGGAGTGAACTCTAGACCATATGATGTCATAGTTTTTGTTGATGATGAGGTGCCAGCCAAAACATTGTGTGGGAAGCTTTATTCACTGTTGATCTTAAGTGATAAGAGTTTTTGATTGGGAAGAATGCCAGAAATCTGAAATCTGAATTGCCTCCGTAGTGGATCTTTGAGATGGAGGAATTCCACCAGTTCAATTGTCCTCCCAAAACTAAGTATGACATCCCGAACTCACCCTTTTCCTCATCATCGTCCTAGCCACTCCCCTTAGCTGTAAGATCCTATTCCAGTTGGCAGAGCACGCCTGTGGAATGTTAATTGTCCATAGACATCGATCTCTGACAACTGTAGTGGTACTTCCTTGTAAGTCAAAGTTTTTTAAGGGCAAAATGGACTTGTAAGTTTATTTCTTGTCAAGATATATCAAAAATAATAATTAAATAAAATATTAATTTTTTTAGTAGGTACACCTAAAACAATTTAATTAGATATGTACCTTTATACTTCATTAGTTAGTGCGAGGAATTCAACGTATCATTTAGGTTATGTTTGGTACAATGGAAAAGAAAAAAAATGATAAGATTAGTTAGAAGATAAAAAAAAAAGAAAGGAAATAAGAGGATATAGTTAACCACTTATCGTGTTTGGTTGATTGATAAAGGAAAATAAAAGATAAACTATGAATCATGTTTTGGGAAAGAAAATAAAGGAAAGGATGGTATTATCATGAATTTACTACCATGTCATTTTTCACAAATTTTGCCTTTTATAAAAAGAAGGGTTAAATGAAAAAAAAATATAATAATAAAAACAACCTGAACTATTGGCCAATCTGTAACAGACCCCCCTGAACTTCAAAAGTTGCAATAAACCCTCTAAACTATACCTTTTTGTTGCATTTTGCTCCATTCGGTGATGCACCGGTTGAATATTGCCGTAAAAAATACCATGTGTGGTCATGTCTGTCATCACTGTTCATATTCTTCAACATGGTTATAAGTCACTATTCATCTTATTAAACACAACCCAAACATGTGTTTTCTGATTAAAAAAATAATCACGTTTATCCCTTAGGACGTCTCTCTCTTCTCCTTTACTTTCTCCCTCCCTCTATGTATATATATCGTTCAGTAAATTACAAATTATTAGGACAATAGAAAATATTGAAGAGGAAGTGTTTGCTGGAGAAGAAACGCTAAAAGACTAAAACATGTGGTATTTTTGTTTTTTGTTTTTTTTTAGACCCACTTTGATTATATCTCTCCATTCGAATAAATGTTGGGTATTTTGAGAGACCCATATGGTATTATTTTGTGTTTAATTTGTAATTTTTTTCACACAAAGATATTGCGCAACACATTTTGTCAAGATTGAAGCAATTGAGATTTTGTACATGGTGACTTATGAGGTGAAATTTTCGGTGACAACAGTAAAATTTGATTGAAATATTGTGACGATTGATTGAGAAATTTATAATCTGTCATGTGATGATTTGGTTCACTTTGAATGTTCTTTATTCTCTGGCAATTAGTGTTTTACATAGAAATGTTAAAATTTGATTTGAGTTTGTGGCTTAATGGGTTCACACAGTGAAAGGGCAAGGGTTTGATTTGAGTTATAAGCATGATGGGTTTATACATAGAAAGAGAGAGCATGAGTTTCGGGTTTGTATTCATTTTTTTCTATCTATCTGTGTTTATGTTGTTTGTTATAATGTAATGTCTTGGATTTTTCTGGATTTATATTTTATTTACTTTTCGTACATCATTTTGCGCGCTGTGTGAGTCCTGGTATTATTTTCCATTAACAAGTATTTATTATTTTATGTGATGATGTGTTATATATGTGTATACATATGTATGTGTATAAGTGACTTTTGGTGGGATGCGATATTTTATGGCATCAAATGTGGATAAATGAGCTTTGAAGGGCATTTTTGACATCTAAGTACAAGGAGGACTTTTGACCATTGTGAACCACACATTTTAGAATGAAATGGGGTCAACCATAGACCACAAACCTCATTATCTCCTCCCCTATTTTCGGCCTCTCTTCAACTCTATATCATTTCTCTCTCTCTCTACATATATATCTTCTCTTTAGGATTTGATCCACTTAGAGTGAGATGTAGGCAAAGAGCAAAAAGGGAGGTTGGTTCTACTCTTCAGGGCTTTATTTCTATACCCTTTTTGCACACATTGGGTGGATTTTAAGTTTGGAAGCTAAGGGCTTGGTTGCATCTTTTGAGGTAGGGGTGTCTAAATCATCTTACTTTGCCTTCATTTTGAGTTTCTTATTATGATTTCATACTAACTATGTGCAAATTGATGATTGAGAAGTTGAAATGATATCTTTTAGTGATGAAAGTATGTTATAGTTGTTGTTAAGTGTATATTTGAAATGCTAAAATTTGTTATAAAAGTATGTCATGTGTTAAGTTGCTATCTTGAGGTCCATGGTTGAAGTTGATGATATGTTTTATTTGAAAGCAAGTATATTAATTAAATTGTTAGTATTGTTGATATTGCAAAGCATGTTGATGTTAATCGTAAACATTGCATGATTTAATTAATGGCATGGACATGGTTGGGGGATTAGAAATGGTTATATGATTTATGTTTGGGGAGAGTGAGAAAATTATTTTGTGAAATAAACTGGATATCGCGAGTCCAGTGCTAATTTAATGTAGTTAGAGTGCGTGTCGAATTTGGACGCGTAACGTTGATCTACTAGGCCTCAAATGGTTGTCGGATTTAAGGCCAGGATAGTAATTAATCTCACCTCAGTAAAGTTGGTTAGCAGGTTTTTAGTGTGCATTGAGTTAGACCGAAATTATGGTCAGGGAAGCATAACATTTCATTGCATGTTGATATACTTATGTTGATTATAATGCATTGATATTCCTGTGTATGATCCCGATCACTTTTATCTATTATTTGTATGTTGACTCAAGGGAGCACAAAGCCAAATGTATTAGGCATTTCCCACCAAGCCGTTGTGCTCACCCCTTATTTATCATTTTCAAGACACGGCAAGGAAATTGTAGAAGATGCACCCTCGCAAGCTTAAGAGTCGTTGATGTATTTTGTCATAGAATTGCTTAGGCAATGAACAAATGTATATGACCATATTCTTTCGTAAACTTTGAGTGAAGCCTTTGTAATCATGGCCATGGAGACCCCATTATTTTGTAAACTTATTCTATTGGACATGTATGAATGTTTTAAGATGATTTTGATTCACAAAAGATGTATGAAATATGTTAATTTGATGATTCAATGAAATGCTTAAAGGTTGATGATGTCCATTTAGCTTTATTTTCATGTTTAGTTACTTTGGGTTCCATTTGAATATGTTTAGAAAACAAACTTTTCGACCTTTTCACCATTGGGCATCATCTAACTGGTTAGATAGGGGTATTTACCTGGTTAGACGAATGGGTAGTGCTTGGATTTGATAGGCTTCTCCCATCTAACTGGTTAGATGGTCATATACCCGGGTACCTGATTAGATGAATGGGCAAAGAGGGGGGTAAATGGATTTCAGGGTAGATGGAGTTATCTACCCGGTTAGATGGCCTTCTAACCGGTTAGATACCTTTATTTACCCGGTTAGATGAGCTATTAAGTTTTTCACACCTACTAGACCATTCATCTATCCGGTTAGATGAACTGATATTTGCACCTTGACCCTGTATTTTAGTAAAATTACTTAATTACCCCTGGACTTCACCATAACCATTGATTGACTTTGGTAATTGACTATTTTACCCTTTTTGGGTCTTCAACTAAGATTGAACATGTTAAATGACTGAAATACCTTTTTGAACCCTATGACCTATATGATTGTATAGAATGACCAATTTGCCTTTATTGGGGCCTTAGTGTACCCAATTAATGTGAAAATGACAGCCCCTGATGAATTTTAGAGCCATAATAAATGTACCAAATGACTATTTTACCCTTATGAGCCCTAAACTATTATTTGACCACGGTAAATGACCGTTATACCCTTATGGACTCTATAACTATTATAATGACGTGAAATGGCCATAGTACCCATGTGTGACCTCAGGTTTGGATAAGGACTCGGTTAACGATCCGGATCCTTGGGTTCGGTCGTTACATGTAAAACCATGAAAGAGAGAGAAACATTTTAGATTTTTAAAATGGTTCGTCGTCGCTCAACAATGGCATCCCCGACGAACGATCTCTGTATTTATTTCATATAAGCTGTCTCATTCCCTTATATATATATATCAAATAAGCATAAAAATGTACTAATGATCGTCTTAACTTTTAATTTATTGTTTCTTCTCTACTTGATTCAGTTGGTACAAGACTACAAGTGGTTTCAAATCATCCTAATTAGATATTGAGTTTTTTCTTTTTCCTTAAATTTATTGTTATTAATTTTTATATGTAACTATAATCTTTATCCAAAACTACGTTGTATTAGTAAGGGGTACATTTATCTTTTTGTAACGACCCAAACCCGGGGATCCAGATCGCTAACTGGGTCATTACCCGAACCCGTTATAACACAAGGGTACTATGGTCATTTCACATCATTATAATAGTTATAGAGTCTATAAGGGTATAATGGTCATTTACTGTAGTAAAATAATGGTTTATGACCCAAAAAGGGCAAAATAGTCATTTTGTACATTTATTATGGCTTTAAAATTCATAAAGGGTCAAATTATCATTTGCTAGGGTCATTCAATGCTTATGATGAAGTCTAGGGGTAATTAAGTAATTATAATGAAGTATGGGAGTGCAAATATCATATCATCTAATTGGGTATATGATTTTATCTAACTGGTTAGATGGCTTAGTCTAGTGAGCATGCAAAACTGAGGACCCATCTAACCAGTTAGATGGGAAAATCCATCTAACCCCTTTTCTGCCCCACCCAACTAACCAGGTAGATGGGAACACAAATCTGATCTAACCGGTTAGATGGGCAAACAAATCTAATCTAACAGGTTAGATGACCCCATCTAACAGGTTAGATGATGCCCCGAAGTGAAATGATCGATCACTTAAAAAACTTGTTAAAATGCAACCCAAAACAACCAAACACGAAAATATAAGTCCATGCACATCATCTAACTCAACAACAACACATATTAAATGAATGTTAGATAATGAATTTCATACCTGATGCACACTCCGGTGCAAAAATGTCATGCTAAAACCCTAATTTCTCATATATTCTCAGATTCGGAACGGTTCCGTTTTGGTGGCTTTTGAGATTTTCATCTCAAAGTGAGGTAGGGGATGTTGATCACCAAAACAAGTCTTTAATTCATCATTTAAAAGTTCAAATTCTCCATAATCTATTACATACATATCCGAAAATAATGATTCATGTCCAAAAGAATAAGTTTGCAAAATAATGAGGCCTCCATGACCATGATTATAAAAACTTCACTTGAAACTCACAAAATAATATAGTCGATTAAATGTGGTCATTGTCTATGCAAGTCTAATACAAAAGATGTCAAAAGTCCATCACTTTACTTCTAAACTTGCGGGGGCACATCATCCATAACTTTTTTGTCATGCCCTGGAAATGTTAGAAAAAAGGGTGAGCACAACGGCTCAGTATGAAATGCCTAAAGCATTCGCCTTGGGCTCATTTGAGTCAACAATCAAAGAACGAAAAAAAGACTTCAGGATCATACATGGGGAATTATTAAGACCATAATTGACACAATTTATATAAATGGATAATCATCATATAGTCAAACTATACTAAAGAATGTCAATGTGATTGAGATGCAATGCCATCCCAACCATAGTCCCGGCCCAACACAACACACACCAAAAATCGCTAACCGACTTTACCGAGGTGAAATTGATTAGTTATTCGTGGCTCCAAATCCGGCAACCATTTGGGGGCCTAGTAATCAATGTTACACATCCAAATTGGCACAAACTCCCTCTAGGTCGAATTAGCCTGGACTCGCGATATCCAGTTCATTTCACAAAACCATTTCTTATATCCCTTCCTAACACATCTTTTATAACAATCTTAACCTCAATCCCCTAATCATGCTCATGCCATGAATGAAATCATGCATTCTATAAGTCAATAATATCAAGTTTTGTGTAATACCCCTAGTTTTAAAAGGATAGTCTCGGCATTTTAATTTTTTATTTTATTGGTTTTTATTTGTTTAATTGCTATTTTTGGTTGTTTAATTGTTTACTTGCATTTATTAATTGATTTTTGAATTAAATTGATTTAATGGTTTTATGTGCATTGTTAATTGTTGTGTGCTATTTTCTGTTACTTGTTAATTGTTTTATTTTTATTTGTATTAAACTGTGGTAATTATTTAACTGCTAATTATGTAATTTATTTAGTTGCTAGATTGTTTTACGTGTCTTCAGTTAGGATGTTATATTATGGGCTAACTAGGGTTTAACTTAGATTAGGGTTTCTGTCTTGGATTACCATTAGAATTAGGTTATACTTGTGCATATATATACACGGTTATAGTCTATAGGAGGGGTTGGAAAAACCCTATTCGCGTATCGAAGCTACAAAGAGATACAGAGTGAGGTTTTAAGAGAACAGAGCACGTTCGGTATGGGATTCGACTGAGGTTTCAAGGTCGGACCTAGGAGAAAGAAGAGAAGAAGTAAGAGGAGGATAGACGGTAGTTCAGTGTTGTCGGAACATTGGACACGACGCCGAGATTTCAAAACTGAAATCACACGCAAGTTCTTTTCATCCTCCTTCCCTCTAGCTTGTCTTCTGTGCACCTAGATAATCTCTAGGGATTAATTAATGATTAACTGAGTCGTACATGTATATTATATGCCATATTGATGATATATATGTGTTGTATTATGTTAAATTACAGTTTGTGCATGTCTGTTTTCAGTTGTATTCTTAAAGCATGCTAGAACTGGTAGTTTTTGTATTTAACTTCAACTGTTGTAAACACATCATGGGGATTATATTGGACACAGTTAGAACCCTTATGAACAGTTTAAAACCAAATAGACAGGTTGGGAGCTACCGGAGACGAAGCAGAAGGTCGCAGAGTTGCGGCGGTTGAAGACGGCTCTTAGAGGAGGTGAGAGCCAGCTCCATAAAAGTGGGAGCTTGTTCCCACACATGTAGAGCCGGCTCCAATGTCCTTGGAGCCAGCTCCAGACTTATTAGAGCCTGCTCCCAAAGTCTTGGAGCAGGCTCTCTTCAATAGTAACATTCTGATATTTTTTTTTTTTTACGAGTTGTGGTTACTATTAGAGTATGGGAACTGTTCTGAAAATTTTGGGACTTCACAGAGGGATTAAATGGTTTATTTTGGGTGTTATTAAGACCTTAGATTGATCAAAGTTGGCCTCCAAGTCAGTGGGACAGATAGTATTAAATTAGTAAACTTTCTATACTGTTAACGGATAAAAGATGGATTAATTGTTTAACTAAATTTTAGCAATTTAATGGGATTTGGGATGTTTATAAAACTTATTTTAAATGCATGATAGGGTCATCTATGTATTTGTTTTGATCTATACATGCTTTGGGATGCTATTTGTCGAAATATTAAACATTTTCTGCAATTACTTGGATTATTGTTGGATTGAAATTGCTATAGTAATGAAAGGTTTTCTGCAACTACTTGGATAATGTTTTGGACTGTAAATTACTAAATTATGATTTATATATTGTAATTTACATGGATACGGAAGATAGTATGCACCGGTATGGGACGGTAGCATATTAGGGACGGTTTAGCTTCAAAACGCTAAAACCTAACCTAACAGATTAACGGAATGGATTGTAAACTATTGAATCCTAAATTGTGTTTAAGTCAGATCAACTAACTAAGTTGAGTGACTTCCTGGTTTAGTTGGTTGTAGTTAACTCATATCAGCTGAATAAGTTGAATGACTAACTGGACTGTATTCCGTATGTCACCTCAATAAACAATTGAATGACATACTCTGGATTTGGACGGACTTTAGATATATGATACTGGTACCATGAAATGAGCTTGAGTCTCAGGCTCATTGGTTAGGGTGCGTGTATGCAGTGGATGCGTAGCTGGATATAGTAGGTTGAGGTGTACCCTGTTAGGTCTAGGTACTCATGCCCACATTTGATGCGTTTTCGCATGTTGCCTTTTATTCAGGTTGAGACCCCTATTATAGTCCAGTGAATGTCCTTAGTGTGGATATATATATTCGTATGAACTAGATAGCTATTGTGAGGATGTCTAGGGTGTATCTGCATATCAGGTCACTGTATGGATTGCAGTTAGATTAAAACTTGTTCGTGGGCCTGACCCACTCCTTTATTGTTTTCAGGTACAGAACGGTTCCAGCCTTAGAGCTTGATCGTGCTGTAGAGGACAGTTTCTCATTCATCGGATTACATAGGACTTCTCTCAATGTTTCATTTTTTTTACTTTCAGTTCTTTCAGTTTAGTTGGGATTTTATTTAGGGGTCCACTACATGGATTCCCGAGTTGTAATCATGGAGGTTTTGGAAATTGGATTTTATTAAGTTTTATCAGTTGAGGATTTATATTAGTATTATTTTCAGCTTTTAATATTTATTCTTATTTCATTTTGTCATCTGTGTTCATTTTAAAATATATTAATTGTTTGATATTCCCTCGGGTTTGGGCCTGAGCCTGATCAACCCGTGTCTCGGATCCGAGGGGTATCACACTTTGCGATTTCTAACAATTTAAAGAAACATGCTCATCATCGTCATCATTTTGTATATATATATATTCACGAAACAAGTCACGCATATGATCGTGTTTTCCAACACCTTAACAACAAGGATATACATTAAATCAACATCATATTTTAACATACTTCTTCCATTTAGCACACAAATAATATTTTAGTTAAAATTTAACATTTAAAATAAGTATGGCATGAAATAAAAAAGAAGGAGGTCAAAAGAGACAAAACATAATACTATAAACATCCCTACCTCACAAGACGCAATGAGGAAGGAGGATGGTCCATACCACCTTTTGCTAAAGTTACCCATTTGCCATTATAAGTTATTTAACTTCCCCGATGTGTCTTCAAAATATATTCCACATATACAATCACATATACACCCACATATGATAATATGGTAACACTCCAATTAGCCATATAAATAAATAAAAGATAATGGGAAAATAATACCACGACCCACACGGCATGGAATTTGAGGTACGGAAAAATAAATAATAAATGAAATACAAAAAAATCAGAAAAATTGGGGACATTTACACTTTTCATTTTTCCAATCAAGTCAATTGCCAGATTGTCCTTAACGGTAACAATTTAATAGTTCAATGGGGATTAATTTGTTGCAATAGGCTAATAGTTCAGGAGTTTTTTTTTGCATTTAACCCTAAAAAGAAAGGCAAATTTGGTATTAAAAAATTTCATTAAAAAATTAGTATTTCGTTTCATTTCTTTCAATTTTTTGAAGGCTAACAAAATCGACACATCCTGTATAATTTGTTTCCTTCCAAATTTCCTTTATTTTCCTTTAATAACATCTCATATACCAAACACAATATTTGACTTCCCTCCTTTACCTTTCTTTTCTTTTCCGTCCAAACCCCCCAACATACATGTTTAAACAATAAATTTTGAATACAAAGTAAACTTGTTCCAGAAGCTATACTTGAAGCTTGTATTATATAAACTTTCAGTCTTTGGGTAATTGTTGGCTTAAATTAGTGAATAATTACTCTAATAATACACTTAAAATAAAAAATCATTTGTGTTATTAATCTATTAGAATTCTAAGTATTTCTGTAGAAAACAATAAAAAAATACAATTTTAATTGATACCCATGTGGCTAAATAAGCCCTTTTGCAGTCGGCTTGATACCTGCCAAAGGTTTAATTTCAGTAATTTTGTTTGAGAAAGGAATTTTTACATCATGAAGATCAATTTTACTCAAATTAGATGAAAATGTCTTAAGATACTCACGTTTTATTTATTTTTTAATAATAAACTGAAATTTAGGAGTATTCAAGTCAATCAATTGCCGATTGTCCTTAATGGCAACAAATTAATAGTTTAAGCGCTTTGTTTTTTTTTTTTTTTGCATTTAACCCTAAAAAAAAGAACAAATTTGATATTAAAAATTTTCATTTTAAAAACTAGTGTTTCCTTTCCTTTCCTTTATTTTTTGAAGGCTAAGAAAACCAACCCATCCCTTTGTTTCCTTCCAAATCCCTTTGTTTCATTTCTTTTCCTTTAAAAGCTCGTACCAAAACACCATATCGTACTTCCCTTCAGTACCTTTCTTTTCTTTTCTTTTCTTTCCAAATACCATCCAACCAAACTGGCCTTAATAAAAAAATGTGACATTTTATATTTTGATTAATTTATTTATCAAACATACATAGTTTTAATAATAATTTTTTAGTACAGAGTAAACTTGTTCTAGAAGCTATGCTCAGGACTGATCTATAAATTCATAAGAGGGGGGGAATTTATATAAATGGGTTTTTCATAATTTCAGTGGGACAATTTTAAAATTTTATGAGTATAAATATAAAAAGTATAAATTTAAGAGTGTAAAGTAGATTTGTGCCCGGCTATACTTCAAGCTTGTATTATATAATTTTCAGTCTTTGAGGTGAATTAAGTAGTGAAAATATAGTAAAAATAAAATAAAAAAGTAGTGTAAAAGAGTTCAATTGGTATCAGAAAGTATGTGAAAATCATACTAGAAGTTTAATAATTATTATTGTGTTAATAAAATTCCAATATTGATGCTCATATTTGAGAATGTTTTTACAAACTCGTGTACCTTTCATGTATTTTATTTTATGTTATAATTTTTTTTGCATGCATCCATTTCATTGACAAGAAAATAGACTAAAAAGGAAAGAAGACATTTTGTGATATTGTTTTTATGTGCTTTGATTGTTTTTTAAAACAATAATAATAATTGTATAACTTATCATTAACACTCGCATAATAAAGATATTTGAAGAAAGTTAAGATATGATAGCCTACGCAATTAATTCTAGGTCAATGTGTGTGTGTGTGTGTGTGTGTGTATTACACATATATGAGTGAAAGAAATAAGAGGTGGCGGTGGTGGTGGTAGCAACATTGCGGGTACTAGCTTGAGATGAAGAAGTTATTTTGGTCCTTTAAAATTAGTTTAAAAGGATTATATTGGTAAATTTACATTTTGTAGTTGCAAAATTTCGCTCAACCAATTAGAATCGAGAGAAAATAATACAACACACTCAACAAACAATAAGAATAAACAAGAACAGTATCTATTGAAGAATTGAATTGCTTGCCCCTTTATTGGAGGTTTAGACATCTATTTATACACAAAAGTTGGTAGAATTATAGTAGGACTTGCGTTGCTTGTCCTCCAATTCTTTCCATATATGACTTTCTTTACAAATAGAGTTCTTTCCATTGTATGATATTTACTATGTAGAATTTGCTTTGTATAAAAACTTTCCATCTGAGTTGACTCCTTTGTTAAATAGGACTGAGCCATATTTAATTACATTTGGGCCGGATGTGGTTTGGTGTAAGTGACTTAACTAATGGATCAAAACTTCAACAGCGGTGATGTTGGGCTGATCGGTACTTTTGTCTGGCTTTAGAGGCCCAACATAAATGATAATGGGTTAAAGCACAACGTAACTTGGGCTTGATCCGGATAGGCTTCTAAGATCTCCTAAATGTAGATTTGTATAATGGTGTCGTGTCTCATTCTTATTGGAGGGAAATTTTTCCCTCCACACTTTGCCCCCAATTCCACTTTAATTGGGTTACGGCTCCTAATTAAAGGGGAATTGAAGTCTTGTAGTTGTCATTCTTGCACGAGGCGTTTCCATTCACGTCTATTGTTATTCTGATTCAAGGGCTTCTTCAAGACTCGCTTTTGTTCTCAGTGTGCTCATTCTGTCTATTGCGTTCTTCATACTCTCATATCTCCAGGTTAGTTCTTCTTTCCCTTCTTCCAATCTTACATTATGAGTACTTCGACTATTCCTGAGCGTATAGAAATCATAGATTTTGAGTCCACGCCCTCGTCTTCCCCTAATCTCATTAGGGTTCCTCCTCCTAGGGTTTCGAACTTCCCTAAACCTACAAATGACTCGGTTAATTAGCCAGATGCTTCCCCGATCCAGGCTGAAACATCCACCTCTGGGTCAGACAATATCTTCACTAAGGAAGAAAGGAATGCAATTTTATCCATTCGTCATATCCCGTTTTCCATTGAATCCGTAATGAAATAGTTTGAGATTCCCGAGGGGGTAGAAATTGCGGAATACCCCAAGGGCGCCGATTTTTGCGCCGGCAAGGGCGTCGGAGAAGACGAGTTGCTCTTCTCTGTTGGGCATCTCAACGCTCTTAGGTTCCCCCTTTATCCTTTCTACCACCTAGTCTTTAACAAATTAGGGATTGCACCCCTGTAAGTAAACCCTAACTTCCTTCAAGTAATCTCGGCAATCCTCATTCGTCGATGGCTGGAGAGTCTTGACCTGACTCTGGCTGACTTACTGATTACTTATTCCATTTCTAAGCACAAGACCGAACCTGGTCATTTCTTTTTCACCTCCCTCTTGCACCAAAGGATATGTACAGACCTCCCTACTTCTGAGAAGAAGTGAAAAGAGAGGATGATAATCGTTAAAGGGAGATGGGCCGTGTCCCAATCGAGCAAACTCCCACTCCTTCGCAAGTTCGGGAAGTTAGGTATAGAACATCCCCCCTTTCTTCATGAAGATTGTTCTGGCTGTTTCCCGTGTCGAGTCTTATTCTTTCGATATATTTATGAGTTTCTTGGTATTTTTTTAGCGACATTTCTTTCTTCAGCTGCCAAGAAGAGGCTTTCCTTCCTGGAAGGGCAGGTTAGGAATGACCCTCATTCGGTTGAGAACTTGCTTACTTCCATAAATCTTAAAGCAGTTACTTCCAGAGCTGTAGCCGCTGATCTCATGGACCTCTCACTTCCATCATTCGACAGCTTCCCCATGACTGAGGAAGAAAAACAGAGGGCTGAAGCCTTGAAGGGGAAGGCTGCAGAAAGTGCCCCGTTGACTATATTGCGCTCAAACGAACAAGAAAAGGAGATTGACGAAGTCCCCTTGAACAAAAAGGCAAGGCTGAACCCTTCTTCAACCACGAAACCCAAGGGTGCTTCTAACCCAAAAAGCAAGGGGAAAAAAGCTGAAGAGATTAACCCTGAAGATGAGGTCAGTGCTTACGTCCTTGCTGAGGCTGGGGCACCTTGGACTCTTTCTTTCTCGAGGGCTGACAAGTCCATCCTCCATGTTGGTGATCCTATGATCACTGACCCATCTGCAGCGCTGGCCGTTGCTCGGGGAATGTGGCTCCCCAGGGATGAAGAAATTATTGGTAGAATGGGGTTGGAACAGCTACTCCCATTTGCCCTTGTTCGAGCCATAGAGGTTTGCTCCTTCTTTCGTTTCCGTTATCATAATTGTCTTACAAATTTTTTTACATTGTTATTGTCTCTATCTTGATAACGCAGAGCCTGTATCACACCATGGCTCTTTGTGCCACTGCTGAGGCTCAATCTCTCTCCATTCAGAAGCTGGAGAAAGATCTCAGCAATTCTGAGAAGAAGGCATCCCATGCCATTGCCAATGCACAAATTGCATATGAGGCTCGGGATGTTTATAAGAAGCGTCTAGCTGCTTCTGATGCAAAAGTGGAATCGCTAGAGGCTGAAGCCCAGCGTTTGAATGATGCCCTTATCACCTGCATCATTATCGGGAGGCAGATGTAAGGTCATTACTCTAGCTTGGTGCGTTTATCTAGCGCCAAGTCCTTCAGGTCCGGCTTCAATCAAGGTTCAGGGGAAAAAACAACAGATCCCGAGGCTTTTGATACTCATATGGGAGTGTCTTTCCTTTATGATGAGGGTCCGAAGGCTTAGGAAGCTGAAGTTCTTTTCGCTGAGATGGTGAAAGCTCACCCTGAGGTCCCTTCAGTTCCAAGTGTCTCCACTCCTGCAATTGGCCCATCAAATCCTCCATCTGCAAGTCCAGCTGTGGTAGATGCTTTTGAATCTGCCCCGTTTGATCCGAAGAAGAAGTAGGTCGAGTAACTTTTTTTTTTTTGTAATGAAACAACTGAGGCGAATGATAAACATGAATGATATAACCTTGTTTCTTAAGCTGTGTCACTTTTATTCTGCTTCGACTGAGTATACTTATATGCTTTTGATATTGCACACACTCTGTTGGATGAGATTTTTTTTTTCCTTTTCTTTTGAAGAAGAAAAGTATCCTACCTGAGGGTTCCTTATCTGTTTTAGTCCGAAGCAAAATAAATAAGATGTGAAGAGAAAATCTCCTCTAACGGTTTATCTGATAATAAAGGATTGCTTTTTCCTTTGGTGATTTAACCGTCAAGGGAACCCTTCTTGAAATGAATTTGTGTGAAGCAAGTATATTTATACTTATTTCTCCTTATAGTTTTTCGATGTGGGACAATCTTGTGGCTTATATTACCGGACTTAGAATCAGTAAATATGAGCGTGAGAGTAAGGTTTGTTGAGCCGGACACTTTGGGTCCGAGGCGAATAAATTACTCCTCGGCGCTGAGCCTGAGGGGAGGTTTTCTGAGCCGGATCCTTAGAGTCCGAGGCGAATAAATTACTCCCCGGCGCTAAGCCTGAGGGGGAGGTTTGCTAAGCCGGCCACTTGCAAAGCCGGACACTTAGGGTCCGAGGCGAATGAATTACTCCTCGGCGCTGAGCCTGAGAGGAGGTTTGCCGAGCAGGACACTTAGGGTCCGAGGCGAATAAATTACTCCCCGGCGCTGAGCCTGAGGGAGGTTTTGCTGAGCTGGACACTTAGGGTCCAATGTGAATGAATTACTCCCCGGCGCTGAGCCTGAGGGGAGGTTTGCTGAGTCGGACACTTAGGGTCCGAGGCGAATAAATTACTCCTCGGCGCTGAGCCTGAGGGGAGGTTTGCCGAGCCGAACACTTAGGGTCCGAAGCAAATGAATTACTCCTCGGCGCTGAGCCTAAGGGAGGTTTTGCCGAGCCGGACACTTAGGGTCCGAGGCGAATGAATTACTCCCCGGCACTGAGCTTGAGGGGAATTTTGCCGAGCCGGACACTTAGGGTCCGAGGCGAATAAATTGCTCATCGGCGCTGAGTCTGAGGGAGGTTTTGCTAAGCCGGATACTTAGGGTCCGAGGTGAATGAATTACTCCCCAGCGCTGAGCCTAAGAGGAGATTTGCTAAGCTGGACACTTAGGGTCCGAGGCGGGTTGGTTTCTCCTCGGCGTTGGGGCTGAGGAGAAGTTTGCATATATATATATATATATATTCTTCTCTTTTTTTTCTTTTTCAAGCGAGTAACAATGGCTGGGAAGTTTCCTATTTGTTTACTTTGGAGACTTTCCTCCATTGATACTCCCTTCTTGGCAACCAAATGTAATGGACTACGCATATATTAACCACATTTCTTTTCTATTTTTATCCGATGTGGGACATAAACTAAATTTTATCAAAAAAGTCGGTGTAAGGAATGCCTCTGGTATTGAGCTTGACAGCCTTTAATACCAGTGGGCCTTCCTTACACCGCAATCAACTATTTAAATATTCCCATATATAACAGAATCCAACTCACACTTTTTTATTGATGTGGGACAGAGAGTTTTAACCATAGGTCAAAACGCATACTTTTTAATAACTTGCTTCCAACATTGCTTTGCATAAAAACATAAAATTGCATAATCACTGTGTAGTATGAAAATTTCTTTGCATAAAAATTGAAAATTTCTTTATATAAAAATTGCTAATGCATAATGCGACGCAAAATTGCATAATCATAGAATGGTGGTATGGCCCCTATTTTTATGGAAAGAAATAAATGGAATAGAAGCAAAATAAAGAAAAGCTTGGCTGACTGTGGGCTTACGCAGCCTTATTTATGAAGAATTCTTAATAAAATTGACAAACTTATCTGATGGAAATACCTTTTAAGGTGTATTGCATTCCAAGGACGCGCAATGGGACGTCCGTCAGCTTCGGCCAAACGATATGCTCCCTTCCCCACTACTTCGGTAACCTTGTAGGGTCTGGTCCAATTAGGTTCCAATTTCTTTACATGAGCTATCTCTTGCTTCAGAACCCAATCGCCTACCGCAAAGCTCCTGAATCTGACACGTTTGTTATAATTGTTGCGCAGCTGCTGCTGATATGAAGCGAGCCTAATTGCTGCAGCATCCCTTTTTTCATCTAGGAGATCGAGACTCTACTCGAGCTGCTGACTATTGTTTCCTTCAAGTAACAAGGATGTCCGAAGGGTTGGAACTGCCGCTTTGGTTGGGATCACAGCTTCGGATCCATAAGCCATGGCAAAGTGACTCTCCCCTGTGGGCCGCCGTGGTGTGGTTCGGTACGCCTAAAGCACCTGAGGAAGATTCTCGTACCATTTTGTTTTAAGTTTCTCCAGCTTCTTCTTTAAACAACTGAAAATGGTTCGATTAGTTATTTTAGCCTGTCCATTCCCTTGTGGATGACTGACTGCAGCTAGCTTTTGTACAATTCCATGCTCAGCGAAAAATTTTCTTGTACATTTATTGTCGAGGTTCTTACCATTGTCCATCATAATGACTTTTAGGACCCCAAACCGGCAAATGATGTTGTTCCGAATGAAACTTTTTACCTGCTCATGGGTCACACTTGAGTAGGCCTCGGCTTCTACCCATTTAGAAAAATAATCTGTAGCCAGTAGCACGTACTCCTTTTGTTATACAGTCTTGGGTAAATGGCCCACCATATCAATCCCCCATTGTGCGAATGGCCATGGATTTGCCATTACATGCAAATCTTCGGCAAGTTGATGCTTCATGGGATCGTGGCATTGACATTTGTCACATCTCCGAGTATACTCTTCTGCATTCCGGGCCAAGTACGGCCAGAAGTAGCCTTGAGTTAGAACTTTATGTGCAAGGGATCTACCCCTAGAATGGTTTCCACAATCTCCATCATGGATTTGTTTCAACACCACAAGAGCCTCAGTAGGGCTTAAACATTTCAGGTAAGGACCTGAAAATGACTTCCGGTATAACTGGTTGTTAATGATGGCATATTTAGCTGCGGTGAGTTAGAGCTTCCGTGCTTCGGGCTTTTGGTTTGGAAGAATTCCATGCTTGAGGTAGGCTTCCAATGGATCAATCCAGCATGGTTCTCGAGGAATAACTGGAATCACCATTACTTCTTGCTGAGGATTAATGCTGGGCTCGTCCAAGACGTCAATCGGCACAATCCGAGTCAGATCTTCATTTGAGGATGACGCTGCTGTGGCCAATTGATCTGCTTCGGCATTCTCAACACGAGGTACCTGACAGAATTCGATTTGATCGAATCCCCGTGTAACATTCTCTACAGCTTCTTTATATGCTTTCATTCTTTCCTCTTTGGGATGGTACTGACCTGTCACTTGATTTATAACAAGCTGTGAGTCACTAAAAACCTTTAAACAACGTACCTGGAGGTTGCTGGCTAATCGAAAACCAGCAAGTAACGCCTCGTACTCGGCCTCATTGTTCGTAGCAGGGAATTTCAAGCAAATAGACTACTGCAGCTTGGTGCCTTCGGGTGTTGACATAATAACCCCTACCCCTGCACTTGTTTGATTCGAGAAACCATCGACCCGAAGCTCCCACTGTGGTTTAGGGGGTTTCGGCTCTTCGGGAGTGTCTTCATATTCGAGAAGAAAGTCTACTACGGCTTGTCCTTGTGCGACACCTTCGGCTCATAAGTTATATCGAAGGAACTGAGCTCGATAGCCCATTTGGTAATTCTCCCAAATAGATCAGGCTTAGAGAGTATACCCCGTATAGGATAGTTGGTGAGTACCACAATGCTGTGAGATTCAAAATAATGCCGAAGTTTCTTCTTGGCATAGACCAAGGCTAAGATGATTTTCTCTGCTTTACTATATCGTGTCTCCGCATCTGTCATTGTCTTACTTGTGTAGAAGACTGGATATTGCCTTTTTCCTTCCTTTCTAATCAATGCTGCACTTGTCGCTATACTATAAATTGCCAAATACATAATAAGAACCTCCCCGGGTTTTGGAGCGAATAGAATTGGTGGTTCGGCCATGTAACCTTTCAACTGATTGAGGGCCTCCCGCTGCTGAGGTCCCAATATATCTTTATTCTTAGATCTTATAGCATCGAAGAATGGTTTGCGCTTATCTGACAATCGGGATATAAACCGGCCGAGGGCTGCGATCCGACCGGTAAGAACTTGTACCTCCCTGCGATTTTTTGGTTCTTGATTCTGGATGAGGGCCTTAGCCTGAGCCGGACTTACCTCTATCCCTTTTTTATTCACTGTGTGGCCGAGGAATTGACCTGATGATACCGCAAATAAGCACTTGGATGGATTCAGCTTCATGTTGTACTTCTTCAAGGTATTGAAAACTTCCTGGAGATGTTTCGGATGGTCTTCCTTCTTCACACTTTTGACCACCATGTCATCTATATATGCTTCAACTGTCTTTCCCAACAGATTATCAAAGATCTTGTTGACAAGACGTTGATAAGTAGCTCCAGCGTTCTTCAGTCCAAAGGGCATGACCCTGTAACAGTAAGTCCCCTTTTCTGTAATGAAAGCCGTTTTTTCTCCATCTTCAGGGTTCATAGGAATTTGATTGTGTCACGAGTGTGCATCAAGGAATGTTGTGATACCCCTCGGATCCGAGACACGGGTTGATCAGGCTCAGGCCCAAACCCGAGGGAATATCAAACAATTAATATTTTATAATGAACACGGAATACAAAATAAATTAAGAAATGAAATTAAAGCTGGAAGGAACTAAAAATAGAATCCGCAAAATATTATAATTATTAAAATCCATCAAACCCAAACTCCAAAACTCCATCAGTTTACAACTTGGGAATCCATCTCTAGTGGACCCCTATTAAACATCCAAGCGGAAGATAGAACAACTGTAATAAACGTCCAGAAATAAAACTATAGAGAGAGCCCTACATCGTCGGAAGAGTGAATAGAGACCTCTGCTCAGCACGAACACGTCTAAGCCTGGAACTGTCGTGTACCTGAAAAATAGAAGTGGGTCAGGCCCACGCGCAAATTCTATACTACTACAATCCAAACAGAGGCCCGATACGCATGTACATCATAAACAATTTAACAATAGCTAATAGTCCGTAAATATATATATAGTCACACTAAAGGACTCTCACTGGACTATAAGCCGGTCTCAACCTGAATAGAGGTAACATGCTAAAACGCACACGAAGTGGGCACATGTACCTATACCTAAACAAGGTACACCTCCAACCATCGTAGCCAGCTATACATCCCGATGCATATACGCTCCCTAGCCATCGGTCCTGAGGCTCAAGCTCATACCGAGGTACCATAACAGTACATATATAAAATCCATCCAAAATCCCTGGTATTGCCGCTCAACAAGTAGTTGCCATGACAATACAAATCCACGGGAATTAACTTTAGTTAATCCCATCCTTATTCCAAGTAGGTGGGTAATGGTATTGTTTTAAAAACCAAACCCATCCTTAGTATGCCACCGTCCCATACCGGTGCCTACTTTCCAATCCTCCAGTAGTCAATAATACCAATAAATCAAGTATATATCAACTAAATTCCAACATCCAACATTCAATGTTAGCAGTGATAAAATAAGCATTGATAAACAGGGTCACAACAACAACATATACATGCCCAATTTAAGTTGTTCCCTTTAGTCTGATATAAAGACATAATTAATTAAAACTTCCATTTAATACCTTACAAATGACATACAGATATGTAGGGTATGTATCACAAAATCCTAACCTCCACAGTTGATACTAACTGTGATAATGTAAGCATCAAAACAATATTCACAGTATGTATGTAGACATGCTCAAATTATGAGGTTCCACAAAACCGATCTAGTGTTAAACTCAAATCCTCCTAGTATTTAAGTTCCAACAGTTGCTATTACAGAAGTTAAGATAGCTATCATCTAGACCCATCCTTCCAATAATTTATACTAGCAGTGGTAAGGAAAAACGTGAACCACAGAACCACAATGCATCCACAAACATGCTTAATCTAGGTTGAACAAGCATATAACACTACTGTAACTACCAGTTTCATAGCAAAACAGATATCATTTTAGTTTGGTTTAATCTTCATTAATCCTGAAATCATTTAAGACTACAAAGAGTATAAAGCCTAAGGGAAAGAGTAAGGATAGAATCTTGTCTCAGAAACTTTTGTTCAAAGTTTCAACGTCGTCTTCTTAAAAAATCCCGGCGAGTTCCAAAATCTGGTTACTGTTCATGGGTACGAAACACTATTCCTGAACTCAAAATTTGATCTCCTTCGTTCAGATTGTGCGACACTGAGTCATGAACCTATCCTCCAAATTTCAGCTCGATCGGACCACAGACGAAGTGGAATCGGATGTTTGATGAAATCTGGGCAGAATGGAAAAAAACCTGTGCGACCCCGTTACTGTTCACGAGTACGAATCACTGTTCTCGAGGTCAAACTCTGATCTCCATCGTTCAGATTGTGCGTCGCTAAGTCGTGAACCTCTCCTCAAAAATTCAGCTCGATCGGACCACGGACGAAGCGGGATCGGATGTTTGATGAAATCTGGGCAGAATGGAAAAAACCCGTGCGACCCAGTTACTGTTCACGAGTATGAATCACTGTTCCTGAGGTCAAACTCTGATCTCCCGTTCAGATTGTGCGTCACTGAGTCGTGAACCTCTCCTCCAAAATTCAGCTCGATCGGACCACGGACGAAGCGGGATCGGAGCTTTGATCAAACCTTGGCAGAATGTGAAAAACTGCGTTTTTCCTTCTCCACTTCCACAAAACGTGTGCTTTGTTTAAAAAGACCATACACAAACGTCTACCTTATACTTATAGAGTTTTTCTAAACCCTAGGTTCATTTAAGTCCAACTCACAATCCTAACCGGCCCATCCAATTAACGTAGAAACCTACGACGGCTATAATATAAAACCCTAATTTATACTGTAATTAAAACCCTAGTTAGATGTATTTACCTAATTACCCTATTCACCATTAAATACTTAACAAATAATCTAATTGAACAAAATAATAATTAGTAAACCCAATTAAACCAAATAAGACACACATAGAATAATTAAACCAATTACACTTAAACCATTAATGCCAATTAAATAATTAAAACACTAACAAGTAATTCCAATCAAATAACTAAACCAATTACACTTAAACCATTAATGCCAATTAAATAATTAAAACACTAACAAGTAATGCCAATCAAATAACTAAACCAATTACACTTAAACCATTAATGCCAATTAAATAATTAAAATACTAACAAGTAATGCCAATCAAATAACTAAACCAATTACACTTAAACCATTAATGCCAATTAAATAATTAAAACACTAACAAGTAATTCCAATCAAATAACTAAAAATAAATATCATTTAAATAAATTAAATCACCACAAAAGAAAACAATTAAGCACCTAATAAAAAAAAATAATGACACATAATCAAATAAAATGCACTTAAATAATAAATTAAATACCATTAAATACCAGGAATATCATTTTTAAAATTAGGGTATTACAAATGTCAGCTTCTCGTAGCCAGTGGTAGCATCAACCATCTGATCTATCTTGGGCAGATGGAAGCTATCTTTAGGGCAGGCTTTGTTAAAGTTGGTATAGTCTACACAAACCCTCCATTTTCCATTCTTCTTCTGTATGACCACTACGTTTGACAACCACTGTGGATATTGCACTTCTCGAATGAAACTTGCTTGCAACAACTTGTTCACTTCTTCAGCTATAATGTGATTGTGTTCGGGGGCAAACCTTCGGTGTTTCTGCTTAACCGGTTTGAACTCCGGATCCACCTTCAAACTATGGCAAGAAACTAAAGGATCGATCCCTACCATATCCGAGTGATCCTATGCAAAAGCATCTGCATTGCTCCGGATAACATCAATTAACGCCTCATTTTCTTCGGACGTGGAGGAAGAGCCTAAATAAGTGACCTTCTGAGGGTCACCGAGGATAACTTCCACGGCTTTAAGGGTCTCCTTAGTGGGCTTCGCAATTTCCTCTTCCTCCTCTACCTTGAGATACTTGGGTAGAGGGTTCTGTAATTGCTATTTGGGTATATTTTTGGAAGCCACACCTGGTTGTTGCTGAGTAGACACCTTATTTGCTTCAGCCTGTGTCAACATATATCATTCTTTCGCAGCGACTTGATCACCCCATAGATTAATCATTTCTTTTCCGTCCGGAGATAAACACCGCATAACCTGGTGAAGGGTGGACGGAACTCCTCTCATCCAGTGTATCCAACACTTCCCATGATGAGATTATAAGAAGGATGAATCTCTGTTAAAACAAAGTTCTCCTTCAGAGTCCTCTTCGCCGCAGTTACGGAAAAGTCTATTACTCCTAGGGGATCTGTTCTTGTGCCATTGAATCCCATCAACGGGCTAAAGGTAGGTCGAATAGATGATGACGGGATCTCTAGCTGCTCAAAGACCGTCTTTGTGATAATGTTGGCGCTACTTCCTGGATCTATCAAAACCTCTTGATCATACAATTGGCCACTAAAAGACTGATGACTAATGGATCCTCGTGGGGGAGTTGAACTCTGGATAGGTCGCTATCTCTGAATCCAATACTGATGCTACCCGAAGAGATAACATTGACTGAGGATATCTTCCTGAGCTTGTGGGCTGCCCTCAATCTAGATCTGTATACCCCCTCGGACTCTTGATCATCTTCAGACCTGCCATATATTGCATGAATGACTTTTACTTGCTGCGCACCTTCTACCTTACGGGGATAGACCTAACGGGGCTTTGCATACTCCTTTGTCATGAGGTAATCCGCCAACTCACCTTTGGCGATCATATTCTCCACCTATCGCCTAAGGGATCTGCAATCATTGGTTGAATGCCTATAATCTCGATGATAAGCGCAATGTTTGCTTTTGTCCCTTTGCTCCAGGGGTTGCTTTATTGGCTACGGAGTTGTGAACTTCATCTTATTCTCTTGGAAGAGCCGAGCCAAGGTAGTTCGGAGAGGTGTAAATCATTCCTCTACCCTTTGCCTCTTCTCAGGTGCCTGGGTGATCAGCGTTGAGGAACGTTGGCTTTTCTGAATCTTTGAAGTTGGAATTATTTCTGGAGGCCTGTTCTCTACCGTCACGAGGGTGATGTGCTGCGCTCGGTGGGCTATATTTTCCTCGAGCCGAATGTAGATCTGTGCCCTGGCATTGAGAGTCTGCATGTCGGGAGGAGAATATTTGACCAAGGAAGTGTGGAACTTCGTCCCCTAAATCATCACAAGTTTAAATGTCTCTATAGCAGTCGTGGGATGACAATCTGCTATTTCTGAGGCTTCCATGTTGAATCTTGATAAGAAATCCTGCAATGTTTCCCCTTCTTTTGCCTTACGGTGAAGAGGCTGGCAATGCTCTTCTTTTGCTTCTTATTTCCGCAATACTGTGCCAGGAATATGGTGCACAGAATTACGTAATCCAGGATGGACTTATGCGGTCTATTCCTGAACCACTCTAGTGCTGCTCTTGTCAAGCTGGTAGGAAAAACTCTGCACATCCAAGGGTCATTACGATCATCTAAAGCTATTTTTTGAGCGTAATAATTTAAGTGCCGAGAAGGATCCCCCGTTCCATCAAACTGGGTGAAAGAAGGCATGGTAAATTTCTTGGGCCTCTTAACCAGACACACGTCGTCAGTGAAATGAGTTTTGACCAAGGAATTTTTGTGTTCTCTAGCCATCTCAGCAGGTGTCTGAATCTTCAGGAGTCTTTTCTCATGAAAGGCATCCTGAACACCTGCACCATCTGGGATTCTATTGGACCACATTGTGAGCTTATGGCTGGATCCGACTCGCTCATCCTGCGTGTGACGAGGGCCGTTATCTGAAGACACAGCCTCAAATCTCGCCCTTCGTTGTTGCTGAACCTCATTCGGCTGAGCCTCATTGGGCCGTGCCCCATTAGGTGGAGCCCCATTAGGTGGAAGTCCGGTAATCGAAGGAATATTCTGATTAGGGGGTACTGCTGTGTCACCCACTGGTGCCGGTGGTGCCAACTGAGCCATCGCCGTTTGCAGAGTGTTATTCTGCTGTTGAAGCAAGGCGATTTGAGCCACACTTGCTTCGTTTGCCTGATGAAGTACGTCAAACTGGTGTAGAAACTCTTCACGTCTGTTGATCCGTTGAAGATCCTCCGTTCGACATTCTGGATGGTAGTTGCAGGATTCACCTGTGAAACAAGAGTGGGAATATATTTGCACACGATTCCCACAGACGGTGCCAAAGTGTAGGTGCAAAATTTCGCTCAACCAATTACGATCGAGAGAAAATAATACAACACACTCAACAAACAATAAGAATAAACAAGAACAGTATCTATTGAAGAATTGAATTGCTTGCCCCTTTATTGGAGGTCTAGGCCGCTATTTATACACAAAAGTTGGTAGAATTATGGTAGGACTCGCGTTGCTTGTCCTCCAATTCTTTCCATGTATGACTTTCTTTACAAATAGAGTTATTTCCATTGTATGATATTTCCTATGTAGAATTTGCTTTGTATAAAAACTTTCCATCCGAGTTGACTCCTTTGTTAAATAGGACTGAGCCATATTTAATTACATTTGGGCCGGATGCGATTTGGTGTAAGTGACTTGACTAATGAATCAAAACTTCAACAGCGGTGATGTTGGGGTGATCGGTACTTTTGTCTGGCTTTAGAGGCCCAACATAAATAATAATGGGTTAAAGCACAACGTAACTTGGGCTTGATCCGGATGGGCTTCTAAGATCTCCTAAATGCAGATTTGTATAATGGTGTCGTGTCTCATTTTTATTGGAGGGAAATTTTTCCCTCTACACATTTCTTATGTGATTGACTGATTATTGACTAGTCAAAGGGTTAAATGGTCATTTTATCATGTGCAGGGGTATGTTACAATCTATTTAAACCTGAGGATGTTATTGTCCAAAAACCGTTGACCCACATCCGAATGGTATTAACAGAAACCTCAAAAAATGTTAATGCAATTTAACCTAATAATTATTATGACTTATTTTATTTTTTCCTTTACAAGAAACTCACACATTCTTTCTTAAGTTATAGTATATTGGAATATGAGAAATTATTACTATCTTAAGCCCCATAATTCTTAAGTTATTCTTCAAATAAACTATTTTTAATACAAAAATGATCTTAGTCATAAAATTAATTGATTATTAAAGCCGACTTACAAAAAAAAAAATAAGTCAAAATATTTTCAAATAAAATTTTACTGTACAAGTTAGTAAAAAATGAAGTTTTTGTCTGGTCAAATACGGTTAAAAGAAAAAATATAAAATTTGACTAAAATGCGAGGTCTAGTTAAACGAAATTTTACGTAGTAAAACTTTGTATTGGTGTTTCATATGAAATTTTATTGTAAAAGTTAGTAAAAAGTGAAGTTTTTGTCTGGTCAAATACGGTAAAAAGAAAAAATATAAAATATGACTAAAACGCGAGGTCTAGTTAAATAATTTTAATACGAAATTTTAAATCTTCTTGTTGGTGTCTGAAATTAACGTTAAGAAAGATGTGTGCGAGAGAGACATAAGAAAGCTTATCTCATCAGTTACTACACTAGAGAGAGAAACAAGCTACCCTCTGATTGCCACCTGCCCAACCCCCCATTAATTTACACATTTTAGAGAGAGAAAGCGTGTAAGAAAGTTTAGAGAGAGAAACAGAACGGGAAAAAGAGGCATTTGGAGACAGACACCCTAATCACATAGTAAGTACATAAATAGAAACAAGAGAGAGATTGGGACTAGAGAGAGAAAGAGAAGACTCGAATTAACAAGTATATACCTGTTCACAGGGGTCGTGTCGGCTCTTACCAGGCAAAGACCACCGATCTATCGATCTCATCAATCTCTACCATTTTCGAAACCCTAGTCATCGTTATCGATCCAGCTCCCTTTTGTGTACAGGTTGGACAACAATCTGTGAAGGGAAGCGAATTCAATTGGCGATTTTTTTCTAGCCGAATCATTGTGAACTCTTAGGTATGGATTTGTAGTTGTTTGCTTCATTTCGGTTATTCAATCAATATTTCTTGTGTTGAACTGTGCTCATAAACATGTCTGTACGTTTGTAAGTATAGATGTATATAGTTGTGTTGATTTTTTTGTTTTTTTTTTTTTTGCGGCAAAGTTGATTCTAAAAGTGAGTCAATTTGAAGGTGTTCGATCTTTTAGTATGGTTTTTGCTAGCTATCAGTGTTTGATCTCGAGTTTTATGGAAGTATGAAGACCAATTTTGATTGCTTTTCTTGTTTGTCTGAAGTTGTAGCAATCTCTCTCTAATCTGTATCTCATATGTTTTTCACTGTAAAATCTACATCTAATACTTATTGAAATGTTTGTACATGTATATATGGATAATTGGACATGTATGAAGCGAGAACAAGTCAAAGTTCAAGCACAAGCTTTATGGGATGTGTTCAATGTTCCTCTTTTTGTTGAAAAATTACGCCTTTTTGGAAGTATTGACAAACTGTGATTTTTACTGCGCAGATAGTTTTTCCCGAATTTTAAGCTTAAAGGAGGTTTGGAGCATATAATCCAGCTCCTGAGAGGTTCATGCTTTTTGGGTGATCTGTGTCTTCATCCATCAACTTAAAGCCCCAAAACGGGCCGACTTTTTTGCTGTATTTAAGGCCACAAAGCAGAGAGTAACCGACATATTCAAAATTATTAAGGGCTTTTATCAGCCATCTTGGGAGCCATCTACTGCAATAATTGTCTTCCCAGATATATCTGAAAATTCTATCAGTTGGGTCAGTCTCTGTGTTCAACACAATTACAGTCTACAATACGGAGGAAGAATTTTCCTTAATTTTGGGGATCTTATCATCTGCTAATTGAGTACCCTGAGGAACCTCAGTGCGGTCTTGGCATGGCTACCATTGCTGCAAATCATTTCTCTGGAGGGCCTCGATCAGGTTGGAGCTTATATTCACTTTAATCTTATCATCATTTTGTTAGTATTATTTATCCGTGGTAGTTAATTAATGCTTGACGTAGAACTAGAAGGTGTACGTTTCATTAATTGATCAGGGTCTTATTTGTGGCCTAATACAAGGTCTAATTCTTTCAATGCCTGATGATGAAATAGATAATTATCGAGCTGCATGACCACAATACAATTAGCTGCTGTGGTTGGGATTTTATATGTAGCCCACAAAAATTGATGATGTTTCTTTTCCTTGGCATTTTCTGCAACCAAATGGAACTATAGGATTCATTGTGTTAATTTGTTCTCATTAGCATGACCATGTGGTGCTTATTCAATCACTGCTTATTGTTATTCATTTCTTGGTGTTACATAGAGATACGTTACATGGAGACATATCTGTGATCCACAATATTTTAACTCTATGCCTTAGTCAATGGCGTCTTTGCTAATTTTGATATTCATATTATTAGCAGCATATGATGTCTTTGCTAATTTTGATATTCATATTATTAGCAGCATATGATGCCACATTATAGTGATCTGCCGAATAAGATTTCTCAAGCAGCAGTTGACAACTTTCTTTTACCTTTTCAAAGAAATGTCCATACTCCTGTTGTTTATGATTTTCTATTTTTTTTAATCAAGTCCTATTTTCCACGTTGCTTGTTTATAGGAGTGTCAAGTGATGCTTTATACAAAGAACTGTGGCATGCTTGTGCTGGACCCCTTGTCACTGTCCCTCGGGAAGGGGAACGCGTTTACTACTTTCCAGAAGGTCACATGGAACAGGTATACTGAATTCGTATTATTTGTGTGTTCTTTCAGACATATGAGCTCTTAATAGTCATAGGTATTTGTATTCACATGGATTGAAAATTTTCTTCTCTTATGGCCCCCCTTCTTTATAAATGAAGTCTCTAACTTTCAATTTTTATCATGCAAAATATTCATATATGTTGTATTTCTATATATATGATGAGTAACATATATGAGTTGGTTAATTAACAAGTTTACCTCAATGACAATGTTTATGACTTCTAATTGCACATGATTAATACTTTTTGTTGCATTGGGAAAAAGTACAAAAAAAAAACTTTTGTTGCATTTTTTTCTTTCTTTCTATTATTTCTTATTGCAACGCCTATCACCCTGTTGGATGCACAAAACTTTTAACTCTTCCCACATCGTGCTTCATGTGAATCTTTTGCTTAATATATGTCAAATTGCTATTTAACACCCCAAGCATGATTACAATTGTTGACATTTACTTTATTCTGTGATATTTTTCCCTCTGTTTTTAGCATATTGTTTTGTTCCTAACTTTTTTCGAGATACTGATTCTTCTTACAGCTTGAAGCATCGACTCATCAAGGATTAGACCAACATCATCCTTCATTCAACCTACCGGCGAAAATACTTTGCAAAGTTGTGCATGTTCAGCTTCGGGTAAGTTTTATCATTTTCACTTAAATGCTCCTTTTTTATCTCAACTTTTTCTTGGCCTGCGTACGGTATTTCTGCGTCTTTCTTTTCTGGTTTGCTTAGTTGGCTGTACCTTGGATTGTAGGCTGAACAAGAAACAGATGAAGTTTATGCCCAGATAACCCTGCTACCTGAAACAGACGTGAGTTATCTCTCTCTTATTCTCATTGTAAGATTGGGAATCCCAGAGATGATTTGTTCCCCTCTAAATGCTCCATTGAATATATCTGATTTTTTATTTTTTATTTTTTATTTTTTATTTTTATACTATTATTGGTTCTAAATATGGTATTTGCACTTATTGCTTCTTATTGTTTCTTATGCGTCCCTTGTTTTATTCCCTTCTGTGGATCAGCAAGGTGAAGTCACCAGCCTGGATCCTCCTCTCCCAGATCCTCCAAGGTGCAATGTGCATTCATTTTGCAAGACACTTACTGCTTCCGACACAAGTACCCATGGTGGATTTTCTGTTCTGCGGAGGCATGCCGATGATTGCTTGCCTCCTCTGGTGAGCTTTGCAATTTTTATTAAGTATTAACTTAGTTTATAATATTTTGCTTCAGTGCTGCCTAGTACTACCGTCTTGTTTTTGCTTGGATTTTCTTTTGCCTTCTTTTAACGTCCAGTTTCCTATTCAGGACATGTCCCAGCAGCCACCCTGGCAGGAATTGGTTACAACTGATCTTCATGGAAATGAATGGCATTTTCGTCACATTTTTCGAGGTTTGCATATATTATGATTTGTGACTCATTAATAATAATACAGTATATGCTTAATTAGAGCTGGAGACATTCTAACTGCTTAAGATGGAAAGCTTAATATGGGTGCTATATTTTTAGTGCCTAAACATTTTTTGGCCACCCATCAAAGTTCTAACTTCATCCAGCTTGCTAAAATTATTGCGGGACTATTGTACTGGTGTGAATGGGTCATTCAAATGACGCAACAGTTCTTTTCATTTCCTTCGTAGAAGCTAGTGGGTGCCGTACTACTTATGGTGGTCTTAATAATTTATAGTAATGTTATGTGATCAACATCAGTGTTTGTATTAGGGGTTTATATAGTGACTAGCACTGGGAATGTGTCAGGTGACCTTTTTTGATTTGAGTTATAGGAAATACAAATTACTCATGGTTTTTCTATGAATCTATCTCGAAGCTCCTAGACTCCAATAGGATCTTAGGGCAGCTAAGAGTCATTACGTGGATGTTTGATATTGTAATACGATGGGGAGTTAATTCATCCAATGGGCCTCGGAGATCCTTCATATTTCTGGACTTGTTCTCTACCTTAGATTATAACCTTTTGTAATATACAGTTTACTCAATCCAAAGTTGTAACGGAGTGGTTAATTGATGTCATAGCATCTTAAAGTGAAGAGCGACTCAATGGTTCAATTATTGTTGATAGTAAAAGGATAACAACAAGAAAGAAATGAGTAAGAAAAAGTAATATCTAGCTAACTTAAGTGGCCAATTTCCTTACAAGAAAGAAGCTGTATTTTTTATGGTTGTTTTGTTAGAATGGTACAAAGTACTCAGTTTTTGTTCAGATATTCTAGCCATTAGAGTGGGTTATTCTTGTTCAGATATTCTAGCCTTTAGAAATGGTTCAATTTCTTCTAAATAAATTTAGTTTCTGTCTTTCTCTATCCTTGTCTTTCAAAGACAATTGGTATTTTGGGATTAATATTCGCAAGACTTCCATGTGGTACCTCCATGTGACACATCAATGGCTATATAAATGCGGCCCTGGTCAGAATTTCAGGTTGTTGAAACTGTTCTAGTTATCTATATTTCAGTAGACATAAATTAAAAAATCACTTGCAGGGCAACCCAGGCGCCACTTACTTACAACCGGGTGGAGTGTTTTTGTTAGCGCCAAAAAATTAGTTGCTGGCGATGCTTTCATTTTCCTCAGGTAAGTTTCATCATACATAATGAAGTTATTATTATTTTTGTGAATCTAATCACATTACTGCATTTTTTTAAATATTTTATTTCTTTTCCAGGGGTGAAAATGGAGAGCTGCGTGTTGGAGTCAGGAGGCTAATGAGACAACTAAACAATATGCCATCTTCGGTTATATCCAGTGACAGTATGCATATAGGAGTTCTTGCTACTGCATCTCATGCCATTTCAACTGGAACCCTGTTTTCTGTTTTCTATAAACCAAGGTAGTCTTTATTTTCTAATTCTGTTTGTTCAGATATATGTATATGTTATCTTGTTCCATCTTGTTGATATCATCATCTTCTGATTGGGATTCATTTTCATCCATGCCATTTGGATTTTAAAAATTGCATTTCATTTTTTTGGCCCTCGAGCATGCAACGACACTCTTATTTTGGGGTCGGTCTATTTGCTGTTGTTAGTGAACTAAGTTTTCTGTTTTGAAATCAGTACTGGTTATTTGTGTTGGCATTTGCTTGAAAGTATCTTGGTGACATCTTTGCATTAGTTTCTTTTTGGAAGTGAGTATATCTCTTCTGCGGCTAAAGTGTTAGTTTGACTCAGGTTTTTTGACTGAGATTTTGATGTTCCCATTGCAGAAATGAAGTATCTAAGATTCAAACATTTTAGAACTTTTTTGTTTGTTTAATAGTTATTTATATTTAATAATGACCATATTATCTCAACTTTTTCATGTATACGTTCTTTATGGATACTTTTCCGAGAAATTGTTGAGAAATATTGTTTCAAGTGAATTAGCACTATTCATGGCAGAACAAGTAGGTCTGAATTTATCGTGAGTGTGAACAAGTACCTTGAAGCTCGGAGCCAGAAGCTTCCTGTTGGGATGAGGTTTAAGATGAGGTTTGAGGGGGAGGAAGTCCCTGAAAGAAGGTATTTTGTATAGCTGCCTAATTTTCTATTATAAATTTCAAAATATTTATCATTTTTTTTTTTTTTTTTTTTTTGGTTTTTGATAAGTAAATATTTATCAACTTTTGACGTTTCTTATTTTAATATTTATGCAGGTTCAGTGGAACCATTGTTGGCGTTGGAGAAAGTAAATCGTCGAGATGGCCTGATTCTGAATGGAGATCCTTAAAGGTGAATACATTTCTTGAATGAAGCTCATGACTGATAGTTGAATTTAGTGTAGCAACATGTTGAGGTGCCATTTGGACACCCAGTTTTGAATTTAGTGGACCATCTATGTTAAGGGTGCAATTGGACATACAGTGGAAGAGAATTCATGTTGTTGATTGCTTAATATCCCCTTTTTTGGGATTATATGAAATGATGCTTGCATTTTACCGATCGTGTGGTGACGTCACTTTTTAAAGAAAAAACATCAAATGTTTCTGTTCCTGTGGGATATTCAAATGTGCCCTCAAGAAATTGACGACAAAGGAACTTTGTAGTAGATACGGATGAGGTAAATCCATTTGAATGTAACCTGTTCCCCATTTTTCATGGATATTCCTCTGAAATAGCTTTGACCCTGTTGAGGTCAAGAGAAGAAAGCTCTGCTGGAGTTTCTTTGGGATGATTCACGGCTCTACTTTACTGCAAAGACCATGATGAAAAATTTGAAAGGTTTCTGTTTAGGGTACTCTTGTGGGAGTACTCATGTGGATTGACTGAGGCTACAGCCTTAAATAGAGCGGAATAGAAACATGGGATTCATGTAGCCGACCCCAAATAATTGGCTAAAGGCTTGGTGGGGTTTTTTGTTGTACTCTTGTGGAGTACCTAGGTGAGTTCACATGTTGAATTCTTGAACTTGGCTGCTGGCATCCTTCTAAATCAGCTGGAAGCAGTAGCCTTTATAGTCTTTGAACTCAGTGTTTAGAACCCCGTGTGCTGGGATAAAAAAAGTTGTATGTATCACATATCTTGAAAAACAAAGATCTGGAATTGTTAACCCACCTTAAAGATTGACAGATTTGTGTTTTATAAGGCTAAAATGATTCAGTTAGTTGGGTTCATCTCATTTTAATGTCCTTTGGAAGAGAGAAATTCTTCACGAGCTTATTGCTAGATCTCAACTTTTCCAACTAACTGATATCTGACATGGATGATATCTTATCAATCTTTAAGATAAATCCAATGAGTGGCCGCTTTGTGGCGCAGTACATCCTTCATTTGTTAAAGTCGAGATGCAAACATAATTTTCTCTTCAGTTTTAGTAACAATATTCTGAATGATATCATTTTACGGTCCTTTATCACTCCATATTTGTACATGTGGATTGTAAAAGGAAGATTACTCCTCTGACATGATCGAGTGGTTTTTGAAACAAATTGTTATTATTATTAATAATTTTGGAATTGCGCAGTAGTGAAGTTTTTAGATCTTAAGGTTCCTCTTTACTTGTTATTCTTTTACACTGGCAAGGCGTCCATCAAATGTAGTTAAGAGTATTTACTTATTATGGTCACGTGAATGCGGTTTTCTAGTGTATCTTGTTTTTCTGGTGTATCTTGTTTCATTTTCTGTCCAATATTCATTTTCAAAGTTTTTATTTAAGCATATTAAGTTTTGCATGTGTTATTATGTTGTGCAGGTTCAGTGGGATGAACCTTCATCAATTCCTCGTCCAGAAAGAGTTTCACCATGGGAGTTAGAGCCGCTTATGGCAACAACTCCTTCAAACTCCCAACCTCTGCAAAGGAACAAGCGGCCACGACAACCAGTTTTACCTTCTCCAGTGTCAGATCTTTCTGCACTTGGTATGAGAACTTATACTTAGTACCTCTTTGTTGCAGTTCCATGTGTTTAGTCTTATTGAAAATTTTCTTTGTGCCCTAGGCATGTGGAAAACCCAACCTGAGTCTCCCTCAGCTTTCTCATTTTGTGATCCACAACGTGGGCGAGACCATTATCCATCACCTAAATTCTCTGGTACAAAGGTCAACTCTCTCAGCCACTGTGAGAATAGTTCCTTGACCCCTGTTCCGAGCAAGTCAACGTATAAGTCTAACCAGGAGGATAACATAACCGATTCTTTTGTACCATTTGTTAACAAAGAATCCAGTGAAAGACGACAGGGCACTAGCAATAGCTGCAGGCTATTTGGGATTGAACTACTCAACTCTGCTGTGGACGAAACTTTGCCAATGATTACAGTTTCTGGTTCAGAGGGTGAGGATCAGCCAGTTCCATCCGTGGATACTGAATCTGACAGGCATTCTGAACATTCAAATATTAATCGACCTGATGTTCCTTCAGTAAGTTGTGAGCCTGAGAAATCATGCCTGAGATGTCCCCAAGAGTCGCAAAGTAGGCAGATTCGTAGCTGCACTAAGGTATGCTGCCTACTGAACAATGCTTAAATTCAGATGTAATAAAAGATAACTTTCCTATAACTTCCCTATGAAAGATGAAGTATTATCACGAATTGAAAGGGGATGTTAATATCATGCGAGTTTGCATTTTGTTGGGTTGCATTTCCTTTTAGCTTTACATCTAAACTGAGAGTAGCCTAACGGGTTAAGTAATTTATTCTGATTTATGATTAATAAGTGAAAGCAAAATGTTTAGTCTAAATTAAAAAGCTTTGATGATATATATGGACACTTTATCCAGGTTCACATGCAAGGGGTTGCTGTTGGGAGGGCTGTAGATCTGACACGCTTTGATCGGTATGAAGATTTGCTAAAGAGATTGGAGGAGATGTTTGAAATTGAAGGAGAACTTTGTGGATCAGCAAAAAAATGGCAAGTCGTCTACACTGATGATGAGGATGACATGATGATGGTTGGGGATGATCCATGGCAGTAAGTCACATAACTGAGTCCTATTTTGTTTACTTGTTTTATTTTCTTGAATGGACGTGTCAAGCATTGTATTAGCATGTGTTTAATTAGCATATCAATTCGAATTTGACAAGTCTACACTGATGCTAATTAAATGTGTCAAGTTCGTGTTTGACTTGACAATCTGTTTATAACCTGATTGGACTCATTTAGCTAAACGTGTTGTGTATGTGTTTGAAAGGACCTTAATATTATGAAATTTTAATTAAGCATGTCTTGCTGTGTTGTATCCTATCTTGTTAGGTCCTGACACATTTATTAAATAAGTTATGCGGGCCGTGTCGTGCTACTTGTTTAGTAATTGTTTCGTGTTCGAACCTCGACACGAATAATAATTGTGTCGTGTTTGTGTCAACCATATATGTAGGGCTGCAAGTTGGGCGGGTTCAACCCAGCCCAGTCCCAACCCAACCTCAACCCGAATCGGGTTGGGTTGGGCCAACCCGAATTATACTTAACATGGGTTATAGTCCAAACCCAGCCCGAATATTTTTGGGCCGGTCGGGTCGGGTTGACGGGTTGAGTTTTTAAAATTTATTTATATTTTTTTTTTGGAAAATATATATATTATATATATATATATATATATATTATTAAAAAACAAAAAAAATTTAGGGCAAATCATTTCAGCCTCCCGTCTCATTCTCAACTCTCTCTCTCTCTCTCTCTCTCTCTCTCTGCAACTTCAAACTACAAAATCTACAAGAATCAGAAGTTCAAAATCCATATATTTCAGATCTGTCTGCAAGAATCAAAAGTTCAAAATCCATATATTTCAGATCATTTCAGATTGTTCAAAAAATCAAAACCCATATGTTTCAGTTTCCATCGCCGGCTGTTCCAGTTCTTGCCGTTCGCAAGCTTCAGCCGTCTCAAGCTTGCCCCCCCTCTCTCTTTGCAACTGCTAACTTGTATGTATGGGTTTTGTTTTTATTTTTGGAAGTGACGGCGGCGGCGGTGGATCGGCTGAGGACGGCGGCAGAGAGAGAGAGAGAGAGAAAGAGAAAGAGAAAAAAGAGAAAAGAGAGAAAAAAAAAATTTCGGGCAGAGAGAGAAAGAGAAAGAAGAAAGAAGAAAGAGAAAGAGAAAGAGAAAGAGAGGAGAGAGAAAAAAAATTTCGGGGAGGAGAGAGAAAAGAGAAAAAAAAAAAAAAAAAAAAATTTATTTTTGGGTTTTGCGTTGGGTTCGGGTTGAGCCCGAGCCCAACCCGAATTGTCTGGGTTTTGACAAAACCCAACCTGAGCATGAGCCCGATTTGTAAATTGTGTGTCCAAATTTCAAAATTTTTGGGTTGGGGTTGGGCTGGGCAGGGCTAACCCGCCCAACTTGCAGCCCTACATATATGACAGGACACGAACACGACATGGAAACATGAATTGCCACCCTTAATCATAGTTTTCTGATTGCATTGAGCCTCAAACTTCAATAATAGATTCTAGAACCTTCGCACCAGACGTGGATCATGTGTATTTTGCATGGATGATTTTGGACCATTTAAAATTAGGATTTCTCATACTTCTCATCAAATTTCCGTTGTTTAAGATTACAAGCTTAAAGTCTCGCATAATTAGTTTGTAAATTGTAGATCTTTGGCCCTTTTGTTGTTGGATTCCTGAAGCAACTAAAAAACATAAAGATTATCGCCGGAACTTTAGATGGGTTGCCTGTGGATTTAATAAATCTTCTGTTGCATGTTCATGTTTGCATTGTTGGAACAATGCAGTTTGGATGATTAATCTATGTTCTGAAGCAATTATCTAGTATTGTACAGTATTGGCTAATTTCATTTACAGCTTTATATTCTATTACTACTTTGATTTTGATTTCACCATTCTCCAGGGTTGCTGCTTATCTTTAAATTTTGGAGTTCAGCTTTATATAATGAATGCGTAATTGTGATCTCATACCATGGTTTTGATGCAGTTTTCAGTGATTTGGAGGTGGAGTTTGGTCTCTATGACAAAACTGTAAATTTGGTGCTTAAAATTTTAAGATCCAAATTTTAAGTGCTAATTATAAATTGAGAGTTATTGAGAACTTGGCTACTTTTTTGAATTATAAGTCAGTGTCTTTATACATAAAGTCAAGTCTCCATTCCTTAAACATTTATCCTATTTTAAGTGGAATTATTCCTTCAAGCGATATCAAATGCAAGATAATTACTTGCTAGTTTATTTAGAATCAAGTTATCAAACTACACTGCAGTTTATAAAAGCATAGAATGATAGTGTCTATAGTAAGTATAATTAAACTCAACTCAACTCAACTCAATATAAGTCTTTTCTCAATTGCTTGGGGTCGGCTATATGAATCCTCTTTTTATATTCCGCTTTATCTTGCGTCATAACGGCAGTCAAACCATATGTTATCATATATATATATATTCGTACTAACTATACTCATTTTGATTTTGGTCATGTCCTTTTTCTGGCATTATCCTCAATGTGGACCATGTTATTCTTCCTAATTGGCACATTTAGTGGTCTTCTTTGCACGTCCAGACCATTTTAATCGATTTCATCTTATTTTATCTCCAATTGGTGCTATGTAGCCATCCCATGAATGTGTGCATTTCTAATTCTATCAGTTATTATCTGGTTGCACATCCATCTAAACATTCACATTTTCACAAAACTACATATGTTCTTTTTTAGCTGGCTAACTTTCTGGTTCCATAAAGAATGGCTGGTCTAATAACTGTTTTATGGAATTCCCCATTCAATCTTTGTGGGATACGCCGTCCAATGTACTCCATTTAGCGTATCTTGCCTTGATTTTGTACGTCCAGTGTACTCCATTTAGCGTATCTTGCCTTGATTTTGTATTTAACATCGTTTCTAATTTCACCTTCAATATATATAATTGAGCCTAAGAACGAAAATGGTCACTTTTTTATATGTCCAGATCCTCAATCTTCACTACGGCCCTATTTGCATCTCTAGATTTAATTAATTTACACTCCATATATTCAGTTTTATTTTTCCTTATCTTAAACCCTTTTAATTCTAAAGTTTTTCTATAAACATCTGATTTAGCACTTACTCATTCTCTAATTTCATCACAAACACTGATTCTAACGTTTATGCATGTACTCAAAATGTACATCTCTATTCAAAACATAATTTAAAAAATATGATTTGGTCATCAAACCTGGTAATGGCTGGAGACTGAATGAAAATTGTAAGTTAAATGTTTTAGATTGTGTTCAAATAGTAGAAGATTTCTTGGTTGGGATTCTGTAATGTCAATCCTTTTTTCTTTATCTGGGTAACTTTATTGGAATTTCTGGGAGTAAACCTCTCAAAATCATCATTTAATATTGCAATTTTTGGAATTTAGTACTTATTGTGAATATGATCCTTTAAAGATGCGCATCTGATGCTTGGTTGGGGCAAATAAGCAATTGACAGTGTGGATTGAATAAGTAATGTACCGAAATTGTTATCAACATGAATTCTTGTGTACAATATAATACTGATAGTTCCAAAACTATGCTAATGAGTTCTAATTTTTAGCTGTATGTTCTTGTTTACATTTACAGTGAGTTCTGCAGCATGGTGAGGAAGATTTTCGTCTATACAACTGAGGAAGTGAAGAATTTGTCATCCCAGATAAAACATCCTGTTAATGATGAGGTCAAACAATGCAAGTCAGCTCCCAATGCTGCAGTCAGCACTGAAGAACAGTCATCAAACATGGCTTCTGGTCACTGATGTGTCCATGCCCTTTGTTATCCTACTCGAGGAAAGGAGCAACTAGGGCACATATATAGTGAAGGTGTGAGAGAGAAATGAGATCTATAATCACTTTGCACTTTTGTTTTTAGCAGGAAGTGATGCTATCCATGGCATTTTGGTCATATGCTGTGATGGCCAGTTCGGTAACTCGGCATGGGGTGGGTGACGAGGATGCTGGTAACACGAAAGGGTTGCTTTTAGAGATTAGGTTTCGGTAGCATTATATTTTTATTTGTTTTGTTTTGTGAAGGAAATCTAATGCTTGCTTGTTTGGACTTTCAGAATGGGTGAAAAAGTGCTGGCCTTCTCCAGCTCTTCATTAAGAACACAGGAGCTGGAGTAAATTATCCTTCATTTTGCTTGTTATTTTTCATTTTCTTTCGAGTTCGCTAATACGTACATGACTGTGTATACAGTCTTGTATTCTGTATATATATATATAAGGCTTCCAATATCCTTTGGTTCCAAAATTTTTCTTTTTGCCAGTGAGGTGACTTTTGCAACCGGCTTGTGTTCTTCCAAAATTTTATGAACAGGTAGGACTCTGGTTCTCAAGCATGGACATGGAACTACTTTCTTTGTTGTATGTCCTCTGATGTAGCGTTCTGTATTGTATCGTATTTTTCAATGCATTTATATCCAATTTTAAAACATTTATTCTAGATTTCAATACATGGAACAAATGTATTAGAAACATGATTTAAACACCGATTTAAGTGCCTGAAAATTGGAAATAATGATGTTTTGAAAAGTGATTCCAACACATTTAATTTCATTTTCAACACATTTATTTCAAATGGGTTGAAATTGGATTTAAATTTGTTGAAATTTTTTGAAGTACATCAGTGGATCCGGACAATCTTTACAAATTTACTTGTGTTGGACGTTGCTCTCTCTCTCTCTCTCACACACACACACACGGTTAGGATTAATAAATTCGTTGATTGGAATACTTTTGAGGAAATGGAAACTCAATCCATTATTTAAATTACAAAACTTTCTTTATAATTAACTCTCTCTATTCTCTTCTCTTCTAACAAACTCTCTCTCTCTCCTATCTCCCGTTGTACCAAGTTGTACCAAATAAAAAGAGGGAAGAAAATAATATTTTCCTTAAGGATGTCTCATTTATTTATTTTTCTCTCTCTTTTATTCAATTTTCTTCCATCCTACCAAACGGAGCATAAATGAACTAGCATGAGGTGTGCTCTTGTATTTTATAAATAAACTCTTTCGATCCCATATGATTTATATAAATTTATATTTCTGTTTTCTTTTTTAACACACCAAAATCTTATTTTTATTATTTTTAAAAAATATGTTGAACACGACTTGTCGTGACATGAGATAAACAATTTTAATTGATCTTAATCGGGGTTGGAACTTGGGTCATTCGTATACGCATGCTAAATCCTCTGTTTATTATGTAACTGTTATAAAGATTATATGCTGCTTTTTTACTGTGGACTGAGATTCCAACTTTTAATTCCAAATCACTGTCGGTGTACCATGAAGGCTGTCACAATTATCAAGTGCAACGATTTCTACGTCGCTATCAATTACAATGTCTACAAATTGAAACACAAATCATTAGCAATATGCCAAAATCACAACACCTCTATCAGTGTCGAAGACAAAAAACTCACTAAGGATGTCCTCGACTCCTCGCCATTTGCTAGCTCTTCCATACACATTCCTCCTCAACAACCGAAACAAGTGAGGTTTACATTTGATTCACCTTATTATAAAAGGTAAAAGGATATTAACTACTGACAATGCCTATACCCTAAGCTTTTAAAAATTGTTCAATGGTTCAGACCATATAATCCCTAGCCCACACACGTCACAAACAAATGTATTAGTCATTTGTCGTGTCGAATTGTAATTGACCAAAATCGTTGTAACCAACCATTTAAAAAATTTCTCCAGTATTTTGTATTTGTATTTATTTATTTTTACTTGTGATTACATGGTCCCAAACCATCTAATACAAGCTAACTAATGGTAATGTCATGTATGATTTGTTTTTTTATTTTATTTTATAGTCTCAGATCTTTCAAATGTGTCCCATATTATTTACATAAATTTCTTTTCTATCACCAGCCATATCTTAAAAAAAATATAAATACCAATAGATTGACACATTTGAAAATAATCTCTCAAAAATGTGTTGGTTTCCCTAGAGAAGCCACAAACATCAATGAAGAATGAAGGAAATGTGAAGCTCCCAAATAACTTGGGATGTTGATGCCATCCATACTGTTGGCACACAATCATAGGTCTTACAATAAATTCGTTGTTACGATTTCCTTCGGATAAACGCTACAATGAGAGTGCTCTTGCTGAGCTCACAGCCTCGTGACAAATCTGCTATTTTCTTCCTATCACATGTATGACGGAACCGAAAAATGAAGACGAGAATAAATTCACTCACTACAACAGCGGAAGTGCATGTCAAGAAATGAGGATGAGCATAAATTCATTTGATCTCTACATAATATCTGCTCTTTTTCTTCCTATCACATGTACAGCGAAACCAAAAAATGAGGACGAGCATAAATTCATTCACTACGAGAGCAGAGAACTGCATATCGGCTAGAAATGGGAGGGTATGATTATCTCAGAGATCTACTAGTAGTTGTGAAAAAGAACGAAGATTTACACACCATAGCATGCTCCAGTGGCTCAACAATACCAAGGCTCAGCAACTCGAAACTCATTATGGGAAGTACTTCTCAGCAAACCTTATGCGCCTTGGCTTCTTGTACCAAAGTCCTCCTCCACACACCACATGCCTCAAGACTCTCTCTGCATTGCACATTAAAAAGGGATGACAATTGTCCTCATCTTCCTTCTAATATTTTAGTGTGTTGGAGAAAAAAAAAAAAAAAAAAAAAAAAAAAAAAAAAAAAAAAAAAATTTGAAAATTAGAAAAAAAGAAAAAAAGAAAAATCTCCATTTTGATCTTACATAATACTTCTATAAACAACCAGTGGAAGATCCATTGCTGTGGATTTTTTTTGAAGCAGGAAGAAATCCATGATATAAACAACATAGCCAGCATCAAGGACCCGGACAATCAGGACAAGTTTCTGCAGAAACCTGCAAATGAGACCACCTGGACCGGTTACCTCAATGAAGTTTTCTCTTTAACTTTATAATTGTTTCTCAAAATTCAAAGCACTAGCAACATTTTCCGACTCAGAGGTACAGTATTAGAAATAGACATACTTATGAGGAAAAAGAAGTAATAATGAGAAGGTACCAGCAAAATGGCATCTCAAACATGTAATTTTCACTTGGTCGAGTCCTGAAAGTATAAATTTCAAAATTGTAAGTACCAATAAATTGACATAAATGTAGATAATTCAGTCACTCAAAATTTATACTCTTAAGGAACAATACATGCCTGAGTAATGTGTGGGGAAGTGTGAGAGGTTTGATTTGGTCTAACAATATTACGTGATCCCTACAAGCATCCAAAGTAAATTATTTATAGTTTACGAAACTAATAATGTATATTATGACTTCTTATAAGACATAAATTTAGACTAGAATTCTATGTACTACCTGACTTAATTTTGGTATAGGAAGTTTGGGTTGAGGGAAGTTTGCAAAAGGAATGGTAGGATACCCAAAAAATTGACTATTTACAGGCAAACTCCGCATGCCATAGAAGGGGGGAAACTGCATAAATAAACAAAAACTAGTTGTTACGATAGAGTAGAACAGATCTTGTCCACATAGAGTATAAGAATTGACATAAATTGTTAAGGTATAACACACCTGATTAAGGTTCAGTCCTGCTGTCATTGCATTATTATAACCAGCCGTCTGAGAAGTAGTTCCCTCCCCTATTGCTCTTTTATTCTTCTTCTTCTTCTCTGAGCACCCCTCAGGCCTATCATGTGTTACCCCTTTTGGACTCATTCGTGGGGGATCCAACACCACCTTCTCACCAACTGAGCAATGTATATCAGTATCACAACCATCTGCATTGGGATCACAATGTCCCATCACATTCTCTGCTTTTAACTTCCTAACTTCATCTACAATACAGTCTAGATATGCATCTGCAATTGCAGTTGTTTCATCATTATCTGCACTTATACTTGTGACATTAAAAGCTTTGCACATAAGCTTGTTAAACCGTACTGTCTTTGACGATGCAGTTATATTCTGAAATGACTCACCATAGTCATCAATAACAATTCCCTCTTTTACACCTTTTGTCCACCTGTTCAATACATATTGACTTGGGATCTTTTGTACACCGGCATTGAGATTCAGCACTCTTAAAGCATGACGACACAACCAACCCAATGACTCAAACATTTGACAGCTGCAATTTAAACTGAGATCAGCTTTATGGAAGTGTACAATGCGCTCTCTAGGACAACTGATACCTCTTAAAGTGTAGACAACAAGAGGCCCTTTGGTTTCAACATGAACAACATCTTCATTCACCCCTTTCAAGAACTCATCTTGAAACATTTTGAAAATAGCGTCCGTGTACACTTCGGATGCATGCATTAAAATGCCATTGTTGGGTACTAGAATTTGAGGTTTACCTTTGGCACATAAAAAATCATCATTAACTTCAACTTCACGCATTCGGCTTGCACTTTCCTCGTAATACTGCACAAATTCAGTGAGAGTCATGGTGTTACAAGCCACATGTTCAAAAATATTATTTTCACTTTCACTTCTTTGGGTTGATGTAATGTTAGCAGAGAAAGTATCATGGTTGAAGGCTGGGCACCACTTCTCACGGAGGTCATATAATTTCCTAAGCCATTCATTTCCCAAAATGCTCCATTCTTCATTCATACTATTCCATGTAGACTCAAATTCTGTATCTGTTTCACAATCATTCAAGAGCTTTGCAAATTTCTCCTTAAACCCTAAATAGGTAAAGAAAGTGGAAACATTTTGAACTGCATTTTTTGAAATATGCCAAGTACATAGGCGATGTCGTGTACTGGGAAATACCTTTTGTATAGCAATTGACAATGCATTATCTTGATTGGTGAAAATGGTTTTTGGTGCCTTATTCCCCATCACCTCCAAAAATGCTTCAAACAACCAAACAAAAGAAGATATGGTCTCATCTGATAAAAAAGCACAACCAAGAAGTACATTTTTCCAATGATGATTTACTCCTACAAATGGAACACAGATCATGTTGTACTTGTTTGTGCGATAGGTGCTATCAAATATGACCACATCTCCAAAACAATGATAATCCAATTTGGACAAACCATCTCTCCAAAAAAAATTAGCTATTCGATTTTGATCATCCACTTTCATTGTGTAAAAGAACATCGGATCTTCAGATTGCTTCCGCATAAAATAATTTATGAGACTTTGAACATCCATTGCTTTTGACCTTTGGGATTGTAAACAATTGTGATGATCCCGTTCTATTGACATAACATTTTGAACTCCATTGCCTTCTCTGGACAAGTAGGAGTGTGTCTTGGTCACTGTTATGCTGTTTTTGGGTATAGAACTAAAGAAACCCGTGCAAGGATCTAACATCTTTCGGCCTGACCTTAACAAGTGCCTTTGTTCCGGCTTTACAAATGGATGGTTATGTTCAGAGATGAACTGGACTAATTTCCACTTACCATCTTCCACATTAAATATAGCACGGGCATTGCAACCAGTTCTAGCCAACATCCTCTCAACCTTTTTATCTGGAAAAAGGTGAGCATCTTCACTAAATCCCTCACATGAACACAAAAAGACACGTTGCCGCACATCAGTTGTGCCTTCACGACGTCGTACTTTACCTTTTCGGACGCTAAACCCTTTGTTTATGGCGTAACTATTATACAGATTATACGCTTCTTCTTCACTAGGAACCGATATTCCAACTTTTAATTCCAAATCACTGTCATTCTGATGTGTAATGTGAGAGCTATCACCATTATCAACTGCGATGATTTCTACATCGCTATCAATTACAATGTCTACAAATTGAAACACAAATCATTAGTAATATGCCAATACATCCATAGAAAAGAAATTAGATAAGCAATGCAGTTGACAATTAATAATGATGACAAGAGCCAAGTATGGCACAACAATGAAGTCCACAGATTCAAAGAAAGCTTTTCCAAATTAAACCAGAAAGAATATATCAGAAACTACAAGATTCAGCCAAAAACTAAAAATCAGAAATATCATCAACACTCACACACAGTATGATTTATAAGAAACAAATATGTAAACTTAATTTTAAGGATAAAATGTCATTGACTAAATAGGCTACAAGTAAGTTAGACAGTCCCACTTTTTAAATTCTGTTGAGGCATTTGCATATTGGGTCCAATCCTATCTCATAATGGGTTAACCTATTTTTTCATGTACAAATTTTTGGGCTAATATATACGCATGCAATCCTACCATATGAAATTCATGCATTCCATGTTTAGAAACAGAAGTCAGTGTGAGCACAAACCCTATCTTCTTCTTCTATTTTCCCCATTTCTTTTTTCTGGGTACCCAGCAAGACTAATGTAGATATGCATGGTAGGAACTTCCCAAACTCCAATTGGGCGCAAATGCTTTAATTTATTAAAAAATTGAACTTTCAGAACAAAATTAACATGGACATGTATTGTACAAGACTACTACTGTGTGTGTATATATATATATATATATATATATATATATATATATGCATGTTATGAACTCTCCAAGCTCCAATTGGGTGTTCATGGTTTAATTGATTAATAAGTGTGAACTTTCAGATCAAAATTAACATGGATATGTAATTGTTTTGATGGGCAAAATAAATAAATAAATAAAAGATTATCACTTACCATTATCCGTGATTGGTTTGCCCTTAGATGCCATTTTGCTTTTACATTTACTCCTCGCTTCCGTGTGAGAGCTTATTTTCTCTCCGACAGAGCCGATCGCGGTCAGAGACGATTCGATTTCAGTGAATTACCTAGAGCGCAGAGTGAGGGAGGGTTTGAATATTGCGTTTGATCCAACCAAATGTTGGAGAGAGAGAGAGAGAGAGAGAGAGAGAGAGAGCGAAATAGAGTGGACCTTTGTCGGGCCTTTTCAGTTTTACGGGTTTGCATTTTAGTATTGTTTGGGTTAGGCTTCAAATTTTATAATTGGACTGAAATAATCCTCGTTTTCAACATGGGATTTTACATTATATTATTATTATTATATATATATATCTATTTTCGATATTATTATATAATTGGAAGGCACAAAATTAGTGTGTCCTAGGATCCTTATCTTACCATATTACAAGTTAAAATTTTTATTTTGTTGATATTCTAATTGCATTATTAATTACGTTTATTAAAATAATTACTTAACTTATAGAAAAATGGTAAAATACTCAATCAGTATATTTATTAATTGATGTATGTCCTTAATTGATTTAAACACTTTAGAGAAGAGGGTGTACACATTGAAAATTTCTACACTCAATTGGGATTTTATTCTAATTTTGGATCATCATCATAAGTGAGCCCACGGAACAAGTAAAATTACCTAGCAAGTCCAAACCCACTTGAGATGGGTCAACCACTTGAAAATGGATAAAAGGTAATTATCAATAATAAAAAAAATTATATATATATATATATATTAATGGAATAATTATCAAAAGGAAAGCAAAGATGGAGGTTAATCCATTTGGTTTGAATGGGCTCATGAAAACCTTATAAAAAATCGTAGTTTCTGGATTTTGAAGCCTCCTCAGGTGTGCTCTTGGAATTAGAGGATACTCCTCCATCTTAGAGGGCTCGCTAGACCTTTTATCAAGCATGTGGTGGGGAATGGGAAGGATGTTTCACTGTGGCATGATTACTGGCTCCCATTAGGTCCCCTTGACACCAAAATTGACCACAACCTCATTACTTGCTCTCAATGGGAGTCCAAAGATTGATTAGGCATGATCAATTGAGACCTCCTCGGCTTTTCATAGATTTAGTTCCATCCATTGGGACTACAGAGCACCTTCCTGAATTGAGTGTTGGGTCTCAAGACTCTATTGTTTGGACCTCTACTCTACGGGTGGCTTTCGTTTTACTACTGCCTATAGAGCTCTCATTTCACCATCTCTGGCTGTCCTGTGGCACTTGGTCGTCTGGTTTTCAAAGCATATTCCATGATATTCATTCATTACGTGGGTTGCTCTTAGTCATAAGCTCAAGACAAGGGACAATTATGCTCTTGTAAAGAAAATTGCCTCAAATTATTATTCATTGTGTAATGTTGTTGCTGAGACTCACCAACATCTCTTATTCAAATGCAAGTTTGCTTCTGAGATTTGGATGTTTTTCCAACATCTCTATGGTATCTATGTTGGAGACTACAACTTATATGAGATCACTAATTGGATTGTGTCAATGTGGAAGGATGGTACCAAGGATCCAGAGGCGTATGTTTTCAAATTATGTCTTACAACTTCAGTATATTTCATCTGGAATGAGAAGAATAGGCGACATGCCTTGAACCAAATGGCTTCCACTGCTGCGGTCACTAAACTGATCTACAACAGTGTGAGGAACCGTCTCATGTCTATCGCCGTTGCGTGGAGTTTGCCTTCCTCAGTCTTTCATGGAGATCATTGAGGGTTTGCCCTGTGTTGCCTTTGCACCTTTTTGTCCCTGTTTCTTGTTGTTGTTGCAACGTTTTTTTTTTTTTTTTTCCTCTCTGGGCTGGGCTGCTTGTAGCTTTCCTGGGTTGTCGCCTTTGGGCTGTGGGCTTTTGCCCTTCCTTTGTATAGTTTTTGCTTTTGTTTTTTAATGAATTGATTTACCAAAAAAAAAAAGAAAAAAAAAGAGAGGAAGAAATAAACATTCAAGCAACAAGAGACGGAGAAGGCTCAAGGAGTTCAATAAAACTCTGCTAAATTCTACACTAATCACAAGCACATTCTACAAGTGTCGATTGTCTTCAAACCTTCAACCAACCGTTTGAGATTAAAGTTTTACAGCCCTTAATCGGAAATCAATCCAATTTTTTTTTCATTTCTCGAAGATTTTAAAAAAGCTCGTAACAACCGTTTTGAAATTCATTTATTGCACATCTACTGCAATGTCTTATATTCTTAAATAAATTTTGAGAAAAAAATTAAATAAATAAACTTTTAACTAGTCATTGTAATAACATCTAAGTATTTTTCAAATTATTTAACATTTTTTCAATTATTATAACTAATTACCCAATTAAAAATATTATTAACATTTTCCATTGAAAATTATTCTCAAACTATATGATTCATCCATATAAATGTACATGTGGTGACGATAATTATCTCAGGGTTGACTTGGACCCATAATCTCACTTACAACCATACATTCTTCACACTCGAATAAAGTGATTCCAAATGTTCAGATTGTTCGGCTATACTTTGAGATTGATAGGACTCTTTCTCACGCTCTTCGCAACAGCTGTTAAATGTATTTTCATTTTCAAAGATGGTGCGAATGCCCGCACCGAGTCCGGCTAATGGTAAAAAATATGAAGCCTAGCTCCATTTTACCAATTCTAAAAGCGCATTTGGTTTTTTTTCTTCATATATTTGGGATCTTCAAACACTACGAGCAAAATTGATTTCGTAAAGTCATTCGCACAAGCATAATCGGCTCAAAATTTCACTATATGTAATTGATAGACTTATATATCCATGAAGGACGCTAAACAACCGCTCTTTCCATTGAGAAGTCCTTTTTAAACCCTAACCGTAGAAGAAGAACCTATACCCTAACCCTAGAAGGAGAAGAGAAGAAATGTGGGGCTTTTTCTTTACTTCTGTATGGTACATCGCTGGGATTTTATTTTATGTTCCCAATTCGAAATTATGTACTATAATTAAAATTAAAATTTCTTTTGTGTTACCCGTGTCTAAAATAACACACAACACAATTAATTGCATTGAAAAATAATCCCGAGCTGAAAAATCCATCCCGTGCTCACACGGTGACCTCCCGGGTCAAAAATTCAAAACTGTGGGAAAGGTCCGAAATGCATTTTCAAGAGTCCATGACTCAAAGAAAGGATAAAAAGAAACCTATGAACCCTGTAAATGTATCCTAATGCCACAAAAATAAAAATATAAAGAAAACAAAAAAGGAACCGGTCTCTATAGACGTGTTTGCTAATTCTGAGGTAAATCAAGCAAATGATTCTTAGTAATTATTGATTTTCATGCATAAACATGTTGCACGTGAAAGCGAACAAAACATAACGATGTTTAAGGGCTATCAAGGGTAAAAAAGTTAAAGCCTCCGACCATATGAAGAATTCAACCAGTCTGACAATGAAATAACCCGTGTAATTTATAACACTTCCATCGGGATGCCCAAGTATAGGCAACTGCAATGACATTTAAAACTAAATAGCTGTCTTTGATAATTTTGATATTTTGGGGCTTATCATCTTGATATGCGATAAATAGTGACATAGAAAAGCCACTCCCACAAGCCATGATGATCAAAATCGATTCAATTTTTTTTAATATCCAATCGATAGATATATCCTTCCATGAAAGATGATGTTGCATTCGACGTATCCTTCTGCTATTTCCATTGTGAAGATGATTTGTTTACCGCCGTAGAAGGAGAAGTTTCCTAACTTAGTTTATTGGTCTTTTTTATGTTTTTGTTGTGCTGGAAATTATGTGATGTAATTAAACTTAAATTTTAATTATTATTATTTTTGGGTTCTCATGATGTAATTAAATGTACGGCCATTTGTCTTTGCTTAGATGGCCTTTACAAAGGCCAATTGCCTATAACAATAGCAAAGAAGTTTGATGGAACCAAAAAAAAATTCATTTATTGCACATCTACTGCAATGTATTATATTCTTAAATAAATTTTGAGAAAAAAATAAATAAATAACTTCCAAATAGTCACTGTAACAATAACTAAGCATTTCTCCAATTATTATAACCAATTACCCAATTAAGAATATTATTAACATTTTCTATTGGAAATTCTTTTCAAACTATATGATTCATCCATATAAATGTACATGTGGTGGCGATAATTACCTGAGGGTTGACTTGGACCCATAATCTCACCTACTACCATACACACTTCACACTCGAATAAAGTGATTCTAAACATTCGGATTGTTCGGCTATACTTTGAGATTGATGGTTTAACTATGACTCTTTTCCATGCTCATCGCAATAACTATTAAATGTATTGTCATTTTCAAACATGGTGTGAATGCTCGCACCGAGTCCGGCTAATGGTAAAAAATATGAAGCCTCGCTCCATTTTACCAATTCTAAAAGCGCATTTGATTTTTTTGATATATTTGGGATCTTCAAACACTGTGAGCAAAATTGATTGCGTAAAGTCATTCGCACAAACAAAGAGGATCATAATCCATATAAAATTTCTCCATATGCAATTGATAGACTTATACTTCCATGAAGGACGCTAAGCAACCGCTCTTTCCATTGAGAATTCCTTCTTAAACCCTAACCGTAGAAGGAGAACCTAAACCCTAACCCTAGAAGGAGAATAGAAAAAACTTGTGGGTGGTTTTTTTTCTTTGCTTTTGTACGGTACAATGCTGAGATTTTATTTTGTGTTCTTAATTTGAAATTATGTATTGTAATTAAATTTAAATTTTATTTTGTGTTACCATTGTCTAAAATAACACACAACAAAATTAACTGCATCGAAAAATAATCTTGAGTTGAAAAATCCGTCCAGGGCCCACACGGTGACTTCTCGGGTCAAAAATTCAAAACTGTGGGAAATTGTCCGAAATGCATTTCTAAGAGTCCATGACTCAAAGAAAGGCTATAAAGAAACCCACGAACCTCGTAAACGTATCCTAATGCCACAAAAATAAAAATATAAAAAGAAACTCTATAAAATAAAAGAGGAACCGATCTCTACAGGCGTGTTTGCTAATTCTGAGGTAAATCAACTAAATGATCCTTAGTAATTATTGATTTTCATGCATAAACATGTTGCCCACGGAAGCGAAGAAAACATAACGATGTTTGAAGACTATCAAGGGTAAAAAAGTTGAAGCCGCCGGCCATATAAAGAATTCAACCAATCTGACAATGAAATAACCCGTGTATTTTATAGCGCTTCTACCGGAATGCCCAAGTATAGGCAACTGCAATGACACTTAAAACTAAATAGCTGCCTTTGATAATTTTGATATTTTGGGGCTTATCATTTTGATATGCGATACACAGTGACATCGAAAGTCACTCCTACAAGCCAAGATGATCAAAATCGATTCAAAATTTTTCAATATCCAGTCTTCCGCTATTTCCATTTTGAATATGATTTGTTTACCACCGTAGAAGGAGAAGTTTCCTAACCCTAGAAGGAGAAGAGAAGAAAGATTAGTTTACTGGCATTTTCTTTGCTTCTATTGCGCCGGAAATTATGTAATGTAATTAAACTTAGATTTTAATTTTTTTTGGGTTATCATTATGTAATTAAATGTACAGCCAATTTGGCTTTGCTTAGATGGCCTCTTGATGTTGGACCGTCACAAAGACCAATTGCCTATAACAATAGCAAAGAAGTGTGATGAAAAAAAAAATTCATTTATTGCGCATTTACCGCAATGTCCTATATTCTTAAATAAATTTTAAGAAAAAATAAATAAATAAACTTCCAAATAGTCATTGTAACAACAACTAAGCATTTTTCCAATTATTTAACATTTTTTCAATTATTATAACTAATTACCCAATTAAGAATATTATTAAGATTTTCCATTGAAAATTCTTCTCAAATTATATGATTCATCCATATAAATGTACATGTGGTGGCGATAATTACCTGAGGGTTGACTTGGACCCACAATCTCAGCTACAGCCAAACACACTTCACACTCGAATAAAATGATTCCAAACATATGGATTGTTCAGATACTATTAGGATTCTTTCCCATGCTCTTCCCAATAGCTGTTCAATGTATTTTCATTTTCAAACATGATGCGAATGCCCGCACTGAGTCCGGCTAACAGTAAAAAATGTGAAACCTCGCTCCATTTTACCAATTCTAAAAGAGCATTTGGTTTTTTTGGATATATTCGGGATCTTTGAACACTGCGAGCCAAATTGAACGTGTAAAGTCATTCGCACAAGCAAAAAGGATCATAACCGGCTCAAAATTTCTCGATATGCAATCGATAGACTTATACTTCCATGAAGGACGCTGAGCGGCCGCTCTTTCCATTGAGAAGTCCTTCTTAAACCCTAACCGTAGAAGGAGAACCTAAACCCTAACCCTAGAAGGAGAGAGAAGAAACTTGTGTGTGGGGCATTTTCTTAGTTCGAAATTATGTATTGTAATTAAACTTAAATTCTATTTTGTGTTACTGTTGACACCCATTTTGGTAATTTGGATCTGGGCTATAATTGGGCTTGATAAACATTAACATGGTATTATGGGCCAAGAATATATTGGCCTGATAAATGATGATGTTCAAGAACTTGGGTTGCACAAAAATTGGGCTGAGGATACAGTGGTTAGTTTGGGCTTAGAAGTATGGCTTTAAAACATTGGATTTGGGTCATGATTGGGTTGAAGGGATTCGGATCAACAAATCAGTTGAAACAAGGCTTATCAGTGTTATGCATGAAAGGATTACAGATACAGGAACAATGATGTGGCAGGTTTTACACAGGGCAAGGCTGCACGCAAGGGCTAGCTGATCGGATATGAATATATTTGAAATCTTTTGAAACACTTTACGTTAGGTAGGATTTATATGATTACCAGATTTTAGTTAAGAATTAATCTTTATCTAGGAATATCAATTTGAGTTTGAATTTAGTAGTTAGTGAGAGTTTTATTGTAATTAGAATGCTAATTGGTAGGAATTTGTTTACAGTATTTTCTATAAATAAACAAAGAGGTATGCTGTACTAGTGGTCCAGCACCCTCAGAATCATTATTATTATTTGCTTGCTTTTTCAAGCCTTTCTAAGAATAGCATCCTTGCTATTTCTTCTTTATCTCTATTTTTCTATCTCAATCTCTCAGTATCTTTCTCTCTCTCTCTTCCTTTCTCCTTATTCTTTTTTTTTTTTTTCTCGCTATATCCATTATTCCCCCCTTTCTATTCTCTTGTTACATTACTATAATTCGTTTACAGAAAGTCCTTTTAATTGAGGCAATATTGAACTCATTTAGGAGTTTATTTGTTCTATATCTCCTATAATCGCCTGAAATCAACATTCCCTAAGAGACTATAAGTTGACAAAATACAATCGAACCATATATTTGGTTCTGGCACGCCCGTTTTCCATCAATTTAAGATCGGCTTTAGCCAGCCGATTTTAGGGTCAACAGTTACCAGTGTCTAAATAACACACAACAAAATTAACTGCATTGAAAAATAATCCCGAGCCGAAAAATTCGTCCCGGGCCCACACAGTGACCTCCTTGGGTCAAAATTCAAAATACATAACTGCAATATATAAGCTCTTATGCCTCTGGAAAATCAAAATGCATACCCACTGGTGTAAATACTGTTTTGCAAAGAAATTTTTGTGGCCTCTCATTTCTCTTTCCGTTCATCCAGTCTCTTTCTTTTCTCTTCTTTCTCCATTTTTTTTTTTTTTTTTTTTTTTTCAAGCTTTAGTCTTGATTTTCACCTAGCTCCTTTGAGTTTCCGGGTTTGCCATAGTAAGGAAAAAGGTCGAGGATGGCGATGGTCTAACTTTCCTTGGTTTTTATTTCACATTTGGAGCACATTACTTGAAAGAGATTTATAAGGTTTGTTATCCTAGTAAGGTAGAGGGTGTGTTGTGCCTTTAACAGTTTAACCTATGGTTTCTTTGAGTTTTGTGGGCATGCGGTGTGTTATGCATGCATAGTGTGAGTTGTGTGTGGTTTTAATATGTATAGTGATGATAGTCATTGATAACGATGATTACATGATTTGTATTAATGAAATCTATGTTCACTATGTTCAATTGTATCATTAATATTAGTATATGTGATTGCCTTAATGTCTATGCATGAGTTTACTTTAATTTTCAATTTTCACCTCACATATTAGTATATGTGATTGCCTTAATGTCTATGAATATATCCTTAGAGGCACGCTTATGTGAAGCTATGTGAATCATTGCACTCTTTATGATTGATAAATGCTCCAGTGAGTTAAATTAAGCATTCTTGATTATATAATGCAATAATAGATGAGCATGCCATCATTGTAATACCCCTAATTTTTAAAAGGATATTTCGGGTATTTTATTTTTGATTTAATTATTTTTTTGTGATTAATTGTTTTCTTTGGTTGTTGTGTTAATTATTTAATTGCGGGTATTTTGTTTAATTGTTAATTATTTTGTAAATTGTTAATTATTTAAATTGTTTTAATTATTTAATTGGTGGTTAATGGTTGTTTTTTTTTTTTTTTTTTTTTTCTTTATTTAAGTTATTGTTATTATAAATTTACGTAAGTTCATGTAGCCGGCACTATTAAACCTAGGTTGTTCAATGGGCCGAGTTGTATAAGGATTAGGGTTTAGAATTTAAAAGTCTATATATATGCATATTCTACGTTGGTTTAGGGTTACAAAACAAAACCCTATTCATTGATACTTATACCGTGAGATAGAGAGATACAGAGAGTGGAAACTAGGACGTTATCGGAGAGGTTCAAGGATACACTGGATGGAGTGCTTCTGGGTTGAACCAAGAGCACCTGAGGTGTAGAACATGAGTCTCAGACGTGGACAGAAGTTACAAAGACAGCAGTTTAGAGTTTCAAATCAGAAACTCAAAGGCAAGTCACTATTCTTCTCCTTCCCTTTAATTCGTGATCTGTGCATGTTTAGGGTGACTCCAGGGATTAAACCAACGTTAAAATGGATTAAATAAATATCATAATTCATCTTGAAATTATGTTTGTATTAGTTTTTAAATCGTTGCATAATTCTGCCGTTGGTTGGAGGTAGTTCTCACTTAAAAATCTGTTTGCATTAATGTTTAAACCTGAAAATCTTTCATGTATGTGGGATGTGACCATGCTTATAATTAACTCTGGAACATCAATTGATCTCTAGAATAAGCTATAAAAATTGTACAGAGCCTCTGAACTTCACCGGAGGCGAAGAAGATGATCAGATTACGCGCAACGGCTCACAGTGGAGTAGAGCCGGCTCACCCCAAGGGTGGAGCCGCCTCCACAAGAGGTTGAGCCAGCTCCACATGCATTGGAGGCGGCTCCACATGCAGTGGAGGCGGCTCCAATGTGGAAGGAGGCGGCTCCAATCTCTGATGTTGGTTTCTACGTGGTTTTGGGTTCGGTTTGGCCTGTAGGAAGGTTTCTGAGTGGTTCTAGGGCTGTGAATGGTTTATTAAACTGTTCTAGAGTTTTAAAAGGATTGGAAAACATGTTGGTATTAATTTTAAAGTATGAAATAACCTACAGATAATTAATACACTGCATGTGGAAGGTTGATTTTTACTTCAACATTGCTTGTTGTTCCTATAAAGTACTTTGGTTTCTAGCATAATTTTAAACTGTTGTTCATGGTTCAACTGTTTTATAAGCATATATTACATACTCTGGGAAAATATATAGGTATGCTTAAATGGAAATTAATTGATGTTTAACTATACTAGTTATTGCATCAAGTTATGGTACTGTTTTATAGGAGTTAGTTGCTGTGTTTTACTCTAATATTTTAAAGGACTAGAATATGACTTCTAGATTATATACTGGATATATATTTGAATCATACAAAGATTGGATTGGTTGTATGTTGGTTCTGGAGTATAGTTAATAAATGTATATGGTGCTATTTTTGTTAACTATGTTGGATGGAGGATTGTATGCACCGGTATGGGACGGTGGCGTACTGGGTATGGACTATTTTCAAACACTGTGTTCTACCTAATCTGGATGTAATGATGGATTAAGCAAAAATGTTAAGTTCATCTCATAATTGTGTCATATCATTAAAACGATTGAATGACCTGTGGTGGTTTTAGGATGGATTGGTTATACATTTATCAAACCACAATACAGATGGTTGATATTTTGTATTAGGAGTACAAGGATTTTATATATATATTATATGATGCTATGGTATGAGTTTGAATCTCAGGACCATGGTTAGGGCACGTATATCGCCTAGGAGGGATAACTGGATATAGGTGTTGTTCCCTGGTAGATCTAGGTACATATGACCACATTATTGTGCGATTTGCATGGTATCTTTACACAGGCTGAGACAGACCTACTGGACTAGTGAGCGTCCTATAGTGTGTATTATATATATACATATGGACTACTCTAGATATTGTTGAGTCTTCCTAGGATGTATCTGCGTATCGGATTACTGTTTGGATCGTAGTAGAATAGGACTTGCATGTGGGCCTGACCCACTCTCTTATTTTTCAGGTGTTCGTCAGTTCCAGGGTTAGAGCTTGGACTTGCAGAGCAAATACAGACATTCATTCCTCTAACTACGTAGGAATCTTTGCTATGTTTACCTTAAGTTTCTATTTCAGTTATTTTAGTTTCTTTTGGGATTTTAATAAGGGGTCCACTAAATGGATTCCCGAGATGTAACTTATGGAGTTTTGGAATTTGGATTTAATAGTTTTCATTTATGATATTTTGAGGATTTCAATTAGTACTCTTCCAGCTTATTGTTATTAAATATTTCATCTTGTATTCTGTGTTCGGTTATATATTAATTGTTTGATATTTCCCTCGGGTTTGAGCCTGGGCCTGATCAACCCGTGTCTCGGATCCGAGGGGTATCACAATCATAGTGATTGAAACTATAGGATATGATATTTATGGATATCATTTGCTTATGTGGGCTTGTGAAGTGCTAAATGTGATTATTAAAGTGTATGTGCTACTTTGTGAATTGGATGTTGATTTTGTGAGACACTTGAGAATTTGTTACTTTCATGCGAGACCTCGACGCTTACGGGTGAAACATGGTTTTACCATTTTACAGCGCACTCGTTTTGTTCCTGGTGGGTTAGTAGCCCGAAAAAACTATTATTTTACCGGTACCTTTAGTAGGGATATCCGTGGGTGTGGGTATGTTCCGAATTATCCCATTTGATGATTTCGAATATATATTTACAAGATAGCATCCATGTGTAGTTGTGACATGGGATTTGGTTTACATTTCATTTTCTTTGTATATGCTTACTTGGAATGAAATGGGTATATTTATGGTTCTCTTGCTAGTTCTACGATCATCCCTTTACGACTTCTCTTGGACTAGACGTTAGGAAGCATGTCCCTTGCATTGCTTAGCCAACTTTATGTTTGTAGGATTCAAAGGAACATAGTTTTTTTTGTATAACATATTTCATATTGAGCAATATTTGCTCACCCCGTTAATATTAATCTTTTTAGGAAAGGGCGTTGCCATGAAGCACTCTCCTCATCCATAGTTGTGATGTAGATTAGAAGGACTTTTGACATGCTATGTGTAGCATTTTTGTTAAACTTGGATTATATGTATGAATGATGTAATTTGAAGAAACTTGATGTATTATATATGTATATCAATAAGTAGCCATGTTATAATATGTATGATTAATGTCAGTTTCATTCCATGTTGCTCATGATTACTAACATGTTAGATATGGTATTGGCCTTGTCGACTTTTATTTTGTACTTGAAATGAGAGGGGTTGTACCCCATTATCTCCGTATTCATCATGTACATGGACTTATAGTCATTCTCATATTCATTTTGGCCTTCATCTTGGCATTTAAGTTTGGTTAAGGTTTAGAGTAGAGTTAGTCAACTAGCTAGGGCTACATGTTAGTCTACTAATGAGTGTTTTCCAGTAGGAATGTGTGCTATGGGTTTTATGTATGGGAATGCGTGCCATGGGTTTTCAGGATTGGTTTTGGACATTTTTTTAGAGTCTTAAACTCTTTAAAATGTAATTGGAGTTATTTTACTCATTTTGGGTTTTTGGGCCCGGAAGGTTTCGTGTTGGCAAGCCATTGCATCATCTCTTTATCAAAAGAGGACTCCCAAAATTAAAGCCAAAACATTCATTACCAATAATATGAGGAGAAACACAGAGGACTGCCTTCATATAAATGACAATTCTTCAACTTTTATATACCTCATAACAACCTTTTTCATTTACTCGGCCTTCATATATCTCATAACCTTACTTTTTTTTTTTCCAACTTTCATATATCCAATAGTAACCTTATTACTCTTTCTGCCAGTATCATATCTTATAGAGAACCTCCAAGGGTGGTTGGAGTGAACAAAAGGCAATTACCAAAAATTATGTTGGGACTTCCAAACTGATTTAATGTTTTCCATGTTTCTATATAATAGGTTTCCATACTTTCATATCATAGCACCCTCTCTACTGGATAGCCAGAAACATCAATTATAGTTTTTCCATCTATATGACTTCCATATCATATCATACATTTACTAGATACAGCCAGATTACTCTATTATATTAACAAAACAATTACAAACTCATTTAATTTTGTGTTTTCTATATCATAACATCATCTCTACTATAGTATTCTCTATTATTTACAACAAGTAAGGATATAGCAGTATTTATTTGCTTTATCTTTTAATTGTATCAATTTTCAGAATAATACCCTCCTCCTAAAAAATTGATGGAGAAAGTGGACCTGGCGGGTTTGGATGATAATTGAGATTTAACTCTTTGCTAGCTTTTTGGCAATGGTCAAGAATTCGCATTTAAATTTACCACAGTTTTTTTTTTTTTTGAAAGTTAAATATCAAATGTATAAAAATGAGTAAACAAAGTACAGCCCGTAAAGAGTTAGTCTAATGCTAACTACAAAGTACATGGAAGCCCAATAGGCATAAATAAAACTGTAACGGGGAGAGGTGGAATCAGGATTTTAATTCGGAGGGATCGCAGTGTAAAAAAAAAATAATAATAAAATAATTTAAATAAGAATAAAAAAAATACGTATTATATACATCGTTCTTAAGTGAAAAAAGAAGAATGTTAAGAAGTAGGGGGCCAAAAAAATTTAATAAGAAAAAGAAAAAGGGAGGAAAAATGAGAAATTTGAAAGAAAAAAAATTAGAGTCTGAGTAAAGAAGGAAAATTTAACTTTTTTTTTTTTTAAAAAAAAAAAAAGAGAAATCAAAGGAATATTAAGAACAAAAGAAAAAGGAAAAAAAAAATTTAAAAAAATAATTTTAGAAATTTAAAATTTTAGAAGGGACATAATATAGAAATTTTCTTATAAATGTACAAATTAAAATAAAAATTATTATATTTTATAGTGGGTGGGCCCAGGCTAGGAGGGGCATATGCCTCCTCTGGGCACAAACTGGTTCCACCCCTAGTAAGGGGTGGGCGCTTGCTCATTTATCCACCTACTTATACACACTTTAACCCCCATCCAAATCTGATGTGGGACAAGTCTCACTTGTAACATTTTCCCTCACCACATCGTATTAAGGAGGGGATCTGGCTCTGATACTAAGTGTAACTGATGAGTGTTTACCCATTTATCTAAAAACTTAAGTTGTTGGGTAGTGCTACATACCCACCTATTTATACACACTTCAACCCCCCATCCAAATCCGATGTGAGACAAGTCCCACTTGAAACATCACTGTAAAAGCCCAAGCCTAATCCAAACAAACAAATGCGCATATTAAAACATGTGCTACACAAAATACAATTTAGCACATTTTTCCTACAAAAGACCTGCTATATTATGATCATGCCATAATAAAACATGTTAGAATATTTTAAGGTAAAATCGTATGATCTAATGATTAAACCTTCAATTTTGTCAGAATAAAAAAAAAATAAAAAGTATGTGATAAACTCTAAGGTTGTGTTCGTCTGCATAGAGTTGGAGTCTTAAAATTGAAATTGGTGGAATTGGAAAAAAAATTGGTTCAATTTTGTGAGTTGTTTTTCTCCAATTCTAATTTCAAAGTTTTAGTTTCATGCAGTTGAACATAGCCTCATATGCGTAAATAAATTTATTAAAAATAAGAATATCACTTCATATTTTATTAAAAAAAAAAATGTTATTGGCACTCCACTGTTAATTGAAATGACCAAAGTAATGCACTAATGCGAATCATGACACTAACTTCTCTCTCCTTACCATTTTTAACTTCTTGATCTTTCTCATCTTATTCAACACATTAGATTATCTTGTCTCAACCTCATTTTTATCAGTTCCATCATGCTTTTTCAATACACAAAATAACCATAATCATTCCCTTAACAATGGAGTGAGATCATTTGGAGAAAAAAAATTGTCTTTGTGCTTATTCCATCATCTTTTGGAAAGAGAAGTGATTCATTCAACCTTCATAAATCATTAAATCAATAGACCGGTTTAGAAATATAGGGTTTTGGTTGCCACAAAAATAGAAAAACACAAGAAGAATATAATAATTGGCCTATGCTTCTTTTCTTCACCACTGTAATACAAAATTTGGACCTACGGTATATAATATATATATATATATCTATGTACACTCTTGGAGTTTTTATGAATATTTTTGTTCCTTTTATCGCCATTACGAAGCGTTATTTGTATCGGCACAGAGGAACAAGCAGAATGGCAGACAGTATAGATGGTATAGTATAACGAGTTTGGATGCAAAAGCATTAGCTGTCAACAAAAAATTTTGCATGCAATTTTATTTTATTTTATTTTTTAAAAACATTTTAGACCAAATTAAAATTGGATATAAATATGTAATAAAATTGAATATATATATGTATATATATGTATATATATATATATATAATTACAAAATAAATAAAGGGTGTAGATGAATATTTAACATATATAACTAATATGGAAACGTTTATAATAAAAAAAGAAAAAGAAAAAGAAAAAGTAGTTCTACATGTTTGTTGATAGTTCCCGCCATGGACTAGTTGATTGGTAGATTGGGCCACGGGGACTCTGTTAATTGTTTGTTTGTGTCTTGTGGGCATTTTGGGCTTTGTCATAGGTTTGTATACCCCCATATCTATAGTAATTATTCTTTTTATTTTTATTTTTTTTTGAAAAAGAGTAATTATTCTTTTTGCTTCTTTATTACACATACTTAGTTAAATAATAATTGTTGAGGGTGAAATCCGCACGGTCTGATACGACATCGTTTATCTGCAAGGGAAAGAGGAAAAAATCGATGAATCTTGACAGCACCGGTGTGGTGACTTTCAAGAGCTCTCCGACGATCAAGTTAGTCACCAGAGGTCTAAAAAAGAAGGCAGGGATTTAATCATAGTTTTTTCATCGTACCTTATTCCCGAGTCGTCGTCCTATTTATCGTCGTTTCCCTTATTCTTGATAAGGGAAGTTCATCAACCTTATCCCATGGAACTTATACCATGGAGACTTGATAAGATTTGTCATCATTTTTATCCATGGAAATACAAATCTTATCCTTGATAAGATTTGTCATCATTTTTATCCATGGAAATCGTTACCTCCAATAATAAAATATTATCATTGATCACCGAAGAGGTCTGGCGGTTGGTCAAAGTAGATTAGGTTTATTTTTCCCTATCAGTTGCCCCCCATTCCTAAGCTTGCTCGTTTAGCTTTGGGAATGTAATTATATATATATATATATATATATATATATATATATATATATATATATATATATTAACCCTGGAACAGTACCCGCAGGTATGGTTCACATGAACATTATAGGAAACTTTTTTTTTTGGCCCTGGAACAGTACCCGCGGGTACTATTCACATGAACAGTACATTTATTTTTATTTATTCAATTTTTTCTCTTGCACTGGAACAGTACCCGCAGGTACTATTCATGCGGGTACTATTTACATGAACAGTACAGGAAATTTTTTTTTTTTTTGGCCCTGGAATAGTACCCGCGGGTACTATTCACATGAATAGTACATTTTTTATTTTTTATTTCTCTTGCCTCGGAACAGTACCCGCGGGTACTATTCACATGAACAGTACATTTTTTTTTTTTTTTTTGCCCCCGGCACTATTCCAGGGAACAATGCCGCGGGTACCTTTCCTTTGGGTAATGATCCCTTGGGTATTCTGCCCTTGGGCACTATTTTTGGTACCGTTGGATACTCTGCCACTGTGTACTATTTTTGGTACCTCTGGGTATTATTTTTGGTACCCTTCTGCCCTGGGGTACTATTTTTAATACCCCTTAATAATCTTCTCCTGAATTGTACGAGTTTCACTCAGGTCGTCACTCCTTTAATAAGGGAATTAAACTTTACGAGTTTTACTCGTCCCTTTAATAAGGGATTTTTATTTATTATCCCTTATAGTACGGGGATATAGATTACGAGATTTATTCAGCCCGGGTCCTGGTAATACAGGACACTCATTTACTATCCTTATAGTACGGAGATATGAATTACGGAAGTCATTCAGCCCGGATCCTTTTAATACAGAACTTTAGGTACTATCCATTATAATACGGAAAGTAGTCGTCTCGTCCCTCTAGTACATGAAGGAAGTTTTAATTATCTCACCCTTCTGTATATAAGGAATAGTCGGCTTCTTGTCCCTTTAATAAGGGAAGAATGTGTAGTTGGCCCTTTAAGGAGATAAATAGATTATTATGGGCTTAATATTACCACAGTAGGGAATTGAAAATATAATATTTATTGCATAGAAATTGAGGGTCATCCACCTCATTGATGATGGTGACTTTATTGGAAAATAAAATAACATGTGAAATGATGAACTGAGATGCTCTCAGTCTTTATTTTGAATGACTTGATGATAAGGCTAATTCTAGCTATGAGGCAATTGTTAATCGGTATACTTATCTGAGTCCTCCTCACTATATGTCCTATCGCTTTGGCTGGAGAATGATCCTTTATAACTGGTATCCTTCTCATCCCTGGTGAGAGGGGCTGACCTCTTCTTGTCCTCTCTTTCCTTTCCTTTCTGTGCATTCATAACGTCTTCAGCGTTCATGTGTTTCTGTGCTCTGACCAACAACTCTGCCATGCTAGTGGGAGGTTCTTTGGATAAAGCAAACAAGAATTTGGAGGTTTGGAGTCCTCATATGAAAGCGGTCAAGGCCACCTTGTCGTCCACCTCTTCTGCCTGCAATATCTCTGTGTTGAATCGGGTGATGTATTCCCGGATCGACTCGCCTTCCTGCTACTTTACGGTAAGCAGGTAGGTGGCTGGCCTCCTATGCCTCTGACCTGCAATGAAGTGGCTCACAAATTGCTTACTCAGTTCTTCGAAGGTGTTGATGGTTCCTGGTTTCAGCTTGTTGAACCAAACTCTTGCTGATCTCTTAAGTGTAGTGGGAAAAGCTCGGCACATAATTTCGTCTGGTACGGCGTATAAATGCATAAGAGCTTGAAAGATTTCCAGGTGATCGAGGGGATCTTTGGTCCCATCGAAGCTTTCAAATGAGGGTATCTTGAACTTGCTAGGCAGCGGACATTTCATAACGGCAGGGCTGAACGGCAAGTGGGTCCTTTGTACCAGGTCATTTACAGCTGCAGGACCTTTCCCTTTCATAGCCTGCATTACACCTTCCATTTTTCCCTTGAGATCCTCGACCTGCAGGTCGAAATAGGTAACTTTCTTTGTCTTTTCCTTAAGACAGAAAGCTGTGCCTTCCTGAGGTCGGGAATTCCGTGGGAGAGATGGGTGTACCACCTCTCTATGTCGGTTTCCCATCTGGCTTTGTTCCACTTCGGTCTCATTTTGGGAGGGATGATTATCCTGCTTTGCAAGATTCCCATTCCCTCCATTTGGATTTGAGAAATCTTGTCGTGGTAAGTTTTGTTGAACCGATGGAACAAAGATGTTGCAGGAGCGTTGCATTTTGCTGGATCAACTGGTTCATTCTCTGACTCAGAGTTTGGACCTGCAGTTCCAACGCTGCAAGCCGTGTCTGGTTGTTTGGGACGTCTAGGTTTTCACCCGACTCTACCCTTTGACCAGATCCCTACGAAGGTGTTCCTTCGGTAACCATACCGAACCGCAAACGTATATACCCAACCAAGTAATTAATTGATTCAAGGGAATCGTCGTTCCCACAGACGGCGCCAACTATTGAGGGTGAAATCTGCACGGTCCGGTACGACATCGTTTACCTACAAGGGAAAGAGGATAAAATCGATGAACCTTGACAGCACCGGTGTGGTGACTGCCAAGAGCTCTCTGACGGTCAAGTTAGTCACCAGAGGTCTAAAAAGGAAGGCAGGGATTTAATCATAGTTTTTTCGTCGTACCTTATTCCCGAGTCATCGTCCTATTTATCGTCGTTTCCCTTATTCTTGATAAGGGAACTTCATCAACCTTATCCCATGGAACTTATCCCATGGAGATCTTATCCTTGATAAGATTTGTCATCATTTTTATCCATGGAAATACAAATCTTATCCTTGATAAGATTTGTCATCATTTTTATCCATAGAAATCGTTACCTCCAATAATAAAATATTATCATTGTAACACCCCCACATTTTCCACGCATAAGTTGATCAGGCTTATACACGAAAAACGAGGGATATCAAAAACAATTGGCAATATACAAGCATGGAATACAAAATGATGATAATAAAAGAATTTAGACCGGAAAGGAACACTAAATAATACAACATCCATCCATCCTTTATTTAATACAGTACTTCATTACAACTTGGAAATCCTACGTCAGGGATCCCTAAATATAACCCTGAGAGTTCAACGTCAAAAGTAAATAAAAACTGAAACTGAAATACTACATAAAACTTCTACCCTGCACTGGATCGTAGGAGTAGATGAGTTCGGATGATGGTCCCACACTGCTAACCTCAGCCTTGAAACGGATACTGACCGTATCCTGAAATAACAACAATGGTGGGTCAACCCCACGAGCAAGTCCTCTCTACTATGACCCAAATCAGAGAATCAAATAAATTAATCATTATGAATCGGATGAGTACTATATCTGTATACATCCTACGGGAACTATCCGATGTATAACATGACCTCAACCAGAATAGACGGTGATCACTTAGACTCACACTAGGTGGTCAAGTGTCGCCTTTCCCTACCCGGGAAATCAGCTATTATACATGGTGTACGGTACTGACAACACAGACTATAACGAACTACACAGTGATAACACCTCGCAAAGTACTGATGAATATACTGAGCATATAAATTAGGCAACACATGCCAACAATATTAATAAATGTACCGAGAATGTCAATTTAGGCAACACATGCCAATAATATTAATAAATATACCGAGTATGTCAATTAGGCAACACATGCCAATAATATTAAACCACATACCCCGACAGCCACACATCTGTCTATCGCAACGAATGCATAAGGTATAAATGAGTCTAAACTTATTAGCCAGCTCATATGGTTCTATATGGCAACACATCCATATAATATAAATGCGACATAATTAAATAGTCCATTTATTTCCTGAAATGCACACAGCATAATAATCATGGTTTATATATCAATTAACAGTATAAACATCCTATAAGATATCATGGATAATTTATCTGACTAAAACCATGGCCTTATTTAATTTAACAGTAATGTTTGATACCATTAAATACGATAATAACACTATTTATATTTAACAATGTCGTTAAATAAATCACATTAGTATCCGTACTGCGAACGAGCCAATAAATGCTTAGAAAAGATTAATCGGCCATAAGAATAAGTAACGGGTGTTAAAATAATAATTTCGTGGCCCGTTAAACCCGTAATTACCAACACAGTACCTAAAAATCCAAGTTTAAGGTTCTGGAATTTACAAAACAGGCCCTAAGGGTATTCTGGTAATTTCCAGCAGCTGTAGGGACCCCACACGCGCCCTCACGCGCCTCCCAGAGCCTCCCCACGCGCAGCCCAACCTTCCCCACTCTCCCACGCGCCTCCACGCGCGTCTGGCATCAGCCACGCGCTCCCACGCGCGCGCACGCGCTGCCACGCGCGCACTAAGGGTGCCTTGCTGACGTGTCACTTCCTGGTTGGTTGGCTGCATCCGGATTCCGTACTCGCGTCACACCGGATCATCTCACCCTATCTTCCCTCCATCCAACGCCCACAGATCCGGGTGTACCGCGGTATCATGGACCGCGATGCACCGGATCAATCAGACTCCACTAATGGCCAGGATGCGCGCGTACACCCTCCTATGGTGTGCCGCGTCGCACCGGATCACTCCGGTCGTCTCCCCCACTGCCGGCGACCGGAAAACTCGCCGGAAGGTCGCCGGAAATTGCAGAAAATGCCCGGAAAAATCTAGAAAATTCTAGAAAAATCCCTAAAGTCTTATTTAATTATTTTTAGCCATTATTAATTTCATAGGACATTAAATAAATATATACCATCCTATATAATTAAAATTCCATTAATTTAATAAAATAAAATTAATAATTTATTAACCTCCAAACCTTGGCTCTATGCATAAAAATAAGCTAAACAATTAATTTATTAATTCAAAGGGGAAAAGTAGATAATAACTTGCCTTTTTGGATTTAAAATAAATCCGCCGGTCTGCGCGTAGTCGGGTAAAATTGCCTACACCGGTCCAAGCTTCTTTCTCTTTCTCTTTTCCTTTCACTCTTATAAAATAGCTCTCTAGAATTTATACTTTGCTTCTAACTCCCTTTTATTTTTTCTAAGGCAAGCTAGTTAATTTATACACAAAATATATAATATAAATATTACAAATATCTAATTTATAATAACTTCTCACCCATTTCTCATATTCCTACCTATATGGCTTTAAGACAATGCTATCTTTAATCAAGATATTTGATCCACCATTCTACCATAGTAAATGAAATTCTATCCTAGTATTTAATTTTCCATCATTACATTGATTTATTATAACTATTATTATTATTATTACTAATATTATTATTAATAAACTTTTATTATTATTATTATTATATTCTTATTATTATTATTATTAAACTAATATAATTATTATTATTGTTATTACAAAATAATATAATATATTATCATAATACTTTATAACACAAATATAATACTCTAATTAACTAATATTGCTTAATTAAACATAATCAACAAATAAAAGTAATTAAAATAATACATGCACAATTAAATGAATAAATTTACTATTTTAACATACACAATTAATTTACATGCACAATTAAATGAATTTAATAAAATAATGTAGTATGCACAAATAAATAAAATTAATTAACCTAACACAAAATTAATTTAAATACATTCTTTAAAATTACGGGGTATTACATTCTCCCCCCCTAATAAAGGAATTTCGTCCCCGAAATTCACTACATACCTGTCTTAAAAAGTTCTGGATACTTGGCACGGATAATATCTTCCCGTTCCCAAGTAGACTCTGTAGCACTATGATGACTCCACTGTACACGTACTAATGGAATAGTCTTCGTGCGCAGTATCTGATTCCTACGATCGAGAATACAGTAAGGTTGTTCCAAATAGGTTGCATCGGGTTGCAACTCAATCTCACCCACATCAATGTGTTGGTATCGATCTTCATCCCGTAGAAATTTTCGCAGCATAGATACATGAAAAACATTATGTACCCTATGAAGATTATCTGGTAGAGCCAGACGATAAGCTACTGCCCCAATCCGATCTGTAATCATAAAAGGACCCACAAAACGAGGCGATAACTTACCCTTTGACCCAAACCGCATTACTCCCTTCATAGGAGAAACCTTAAGCAAAACCTGATCACCAACCTTAAACTCCAAAGCACGAGTTCGACGGTCAGCATAACTTTTCTGTCTGCTTTGAGCTGTACGCATCCGATCCCTAATAATAACGATCTTTTCTGACGTGTCCTTAATAAATTCAGGACCCAAAAAGCTGTTCTCACCAACTCCAAGCCAACAGACAGGAGACCTACACGGTCTACCGTACAAAGCCTCAAATGGTGCCATACCAATAGTTTTCTGATAACTATTGTTATAAGCAAACTCTGAAAGCGGCAAATATTCCTCCCAATTGCCCTTAAAATCAAGAACACATGCCCGCAACATGTCTTCTAAAATCTGATTAACTCGCTCAGTCTGTCCATCTGTTTGAGGATGATAAGCAGTGCTAAGATATAGTTCTGTACCCAAAGCCTGCTGAAAGCTCCTCCAAAATCCTGATACAAACTTCGGATCTCTATCTGATACGATGGACAATGGTACACCATGAAGTTTCACCATTTCTGCAATATACAGCTTAGCATACTGTTCTGACGTAAAGTTTGACCGAACAGGCAGAAAGTGAGCGGACTTGGTCAATCTATCAACAATGACCCAAATAGAGTTGTGATTATGCTGTGAAGTAGGTAATCCCTCTATGAAGTCCATGGAAATACTCTCCCATTTCCACTCTGGTATGGGAAGTGGCTGTAACGATCCTGGCGGTCTCTGATGATCAATTTTAATCATCTGACAGGTGCTACATTTAGAGACAAAGATAGCTATATCTCTTTTCATGCCGGCCCACCAAAACTGGCGTTTCATGTCCTGATACATCTTGTCTCCCCCTGGATGTACAGAGAACTGAGAAGTGTGTGTCTCTCTCATCACAACATTTCTCAAATTATCAGCTGAAGGCACAATTAAACGTCCCTTGTACCTCAATCCTCCATCAGTCCCTATAGAATAAAAAGGAACATCTCCGGAGGCTAACTCCGAAACCCGATCAATACACTGTTGATCTGAGAGTTGCGCTTGAATGACCTGATGAATGATAGAAGGAGTTACTACCACACATGCCATAAAAGCGTCTGCTAACTCATCAACAGTCTTCAAAGCATCCCACTCTGTTGTAAACAAAGCTGAAAGGCTGACATATGGTCGGCGGCTGAGTGCGTCTGCTACAACATTCGCTTTCCCTGGATGATACTGAATAGAGAAGTGATAGTCTTTCACGAATTCCAACCATCTGCGCTGTCTCATATTCAGTTCCCTCTGTGTGAACAAATACTGTAGACTCTTATGATCGCTAAACAATCGAAAAGTCTCCCCCAAAAGATAATGTCTCCAAATACGCAAGGCAAAAACCACTGCGGCGAGCTCTAGGTCGTGAGTCGGGTAATTAAGCTCATGAGGCTTAAGCTTCCTAGACCCATAAGAAACTGGTCGCTCTTCTTGCATCAACACACAACCCAAACCCTTCAGAGAAGCGTCGGTAAATACTAAATACTCGATTCCACTCTGAGGTGTGGCTAAGACAGGTGCAGAAGTTAACTTACTCTTCAATTCAGCAAAAGCAGTCTGACAAGAATCATCCCATACAAATGGTACATTCTTCTTAGTCAGATGAGTAAGTGGACCCGCAATTTTGGAAAATCCCTGGATGAACCGGCGATAATACCCCGCTAATCCCAGAAAACTGCGAATCTCTGTCGGTGAGGTAGGCTGTCCCCACTCCATAACGGCCGCAACCTTGGCTGGATCTACTGCTAACCCTTCTTCTGACACTACATGTCCCAGAAATTTGACCTCTTTCTGCCAAAATTCACACTTCTCAAACTTCGCAAACAACTGATGTTCTCGAAGTGTCTGCAATACTGTGCGTAAATGTCTGGCATGGTCCTTCTCCGACTTGGAGTAAACCAGAATATCATCAATGAAAACAATGACAAACTGATCTAAGTATTCTCTGAATACTCTATTCATCAAGTCCATAAAGACAGCTGGAGCGTTCGTTAAACCGAAAGGCATAACACGAAACTCATAAGATCCGTACCTCGTGAGAAATGCTGTCTTTGGAACATCTTGTTCTCTGACTCGTAGCTGATGATAACCAGACCTCAAATCGATCTTTGAGAAGTAAGTAGCTCCCTTCAACTGATCAAACAGGTCATCAATTCTGGGCAACGGGTACTTGTTGCGAATAGTGACCTTGTTCAGTTCTCTGTAATCAATACAAAGACGAAGAGATCCATCCTTCTTCTTTACAAACAGTACTGGTGCTCCCCATGGTGAAGTACTCCTGCGAATAAATCCCTGGCTGAGCAACTGTTGAATTTGATCTTTCAACTCTCGCATCTCCACTGGTGCCATTCGGTACGGCGCCTTAGCAATAGGCGTAGTGCCTGGAGCTAAATCAATAACGAAATCTATCTCTCGACTCGGTGGCAAGCCTGGAATTTCCTGGAATACATCCTGGAATTCCTGTACTACCGGGATGCTGTCAAGAGATACCGCAGTCGCTTCCTGTGAGTCCTCCTCAAGAACGAATAAATAAGTGCTAGGCCCTCTATCAGGTTGTGGTACAACAAGAAGATACATCTCCTGTCCTGGTATAGAAAATCCAATAGACTTTTCGTAACAGTTAACCTGAGCATGGTACTGAGATAACCAGTCCATCCCAAGTATAACATCATACGAATGCATATCTAACACTAACAAATTTGCAAGAAATCGAAGTCGGCCCATATCTATAAGGATATCACCGCTATACTCTCGTAAAATTGCGCCAACTCCCAATGGTGTATAAATATTAAGAGGTTGGTCACATAACTGAGTCGTCATACCAGATAAGATAACAAAAGATCTAGACACAAAAGAATGTGATGCACCAGTGTCAAACAGTATACGAGCAGTTCTACCATGTATAGAAAACATACCCTCAATAGCCTGAGGAGCCTGCGTATTATGTGGCATGAAGTTATAAACTCTGCCATGGTGCAACTGCTGTGGAGGTTGTCCCGGAGGAAATGGTGGTGCTGGAAGTGCCGGAAAATTCTGAACTTGCCCACGTGGCATCGGTGGGGCCGGTAGAGGTAACGGCTGATTAGGTCTCGGCTGCCCATACTGTCCCTGCTTAGCTTTGGGACACATCTTGGCCGGATGCCCAATCTCTCTACAGTGATAACAACGTCCCATAAAAGGACCTGTCTGCCTCCTCTGTTGACTTCCCGACCACTGTTCCTGTCCGGTCTGAGGTATCCCACCTTGTCTACCCTGATTAGGGACTCCATCCCTCTGCACATCTGGGTTTCCTTTGTTTTTCTTCCAAGGTTGATGTCCTTGAAATCTGCCCCGATCATTGGACCTGGTACCACTGCTGCTTCCTTTCTCCACTGTCTGGTAGTCTCGGTTAGTCCGCTTATCTCCCTTGGACTTCCGGTAATCACTCCTCATCTGGCAGTGCTGTAAGGCGGCATTAACCACCTGGATATAAGTAGTATATGCTGGACTACCTAAGATCACCACTTTAATCGGCCATATTAACCCCTTCACAAAGCGGTCTCTCTTCTTTTCTTCCGTATTGACCTCCTCTGGTGCAAATAATGACAAATTTATGAACTTCTGTTCATACTCAGCCACAGTCATATCTTCCTGTTGCAGATCCAGAAATTCGGTCTTCATCGCTGATCTTACTGACATAGGAAAATACTTGTCGTCAAAGCGAGTCTGAAATTCAGCATACGTCAATCTGGTCCTGTCTTCGACAGTAGTAACAGACTCCCACCACTGCAATGCATTGCCTATCAGCATAAACGTAGCCAGCATCTGTTTCTGCACTTCGGTACAGATTACCATCCGAAGATGACGCTCGCTCTCCTGTTTCCACTGATATGCTAACAAGACATCTGTGGACCCCGCAAATGTCGGTGGATCTCCCCGGATGAACGAGTGACGAACTTTGTCCCATGACATTGGCTGTGCCACTGGTTCAGGAATAGGTACTATCGGAGGAGGTTGCTGGTTTCGTAGAGCAGATGCTACTCCTGCTGCCACCGCTCGTGCAATGATGTCAGCAACTTGAGGAGAGAATTCCTGATTCTCATTTTGAGTTGGGGAAATACTGCGATGACGGTTCGCATTCCTTGTCCCACGCCGAGACATCCTTCTTTTAAATTCAGAAAAATCTAACGTCAGTACATTATCATGGACCGACTAAAAGAATACAAAGAACCCTAATACTTAGGCTCTAATTATCAGAATACACAACGCGGAAGTATAGTAATCACAGATCCCTAAGACACTCGAACCTGGAATGCTCTGATACCAACTGTAACACCCCCACATTTTCCACGCATAAGTTGATCAGGCTTATACACGAAAAACGAGGGATATCAAAAACAATTGGCAATATACAAGCATGGAATACAAAATGATGATAATAAAAGAATTTAGACCGGAAAGGAACACTAAATAATACAACATCCATCCATCCTTTATTTAATACAGTACTTCATTACAACTTGGAAATCCTACGTCAGGGATCCCTAAATATAACCCTGAGAGTTCAACGTCAAAAGTAAATAAAAACTGAAACTGAAATACTACATAAAACTTCTACCCTGCACTGGATCGTAGGAGTAGATGAGTTCGGATGATGGTCCCACACTGCTAACCTCAGCCTTGAAACGGATACTGACCGTATCCTGAAATAACAACAATGGTGGGTCAACCCCACGAGCAAGTCCTCTCTACTATGACCCAAATCAGAGAATCAAATAAATTAATCATTATGAATCGGATGAGTACTATATCTGTATACATCCTACGGGAACTATCCGATGTATAACATGACCTCAACCAGAATAGACGGTGATCACTTAGACTCACACTAGGTGGTCAAGTGTCGCCTTTCCCTACCCGGGAAATCAGCTATTATACATGGTGTACGGTACTGACAACACAGACTATAACGAACTACACAGTGATAACACCTCGCAAAGTACTGATGAATATACTGAGCATATAAATTAGGCAACACATGCCAACAATATTAATAAATGTACCGAGAATGTCAATTTAGGCAACACATGCCAATAATATTAATAAATATACCGAGTATGTCAATTAGGCAACACATGCCAATAATATTAAACCACATACCCCGACAGCCACACATCTGTCTATCGCAACGAATGCATAAGGTATAAATGAGTCTAAACTTATTAGCCAGCTCATATGGTTCTATATGGCAACACATCCATATAATATAAATGCGACATAATTAAATAGTCCATTTATTTCCTGAAATGCACACAGCATAATAATCATGGTTTATATATCAATTAACAGTATAAACATCCTATAAGATATCATGGATAATTTATCTGACTAAAACCATGGCCTTATTTAATTTAACAGTAATGTTTGATACCATTAAATACGATAATAACACTATTTATATTTAACAATGTCGTTAAATAAATCACATTAGTATCCGTACTGCGAACGAGCCAATAAATGCTTAGAAAAGATTAATCGGCCATAAGAATAAGTAACGGGTGTTAAAATAATAATTTCGTGGCCCGTTAAACCCGTAATTACCAACACAGTACCTAAAAATCCAAGTTTAAGGTTCTGGAATTTACAAAACAGGCCCTAAGGGTATTCTGGTAATTTCCAGCAGCTGTAGGGACCCCACACGCGCCCTCACGCGCCTCCCAGAGCCTCCCCACGCGCAGCCCAACCTTCCCCACTCTCCCACGCGCCTCCACGCGCGTCTGGCATCAGCCACGCGCTCCCACGCGCGCGCACGCGCTGCCACGCGCGCACTAAGGGTGCCTTGCTGACGTGTCACTTCCTGGTTGGTTGGCTGCATCCGGATTCCGTACTCGCGTCACACCGGATCATCTCACCCTATCTTCCCTCCATCCAACGCCCACAGATCCGGGTGTACCGCGGTATCATGGACCGCGATGCACCGGATCAATCAGACTCCACTAATGGCCAGGATGCGCGCGTACACCCTCCTATGGTGTGCCGCGTCGCACCGGATCACTCCGGTCGTCTCCCCCACTGCCGGCGACCGGAAAACTCGCCGGAAGGTCGCCGGAAATTGCAGAAAATGCCCGGAAAAATCTAGAAAATTCTAGAAAAATCCCTAAAGTCTTATTTAATTATTTTTAGCCATTATTAATTTCATAGGACATTAAATAAATATATACCATCCTATATAATTAAAATTCCATTAATTTAATAAAATAAAATTAATAATTTATTAACCTCCAAACCTTGGCTCTATGCATAAAAATAAGCTAAACAATTAATTTATTAATTCAAAGGGGAAAAGTAGATAATAACTTGCCTTTTTGGATTTAAAATAAATCCGCCGGTCTGCGCGTAGTCGGGTAAAATTGCCTACACCGGTCCAAGCTTCTTTCTCTTTCTCTTTTCCTTTCACTCTTATAAAATAGCTCTCTAGAATTTATACTTTGCTTCTAACTCCCTTTTATTTTTTCTAAGGCAAGCTAGTTAATTTATACACAAAATATATAATATAAATATTACAAATATCTAATTTATAATAACTTCTCACCCATTTCTCATATTCCTACCTATATGGCTTTAAGACAATGCTATCTTTAATCAAGATATTTGATCCACCATTCTACCATAGTAAATGAAATTCTATCCTAGTATTTAATTTTCCATCATTACATTGATTTATTATAACTATTATTATTATTATTACTAATATTATTATTAATAAACTTTTATTATTATTATTATTATATTCTTATTATTATTATTATTAAACTAATATAATTATTATTATTGTTATTACAAAATAATATAATATATTATCATAATACTTTATAACACAAATATAATACTCTAATTAACTAATATTGCTTAATTAAACATAATCAACAAATAAAAGTAATTAAAATAATACATGCACAATTAAATGAATAAATTTACTATTTTAACATACACAATTAATTTACATGCACAATTAAATGAATTTAATAAAATAATGTAGTATGCACAAATAAATAAAATTAATTAACCTAACACAAAATTAATTTAAATACATTCTTTAAAATTACGGGGTATTACAATCATTGATCACCGAAGAGGTCTGACGGCTGGTCAAAGTTGGTTAGGTTTATTTTTCTCTATCAATAATAATAATAATACTTGGATCTGAATTTGATTCGAATTGATAACTTGAATCTGAATCCAATAATCAACATTTGATAACTTGGATCTGAATCCAATAATTTATTAGTCAAACAAAATTAGATATGAATGATAATCAATCCTTGATTATTATTCAATAAGATATAATTTAATGTATAATATGTTATATATATCATTTAACATTATAATATGTATTTACTGGAAAATAAATGTCATAATTTGTAATATTCACATATTATTAATATCTTTTTCTTTTTTTTTTTCATCTCTATTTTAGCTCTCTCTCTCTCTCATTCAAATACCAATTTTCTACCTTATAATATATTTTTCTTCTTGATTTTTTAGGCATTATTTGCTAATTTCTTTTGATATTAATTTTTTAAAACAAAAATTACACTCTTAACCAATCTTCTTATACCAATTTTAGCTCTCTCTCTCTCTCATTCAAATACCAATTTTCTACCTTATAATATATTTTTCTTCTTGATTTTTTAGGCATTATTTGCTAATTTCTTTTGATATTAATTTTTTAAAACAAAAATTACACTCTTAACCAATCTTCTTATTGAATCACATTAATAACAAATCAAATAGGAATTTATTATGAAGAATAAATATTATATGATTGAATAGATTCTGATCAGATCCGCATGTTTATATACTTATATATATATATATATATATATATATATATATATATATAAAAGAAAAAAAGTGACTGATTATTGATTTGTTGCAAGGTAGACGTGAGAGCAGTTTTTGCTGCAATTGTGGAAGAAAGGCGGATCATAAGCATACGTGCAAAGCAAAGATAAAACTCATCGTTTCCTCTTTTACTTCAAGCTATCATATATGTTGTTTATATTGTTATTTTTCTGGTTTACTATTTGTGCCTCATCTTTAAGAAATTGATCGGGTGCAATGAATGATTACAAACACTCCATCAAAATAAAGTGAAGCTGATATAGAGGTTTTAGTAAGGTTTTATCAGAACATATGTTACTATGTGCCTTTTATATATGTATGTGTGTGTGTGTCTGCGTGTGTGATATATATGTATGCGGATTTGTGTATAATCTGTGGATAAAGAGCAATGAAAACTGAACTACGACGGCAGTGGGCATTTCAATTTTCAAGTGGGTAAAGTGCAAATAAGTCCATTCTATGATTTCTATCAATTTGAAGAATGAGATGACAAAAATACCCTTACAATAAAACTCAAAAAAGAAAAGTAAAATAACAGAAATAATGAAATGACCAAAAAGGACCCCTTTTGCAATTTGCAGTGGGTGGCTACGTTTAGGGTTCGTTTGGTTAGCAGGAAATAGATATAAAGGAAAAGAAATAGAAATTTTTTAAATTTGTTAGGAGTTTGGTTAGTATGAAAGAGAATTTTTAGGAAGTAAATTTCTCGCAACCGCTTAATTTTTCTCAAAATGTTTCTCGCAAAAAACACAGAGAAATTTTACTTTCCCGTAAAAGTGACGCCTTCATATCTTAGTTTACTATTGTACTCATGCCACTTTCTCCACAAACTTCATTAATAGGTCAGTTCCCTTCTATTGTATATTGCTTATATAATAATGTAATACTATTTTAATTATATATAGTTTTATATGTGCATACAAAATTAAAATTTTATTATATTTTTTTCTTTTCATAATTAATAATGATTTAAAGTGATATATATATATATATATATATATATATATATATATATATATATATGTTGGAGAATTACGTGATTTATGTAATTGTTAGATAAATTTGGAAAGTATTAACTGTCTGATTTTGTACTAATTACAGGCTAATATAGCTGGTGTATTAAAGTTTAGGTTGACTTATTTTATTTTCTGATCTTAGGGATTTGATTGTATATTCCTTAATTTACTGGATTCTAATCTGATTGTATTCAGCCTATAAAGGTTAGGCTGCTTTGTATTAGAAAGTCATGAAATATACTCCAGTTTTTCCCAATTTCTGTGTTATGGTATCAGAGCACTAGGTACTCTTTCTGGGATAAAATATTTCATCATTTACAGATTTCATAGCAGCTTGGAGTTCAGTTTTTTACAGAAGAAAAAAGAGATGTCAGAGGTTACACAAACCAGCTCTCAATCGGAGGAACCTACAATCCAACAACAGGTTCCTGGAGATCTACAGAACATTCAAGCTGCGTATAGGCTGAATGGAACGAACTATTTAAAGTGGTCTCAACTTGTTCAAACCTTTCTGAAAGGGAAGGGCAAGCTCAACCATCTTCTTGGAAAAGGGCCTAAGAAAGAAGATCCAAAGTTTGCTGCTTGGGACGAAGAAGACTCAATGGTCATGTCACGGCTATGGAATATTATGGTACCCGAGATAAGTGATACTGTCATATTTTTGACAACCGTTCAAGAGATATGGGAGGCGATCAGACAAACTTATTCGAAGAAAAATGATGCAGCCCAGGTGTACGAGATCAAGGTGAAGCTAGCTGCCACAAAACAAGGGAACAAGATTGTAACAGAGTATGCCAACACTCTGAAAAATTTGTGGTACGAGTTGGACTATTACCAGGTTTTCGAGATGAAGAACAGTGAGGATGTTGCGTTGTTGAAGGCTTTCATAGAAAAAGACCGAATCTATGATTTCTTAGCAGGCCTTAATCCGGAATTCGATACTGTAAGAGTTCAGACTTTGGGGAAATGATTATCCTCCCTAAATGAAGCAATTGCAACTATTCGTGCTGAAGAGAGCAGGAGAGGAGTTATGTTGGATTCGCAGCCATTGGAAGGATTGGCACTCCTTACAACCGCTGATAGTGAACGAACTTTGGAGAAGAAGTCTTCAGCTATTACTGATTATAAGAAATCTGACCCGAAGAGGACATTCAAAGAGAATCTGGTATGTAACTATTGCAAGAAAACTAGTCATATGAAGGACACCTGCTATAAGCTACATGGAAGGCCACAAAACATGAATCAGTTAAACTGGAATTCCGGAGGAAGAAGCTGGCAGCAAAAGGGAAAAGCCCACGTTGCACAAAATAGCACTAATAATACCAGTGATCAACCAAATTCCAGCAGCAGAGAATTCTGTAAGGAAGACATTGATCGCCTCCGATCCCTTCTTAATTCACTCGAAGAACCTACAGGTGCCTGTTCATTAGCACTTTCTGGTATGTATTCTGGTTCTCATGCTCTTAGTGTCTCAGATAATGTTTTAATCCACCCACACTCTTGGATTGTCGACTCAGGCGCAACCGACCATATGACCAACTCATCCCAATCTTTTTCTTCTTATAAACCATGCCCAAGTAATAAAAAGATCACCATAGCTGATGGGAATTTAATCACTGTTGCAGGACAGGGGGACATATCCTTAGGACCTTCCTTGTGTCTTAAAAATGTTTTACATGTGCCCAAATTGACAACCAATCTTTTATCTGTCAAACAAATCACGAAGGATATGAACTGCAATCTTATTTTCTCAAAAAATTCATGTGTGTTTCAGGACCGAGCTTCGGGGATGACGATTGGGCATGCTAAAGAAAAGGATGGTCTCTACTGTCTCGAGCCCATGAGTAGAAAAGTGAGTACTGGAATTGGTTATTCATCTGTGCTATTGTCTGATTCCTCCAAAAATAAAGACAAAATTCTCCTTCATCATTTTCAGCTTGGTTATCCTTCCTTCAGAACTCTTAGTCTTATGTTTCCTTCTTTGTTTAAAAATGTTGATTTGAAACAACTTCATTGTGATATTTGTGAAATTGCCAAACACAAACGTGTTTCCTTTCCTTTGAACAATAATAAATCATCAGTTCCTTTTTATTTGATGCACAGTGATGTTTGGGGTTCTTCACGGGTTGCTAATTATTCTGGGGCACGTTGGTTTGTCATTTTTATAGATAATTGTACGCGGGTAACTTGGACTTTTCTCATGAAGCAAAAATCTGATGTAGCCAATATCTTTCCAATATTTCATAACATGATAAAAACACAGTTTGGGGTGAAAATTAAAAGGGTGAGGACAGACAACGGGAGAGAATATTTTAACCAAATTCTTTCACCATATTTGAATCAGGAGGGAATAGTTCATGAGTCCTCATGCATTGACACACCCCAACAAAATGGGGTGGCCGAAAGAAAGAATGGACATCTTCTTGAAACTACCCGTACTCTTCTTTTTCAAAGACAAGTTCCAAAATATTTTTGGGGGGAAGCCGTTCTTACAGCCACTCAACTCATCAACCAATTACCTACCAAAGTCTTAGATTTTAGAAGTCCTTGGGAAACACTTTCACATCATTTTCCAGACTTCCTTACTCCAAACAGGTTGTCTCCTCGAGTATTTGGTTGTGTTATCTTTACTCATGTTCATGTTCACAATCGAAGCAAACTTGATCCCCGAGCACTTAAATGTATTTTTATAGGTTACTCTTCAACTCAAAAAGGTTACAAATGTTACCATCCGCCTACTCGGAAAACCTACATTTTAATTGATGTCACATTTGTTGAACATGAGAGTTTCTTTCATCATCCTTCTCCTCAGGGGGAGGTAACAAGTGATGAAAAGGATGATGATGCCGATGTCCTCGATTTCGATCTTATGCCCAAATTGTCACCACCATCTTTGAGTCCAAGTTCTGCAACCACTCTTGCCTCGGTTTCCTTTGGTTCCTCTTTTACCGCGGCTTCTCCAAGTCCGGATCACATTCATTCCCAGGTTTCACTACCTACTTCCGATCCCAGTTCTGATATTCCTCCGCTTCAAAATCCAAGTGTGACATCTCTTGAATCTCAACCACAATCTCCTCCTAAAAATCCAACTCCATCAATCAATCCAGTAGTCACTAAACCACTTCAAGTTTTTTCGAGAAGGAAGGGAGGCAAGACTAATCCGAAGCAAGCCCAAAAGTCAGAACCTATGCTTAGGAAAGAAACCATTCAGGTGAAAAACACTACTCAGGTAAACAATTCCACTCTTGTGTTTGATGAGACTGATTTAGAACTACCCATTGCAGTTCGAAAAGGTACCCGAAGGTGTACACAACATCCACTCTCTCATTTTGTTTCCTTTGAAAAATTATGTCCCTCACATAGAGCCTTCCTTACTCAGCTAAACTCAATAGCCGTTCCTAAAACATTGTCTGAGGCATTAAACAGCAGGGAATGGAAGCAGGCCATGAAAGTTGAGATGGACGTACTAGAAAAGAACAAGACTTGGGAGATGGTCAAATTACCGAAGGGAAAAAAAACTATGGGATGCAAATGGGTGTTTTCAGTAAAATTCAATGCAGATGGATCTCTTAAAAGGTACAAGGCAAGGCTAGTAGCAAAAGGATATACCCAGACCTTTGGTGTTGATTATCAAGAAACTTTTGCCCCAGTGGCAAAAATGAACACATAAGAATTTTAGTGTCTCTGGCTGCTAACTTTGATTGGACTTTGCAGCAGTTTGATGTAAAAAATGCATTTCTGCATGGAGATCTTGAAGAAGAAATATATATGGACACTCCTCCAGGATTTAGTTTTCCGAAGAAGAATAGGGTATGCAGACTAAGGAAGGCACTGTACGGACTGAAGCAATCCCCCAGGGCTTGGTTTGGCAGGTTTGCAAGAGCAATGTTAGCAATGGGTTACAAACAAAGTCAAGTTGATCATACTTTGTTCATAAAACACTCTTCTTCAGGGGGAGTTACAGTCCTTATTGTATACGTAGATGATATTATTGTCACTAGCAATGATCAAGCTGAAAGGGAAACTCTTAAAGCTAAACTGGCCACGGAATTTGAAATAAAAGACCTAGGCAAGCTGAAATACTTCCTGGGAATTGAAGTTGCTCACTCCAAAGAAGGAATTTTTGTCTCACAACAAAAGTATGTTATTGATTTACTGAAAGAAACAGGAAAGATAGGCTGTAAGCCCGTGAAGACTCCCACCGAACCAAATCATAAGCTTGGAGAAGCTGTTGATGATGAGCCAGTTGACAAAGGAATGTATCAAAGACTTGTTGGAAGATTAATCTACTTGTCTCACACCAGGCTTGACATCGCCTATGTAGTTAGTGTTATGAGCCAATTCATGCACAACCCAAAGGAAGTACATCTCCAAGCAGTATACAGAATCCTGCAATATCTAAAATCTAGTCCAGGTCAAGGCATATTGTTCAAGAGAGGATTGTGCTTGAACTTAGAAGTTTACACAGACTCAGACTATGCAAGTTCAGTGTCAGATAGAAGATCAACCTCGGGTTATTGTGCCTTCCTAGGTGGGAATCTTGTTACATGGAGTAGCAAAAAGCAGCCAGTAGTTGCAAGGTCAAGTACAGAAGCTGAATTTCGTGCCATGGCTTTAGGAATATGTGAATTATTATGGTTGAAAATAGTCCTGAAGGATCTTGGAGTTTCAGTTAAGAGGCCGATGAAGTTATATTGTGATAACAAGTCAGCCATCAATATTGCACATAATCCAGTGCAACATGACCGCACCAAGCATGTGGAAGTTGATCGCCACTTCATAAAGGAAAAGCTCGATAATGGACTAATTTGCACTCCGTATGTCTCAACAAGAGGACAACTAGCTGATGTACTAACCAAAGGGTTAGCCAGTCCTGCATTTCAAAGAATTGTCTGCAAGCTGGGGATGGAAGATATTTATTCCCCGGCTTGAGGGGGAGTGTTGGAGAATTACGTGATTTATGTAATTGTTAGATAAATTTGGAAAGTATTAACTGTCTGATTTTGTACTAATTACAGGCTAATATAGCTGGTGTATTAAAGTTTAGGTTGACTTATTTTATTTTCTGATCTTAGGGATTTGATTGTATATTCCTTAATTTACTGGATTCTGATCTGATTGTATTCAGCCTATAAAGGTCAGGCTGCTTTGTATTAGAAAGTCATGAAATATACTCCAGTTTTTCCCAATTTCTGTGTTAATATATATATATCTAAGCAGAGTGTTGGGTGAAAAATTAAGATTAGTGTCTTTACTTATACAACAATTTACAATCTAATTCGTACATGTACTTTGTCATAGACTTCTCTCGACTTCAGGACTCGAAGTAATTAGATGTATCAAACTAATTTAATTTTAATTCTACATATATTTGATGTATCAAATTAATTTAGTTGAAGCATTTTTCTATGACTAAAAGTATATATATTAACTTCAATCTTTTTTCCTAAAGATTTTTCAGATCAAAAATTTTTATTAATTAAACTTGTACCCATAATCACATATATAAAATTATTAAATATCAGAATCATTGTTTCATTTTGAACTTAAAATTTTAATTTTGTTCATGAGTTAGAAGATCGAACAATGTCTCAAAAGAGTACAAAGTAATCTTATAACTAAAATGATAGTTTTGGTAACTGCAATCACTTTCTTTTTACTTTCATGCTTTCCAAACTCACAAAATAGTATTTTCTCACAATTTTCTTGAAAAAAATTGTTGCTAACCAAATGCATGATGGAAACTTGATTTTCTTTTCCTTTTTTTTTACTTTCTAATCCTTTCACTTTCTATCATAATTTTCTGTCTAACCAAATGGACCCTTAGGGAATAGAGATAACAGAAAGTGAAACTTTTGGTACTTCGGAAGAATAATAAAGGATGGGAAAAGAAAGCAAATGGAAGTATTAACCAAATGCATGATGGAAACTTGATTTTCTTTTCCTTTTTTTTACTTTCTAATCCTTTCACTTTCTATCATAATTTTCTGTCTAACCAAATGGACCCTTAGGGAATAGAGATAACAGAAAGTGAAACTTTTGGTACTTCGGAAGAATAATAAAGGATGGGAAAAGAAAGCAAATGGAAGTATTATTTCTCTCTTTTCATTTCCTTCAATTTTTGGAAGGCTAACAAAACCAACACATCTTATATAATTTGTTTTTTTGTGATTTTCTTCGGGTTGGGTTTTTTTTTTTTTTTAACTAAACATAATATTTGGTTTTCCTCCATTGTCTTTCTTTTCTTTTCCTTCCAATTCTTTCCAACCAAACCGTTCGAATAGAAAACCAAAATAAAAGGCTTGCGATTTAATTAAATGGGCTGCTTTAGTTTTAGTTTTAAAAGAGAAAATATTATAACAAATTGGATTGGGTAGGTTTGATTTATTGAGCTTGGGATTGGGCTTGAAATAAATTTAAATGGTTAAAATAGCTATTAAAGGACAAAAATATGAAAATGTATATATGTTCACGAACTTGAGCTTGGTTGGTTTAACTAAACGAGTCCAGTGATGTTGTTTGAGATTGGTTTGTTTAGATAATAAACGGACACGAACTCAAAGGGCTTAGAGTAGTACAAAAAAAAAAGAAGGGGGGGTTGAATAAAGTATGCAAAGCAGATTTTTCTTTTTCTTTTCTTTCTTTTTTTTTTTTGGGGGGGGGGGGGGGGGGGGTGGCGCGGGGGCCTCGCAACAATTTTCAACCTTCATAAATTTACGAAACACCGAGTGTTGTTCTTGCAAACCATCAGAGTAACCATCCCAACTTGCATTTTGCTACTATATAATAGGCATTAAACTTATTTCCAAATGTCATATTGACAAGGCTCTTTGGACCACGTAACCAATGCCATTAAGAAACTAGCTAGCAAGACATCAATACAACTTTTTAATGTAATGGTAAAAACAAAGCCTATGAGAAAACACTTTTGAAGGTAAAACTGTGAATTGAATAGTGCCATTAGCCTGCAAAGCCACAAATTCATTTGGCATTGCTTGGATGGCCTCTTGTTGTTTGAGTTTCACAAAGATCAATTGCCTATAATAATAGCAAAGAAGTGTGATGGAATAAAAATAAAAAAAAAATTATTTATTGCATATCTATTCCATAACCTATATTCTTAAATAAAATTTGAGAATAAATAAATAAACTTCCAAATAGTCACTTTAACAACAAAACATTTTTTCAATTTTTATAACTAATTACCAAATTAAGAATATTATTAACATTTTCCATTGAAATTTTTTGTCAAACTATATGATTCTAATATATATAAATGTACATGTGGTGGCGATAATTACCTGAGGGTTGACTTGGACCCACAATCTCAGCTACAGCCACACATTACACACTCGAATAAAGTGATTCCAAATATTCGGATTGTTCGACTATATTTGAGATTGATGGTTCTACTAGGACTCTTTCCCGTTCTTCGCAATAGTGTTAAATGTATTTGACCAACGGTAAATAAATATAAAGCCTCCCTCCATTTTACCAATTATAAAAATCCCACAATGAAACTGTTACAACGGTAAAATGATAAACAATTGTGGCCAAACCATCTCTCGCATATATACATTGTAACAGCCACAATTGTTTTCATTGTGCGATTTTTAGAATTGGTTAAATGGAGCAAGGCTTCATATTTTTTTTTGACCGTTGGTCGAACTTGATGCGAGCATTTTGAAAATGAAAATACATTTAACAGCTTTTGCGAAGACCACGGGAAAGAGTCAACCCGAACAATCCGAATGATTGTGCAGTGTGTATGACTGTAGCTGAGATTGTGGATCCAAGTCAACTCTTGGGTAATTATGGCCACCTACATTTATATATACGAATCATATAGTTTGAGAAGAATTGTCAATGGAAAATGTTAATAATATTCTTCACAGCCTGTCTTCAGAACAAATGTATCTCTGAGAGATGGTTCGGCAGTGAGCAGCACCTCCGTCAGAAAAATCTGCAATCGGCGAAAAAGTTGCCGGCGATCGTTTGATGAATCTTGACAACAACGAAGATGGAGTTTTCCGGCGAGGTGAAGACTCAAATTGTTGAAGGGTGACGGCGAGGCAGAGAGCTCCAATGGTGGAAAAGGAACCTGGTCTCGCGGGAGCAGTTGTTTCTCATCGGACTGAACCACAGAGGAGCTGCACGATGAATTCTGACTGTGAAGCTAACAGACAGTGACACTGAAAACTCTCGTCTACAACGAGCAGACCAATCTTGGTTTGGGTTATCACCTACAGTTACAGACGCCGATTCAAGGGTTGCGCTGCTGCGTCAGTTGGGACAGTCAGCAAAACCTCCAGGCAAGAATATATATGAATTTCATTCTTCACGGCTCTCTGCGCCTGTGAGTTGCCTACACTGCAATAATCGTATGATCGATGCTCTGATACCATGTTAAATCTGTAATAACAAACACAAAATTGAGAAAAACAATTGAAGATTTTCAGTATTCTTACTATACATTTTGTAGAATTGATATTAAATATGGGAAATGCACCGAAAGTTACATATAATGATGTGTGTCTTGACTCCTTGATTATGACTTGGTTCTAAATTCAAGTTGATTTTTGTTGGTGTATCTTTGCCTCTACAAATATAGTATAACAATAGCATAACAAGAATGCATTTATAAATAAATAAATAAATATATATATATTAAAAACACGGGAAAAAGAGAGAAAATGATGCACTTTTCCCATAGAAAATCCAGAAGTTCCACAAGGCACACCTATGACTGCTGCGAGACGGGTAGTAAGAATTTCGAGACCTAGACAGCGGCGGTATTCCCCCTCCTTACACTATTTCTTGCTGTCTGTATGGGTATCGGTGGTTTGAACTAGGGCGGATCCAGAATTTCTCAATGGGGTGGGCTAAATCAAAATATATCAACCAAAACCAACTGTTGTTTAATTCAATTTTAGTTAATTAAAAATGTTTCTTTAGAGGATTGACTGATTGAGGCATAGAAAAACCTAATTGGGTAATTAATAAATAAAAAAAACCCCAATTTATTTCTGAACAATTCACCACTCAGTGCCCTATCTCTTTTTTTGACCAATTTACTAATCCTATTTGAGAATCTACTAGTGGAATCAGAGTGTGAGGTAGTTCATGGCAAACCCCTTCCAATACTATGGAATTCACTCAAAGGCATGCTTTTTGTAAGTATTTTAATTTTCAAGAAGTAACTTTAGAGCTTTACCCTACATTAAGTACTTTTACTTGTCAAAGTTCTTGTTATGATTTTTTTTCTTTTTTTTTTCTCAAGTTCTGAAAAGATTTCCATCTTCAAAAAGCTTGGCATGTTGATAAAAATTGTTTCAGATTCAATCTCTGCAGATTTCTAATTCAATTCAGATTTTTTTTTTTTTTTTTCTTTTTTAATTCCCAGATTCTAATTTTCTTGTAGACATAATTGACCAAAAAAAAAAAATTAGAAGTTATAGAAAAAAAAAAATTATATTTGTTTTGCTGAAATAAAATGTAGATTACTGTGATTACCTCAAAATGCAATGCAATTTTTGTTAGTTTATATTGTAAAAAAAAAAAAATTATATAAACAATATCATAAAAAATTTCACCAAATAGGATTTAGTTTGCAAAACAAGAATTGATTAGTTGATTTAGAAAAAAAAATTAAAACAAAACCCATACATACAAGTTAGCAATTGCAGAGAGAGAGGGGGGGCAAGCTTGATAGTTGAGAGACAGCGGGCCAGCGGCTGAAGTTGCGAACGGTGAACCCGAACTGGAACAGCGAGCGATGGAAACTGAAAGATATGGGTTTTGATTTTTTGAACAATTTGAAATTATATGCCGATATGGGTTTTGAACTTTTGATTCTTGCGGACAGACAGATAGATAAACCGAAATATATGGGTTTTGGAGAGAGAGGGGGAGAGAGGGAGGGGGTAAGTTCAGAATTGAGAACGAGAATAGAGATGGAGGCGATTGGGGAGGCGGAAATGATTTGCCCTAATAAGGAGGTTTGGTCAAATTACCGATCAAAAAGTAAGTTTGGTCAAATATACCGGTCAAAAAACAGATTTGGTACTGGAGTTGCGGATTTGACAGATTTGATTCTGATACGGTGATAATGATATTCAGTGCTTCGAGTTTTCAAACTAGTACAATAATTTATCATTAATAATTTTTTTGACAAAGGCTGAAATGATTTGCCCTAAAAATATTTTGTTTTTTGGTGACCCATCATCCATGGGCCTATAAATTTTGAGGCTCCATATATTTTGAGGCCTTAGGTAACCGCTTTTGTCGGGTCAGGACCGGCCTGTTTGATATAAGTAAGAGGTTTTGAACTTTTGATTCTTGCCGACAGATAGATAAACTGAAATATATGGGTTTTGAACTTCTTTTTCTTATAGATTTTGTAGTTTGCAGTTGCGCCGCACGGCCGGGGGGGGGGGGGGGGGGGGGGGGGGGGGCTAAAATGATTTGCCCTAAAAATATGTTTTTTCTTTAGGTGTCGGGAAAATATGTTTTTTCTTTGGGGGGGGGGGATGCCTTGGGTCAGGGCAGGCCTTGAGCTTATTTGGCTTGGACCTGCATTTTAGTATGGTGACTGAGTTGACTTGGGCTTGATTGGGTGAGCTAATACGATTAATAATTTTTTTTTTTGTGAGTTCAAGCCCACCTGAACCTGAGCCCACCATTCGCCCTAGTCCTCATAAGTGTTATGGCCCGAGAATCGAGTACTTTGGGTAGCCACTCATTATTGACATTGGAACATATACTCTCAGGAATGAATCTATGATATGACATTTATTTTGACATGATTAGTTTGATTATGAAAAATCTGGGGCCTCGGTTTTTTTATAAAATGGTTTTGAGAAAATGGGTTTTATATTTATTTATTTATTAAATATATTATTTTATCAAAGGAAGTTTTATGTGATCAAACAAAATATAATCAAAGAATCAAAATAAAGGTTCAATAAAGTAATTGGGTTGATGACATTTATTTATCCGATGGCTCATTGAGCTTAGATGGGTCATCTCGGATATTAACTTCGTGGTATCACCATTTTCTCTAATTGTAGTGCAGCCATTCTTTTATAGTGGAATTAAGTCTGGTTAATCAAAAGAAAAAAAAAAAAAAAGGGTTGTAATTGGGTCATGAGATGACCAGGTCAATTAAATAACCCATTGAAGCCAAGAACAGAATGGGCCCAATATATCCTCATTTCTAGCCGAAGTTTGAATGCTAAGCACGAGAGTGGAAAATTTTGGAGACTCCATTGGATTGTAGGATTGATATTTATTAGGGGCGGGCAAAAAATTCGAGAATCCGTGAATCCAATTTGATTCGTACGGATCGGATTGACAATCCCACGGATTGGTGGCGGATTCAAAAAAAATTGAATTCGTAGTCCCATGGATCAGTGGCGGATTAGGCTGTCAAAAATCCGATCCGATCTGTGAATTCGTAATATATATATGCTTACCAAAAAGTATAGATATTACTATAATATTAATATTATATATATATGTATATATATATATATATATGAACTCCTAATATACCGTTCTTTTTGTGTTTTCTTTTTTTAGCAAGTATTATACGATTAGTTTTATAATATTTATTACTCAATCAATAGCAATGGACCACAGACTTTTCATTTAATCAAAACCTAAACCTAGCCAAAGATGAAAAAACTCAAAGTATTACGGAAGAGCATAGAGAAAAGCCGTCGTCTCACCTATTATGCATTTAAATTGGTTTTTATGTTATACAGCTTTGTGAGTGGATCTAAAATTAGTAAAAATAGACTATTTTGAAAAATTCAATTTGTGGATTGGATCTGATCCGATCTTTATTTAACGAATCCGATCCGATCCGTTTGCTAACGGATTGGTGATGGATTCAAAATCTCCCAATCCGTTGTGAGCGGATCAGATCAGGATGCCTAATCTGATCCGATTCGATTCATGACCACCTCTAATCTTTACCACTTCGTTGGGAATCCGATATATATGTCTTATAAGGGCTTAAAACCCTAAATCTTTTTAAAAAATGTGTTAATTGAGGTTATGTCCAGTCGAAGAGTAACTCGATCAAAATTTTAATTTTGATAGAAATCCTACGTTCATCGATAATAATTTGTGTCAAAGCAAATTCATTTATTATTATTATTATTATTATTATAAATATATAATTAAGGGAGGCTCAATCATTTACAAGAAAATACAATGCACCTATCATTTAGAGAGGAGATAATATTGGCAGCGACAGAAAAATTTTAGAGAGAAAAAAAAAATAGAAAGAGCAATAATAGCAGCCACAAAAAATAATTTATAGAGAAAAAAAATTAGAGAGAGAATATTGCCGGTGGCAAGATATTTTAGAGAGATAATATATTTTTTTAGAGAGGTAGAATATGACAACACATAGAGAGTTTTCCTTGGACAGGTCTTGAAACACATCCAAACAAACCCATTTAGTTTTCAAATATATACAAAATTAGTAGAGGCATTTTTGTCACATAAAAAGGGCACTTTTGATTTTTTTTTTTTTTAAATGACGTCACCAACTACTCTTTTCCAACGAATCCATTCAATAGGAGGCAAATTGCTCAAAAGATTAATAATACAAGGAGTTATATGCACTTCTTCTTTCTTCTACTTCTTTTTTTTTTTTTGAAAAGATAGGAAATGTATTCCTCCCTATCTCTCTCGATCTTTTCTCTTCCTATCACTCAAAATTCACCCTATCCAAACGTATCCTAAATGTTTTATACATATGTGTAATATAGATAGATAAAGAACAATGACGACAAGTTGGTCTTCCAAGCTCAAGTGCTGGTATGAACTTGAGTTTTGTGGTAAATTACAATCACAACCTTACCAAGGCATTGTATGCAATAATACTCTCTGTCAATGATAAGGAAAATATTGATCATCTATTTATTTTTATTTTTCACCAAACACATGTTTGAAACAATATTGTCAATTTGAAATTTTGAATGGAAAATGTTCAGCCCGAAGCTATTAGTGAAAAAAGTAGTCAATATTTGAAAAAATAATAATAATAATAAATATTGTCACTATTTTATTATAGGCATATTTATTTTTAAACCGGATACAGGTCAAATTGTCTTTAAAAAGGTTTGTTCTTGTTAATTTACGAAATTTGATTAGTCCACGTGTAAAAAATATTAATAATAAATCGACAACCCTAATAATGAACATATCATGCCCACTTTATACCCAAATCATATAACAAAAAGAAGATTAGTTGAGAATTTTATCATAATTTACAAAGCAAAAGTTTAATAATGCGACACTAACATATATATATATATATATATATATATATATACACACACACACATACACTTACAATGAAAAGGGTTCACAAGAAATTGATTATTATTATTATTTTTTTTTCTAATAAAAGAAATAGAGAGAATTCTTTGGAAGTCGGTGGGCTAATGGAAAAGTAACGGTCATAAGATTTGAATTATTGTCTTTTAAAGCTCCTTCCGGACCCACAGCCCTTTATTTCAAAGATGCGCCTTTACCACTCTGCATTCTGGCTCCTATCATTAAAACCAAAATTCTCAGTATCTTAATCTACATCTCTCTCTCTCTCCCTTTTTATACTGAAGGAGGTCATGAAAATGATCCAAGCAGTGAAGAAGTTCAAGTTCTGGTCAAGAAAGAAGAAGAAGAAGAAGAAAAGAAAGAACAGCCATGACATTGAATATCCTCCACCACCATGGCATTGTCACTTCTCTTACCACCCGGTTCAGCCCTCGGCTCCGCCCTTGCCTCCCTGGCTCGATTACGGGCAGAGTCACGACACCATTTTGGCAGCTGAGATCAGCCCACCTCTTCTAGGCTTTGCCAGTTCAAGTCAAGCTCAGTTACCTCCTCCACAAGAGATTGTTCCCGAGTTGAAACCACTAGATCCAACGTTATCCATCAGCAGCACCACCAGCATCACTTCTTATCAACAATATATGGTTCCGAACCCAGCGTATGGCATGCCTGTTGCACCACCAGTTAGGAGAGAAAGAGAGGCTGGGCTTTTCGGATGTGTGGTTGACATCGGTATCCATCTGATTCGTTGTTTTTGTCCCTGTTTTCGCATCAGAGAAGTTCACTGAAATGTAAGAGTCAAATTGCCAGCGTTTGAATCCTCTGCTGTAGCGCGTTCTTTGTTTACTTCACGCTACAGCGTTCTTTGTTTACTTCACGCTGGAAGTAACGTGTTGAAACTAGATTTAATTGTGCTGAGCGCATGATATGATATGTGTCCTTGAGGAGCAACTAGTAGAGTAATATTTATACAACAATAATTTGATTACTGCATAAAAAAGTGCTGATTTCTTAAAGGGTGTCAACGTGAGCTTCTTTCATAAAGGAGGCGGTGTCAGTCAGGATTGTTTTATTTTCTGCTTTGAAGTTTCAGGAGCTTGGTCTCTATTGAGTGTTGGGGGTCAAATAGTGGTGTAAATGGAGTTTAAGTTTGTGCAATGTTTGTTGAAATTAAGAAATGTTAGTAGTGACATACAATATATATATATATATACACACACACACACACACACATATAGCTGAATTGTTTTACTTTTTTTCCAAGGCTGGCTCTATCTACCACACCTACTGCTTTTTCAGATTCTCATTCTCCCCCATTCATTCAAGTGGTTTCAACTCAAAATTATGTAAAACCACCAAATGAAAATATTGGTGCATGCGAAAAAAGAAAAAAAAAAACCAATTTACATCTCTGACTCTAGTTTTGGGAATGGGAAAGTAATATCATCTTAAATCACAATAAAGGTGTACAGCAGTTGCAAAAATTCATATATAAAAAGAAGAAATAACCAATAAAGATCCTCACCAAACAAGTGAGAAAAATATTTACACCAGGCAGGGATTTAGTGGCGACCTGTAAACACCAAAAATTTGGAACTTATGCATACAAGAATTACAAATACAGAGAAAATTAGGAACATTTCAGGAACAAAACCTTAAGGTACTTTTGTTGTATAAGAAAACCAGAGAAGCACAATCTCGAATTCCTGTTAGGGTTACACAAATAACAAAGATTTTGAGAAACTAATGCTGATAAATAGATTTGTCACCACACATTATATAAGAAATATGCTACAAGTGAAGGGTCAATGGTGAATGGGAGCAAAACATCCATTCTGGATTTTGTTGCCATGGACTCCAAATTGAATATCGAGGATCATCTTCCATCCCTACTCAGAAAGGGGATCCTTGTTTTGTTGCCGTGGACTCCAAATTGAATATTGAGGATCATCTTCCATCCCTACTCAGAAAGGGGATCCTTGTTTAAAATAGGGAAACGCTTCGTCATCTTTTTTGTAGCACAAAATAAATATCGAGAGATACTTTTAAGGAGCAAATTTTACGGGAGCTTGATATGCACCAGAAAACTTGACTAAACCCATCTCCTTCGTCTCTTCTATAACCAGTAACTATTCTTACACTTCTTGTGGTTTGGTTCCAATTGTTTTCTAGGGAAGAATTTTCTCTCCCCTCTGTTTTGTGCCAATTGCCAGTGTCGCGAAATAATTTAAATATTTCTGCAAGGAACTACAAGTAGAGAGATGCTGCAAAGACAATATCCCTCTTGATCTTGGAGACAGCATCTTCAAATTTTGATTCAAGTTCTGTCTCTCCAATTGATTTTGCTGCTTGTATTAGCTGTTGGAGAACTTCCTCCAGTCTCCTGATCGCTCTGATCAAGCTGCCCTCAAAAACCGGTGTGATTTCCATAATCTCATAAAATTTGGACCCTTTCGCCCAAGCGTACACAGCTTCCATGATATCAGGCCGGAAAGAACTCACAAAATTCTCCACATCAATTTGGATCTGTGGAAGGCATTAAAAAAAAAAAAAAAAAAAAAATCTGATAATGCATAATTAAAAGTAAAAGAACATTTATCAACATGATTAAATCATATGCAGTTATCAAGAGGGATGCCAAAGTGAAATATAGAAAGGGAAATAATATAATTTGTTTGGACAGTCTAGTTTTGATTGCTGAATTTCATATATTAAGTCTGTTCCTTTTTTTTTTTTGGGAAAGGTAAGACATGTAATTGCATAATTTCATTTATTAAGTATGTTCTCTCTCTCTCTCTTTTATTATTATTATTATTATTATTATTATTATTATTTTGTTTATAGACATACTCATGTTCCAACCAGGAATTCACATTCCATCTTGAGGTCACCACTAAAGCTAATAGCTACAGTTCTTTTAATAAACCACAAATATACACTTTGCTCCACTACCCAAAGGAAAAAGAAAACCCCAACACTGAGAAAGAGACCCAACTCTTGTATTTAATAAAGAGCGTCAATTGAATTATAAATAGGAACTGTGACACGTCTTCATTTCTTATAAGCTCCTAGTTACTTCATCACTGCTTTCATTTCTTGAGCAGTATTTTTTCTTTACCTAACACAACAAATTACTTTATCCGTCCATAATAGAGAGTGCAACATGCATACATATTAACAAAACCTAGAAGAGCCACAGATACCTTGCACTCAAGCTGAACTTTGGCGACCCTGCGAGCTGTATCTTGTAATTGTGTAAAGAGCAAATAAAGTTCATCCCTGGGTTTTTGAGCATCCTGAAGCTTCTCTTGCCACACAAAACAAGAGAGAAGAGATAACATCTCTTCTACCTTTATGTCCTTCAAAACCCCATTAAACATAAGTTCAGTCAAAGTCAACTCATCTGCACTACTGATCTCGCAAGCGACCTTACCCTTCAACTCCACAACGTCGTCACTTGTAACATACCTGCAGATAAGTCCGTTATAAGCAATTCTTCAAAATTTTCATTTTATTTCCAATGCAATTGCGGTAAAGTAGAGAACGGAATCACAGTTTAGAGAACAGAAGAAATGGAAAGAGTAAATCTGCAACTTTGGTAATTGTAGGGAATATAATAAGATTACAAACAAGGCGGCCGTGTAGCATTACCGGAAAGTAGATTGGGAATCAGCTCCATCATTTCCTACTGTTAAATTGCAGCACAATATAAATTATAATTTGTTGGACATAATTTTTACGATCTGCAAACAAGAATATAATTGGCTTTTTCACTAATTAATGATGTGTTCCAACAGAGTTTAGATATAGTGGCCCAGTTTATTTTGTATAACATGCAAAGTTTCAACTAATATAGCAAATCAATCTCAACCCAATATTTCCAATGCAATTATAAAAACCTGATCGCAATATTCTGCAATCAGAGACGTGTTATATAGCTTCTATCACCATTTCGAATTATTCAGATACCTTGGAAGTACCTTTCCTTTATTACATGTGCACAGACATTTCTTTCTTTTGGTTGATGAACTTTGAAACTTTAATGGTCCTATGGAGAAGAGAAGGCCAAACTGAAGCATATCAAAAAAATAGTAGGAGATCAACGAGAACAAAGGTTTCACTAACTACGATAAATTAAAAACATTAAAAAAAAAAAGGGTTAAATGCTCCGACACCCCCTGAAGTTTGGGTTTATTGCTTTCAGATTAAACCTGAGCAAAAGTTGCTATGACACCCTCTTCAAGTTTAGTTTAATTTGCCCTCACACCCTTGATAAAATTAAATACCTAAATTACCCTCAATCCCCACTTTCTCTCTAACCACCTCTACGCCAAGACACCACTGTACACCTCTTGTCGAGGCCAAACCTGCCAACGAGTCCCTCTTCCACATCATCAACCTGATCCTTTTCCTTAGGGAGAAAGAAAGGATAGAACCACTCGACCTTTCATTTGATAGATAGAATTGGCTGACGTCTCCGATTCAACTGATCTGTTGCCCATGGGCCAAATATCACCCAAATTACTAGCGTAGAAAATCTCTAGAGGCTACCATGGCCGTCGCTGGAGAGAACTTTAACTTCAAATTGAACGACAAAGGCAAAGGCAACATTGATGTTGAAGCCTTTGACGGTGTTGACAATGGCGGTGCAGAAGGGAAAAAACTGTAGTCGAAACTCAAGTGAGACTGGGTTTGCTTGCTGGGCCAAACGAGATAAATAAATATATACTACCTCCGTCCCATAATAAGTGTCATGTATTGGGAAAACTCATTTGCTTGCTGGGCCAAACGAGATAAATAAATATATACTACATATATATACACACACACATATCCGCATCCATGTGTGGTGAGCCGCAGTAAGCTACAATATATATATACAAACACAAGTGAGAGAGTCCCACTCGGCGACAAGCACAGAGCAAGCAACATCCATGAACGCCGGCCAAGATTCATTCCTCCATTAAATCCGGCAAACACCAAGTTCGGCCAAACCAAGTTTTTCCGATGAACTTCATCGACCCAAAACAAAGTAAAACAGAAACAACCAAGCTTAAACTGAACCAACGGCGAGCTTTAAGCAAACACCCACACTCGGAAAATCCCAGCTCAGACCAGTGAACTCAAAACTACCACGACCCACTATGGTGAAGGTTACTGAACCATTGCCAGCGAGTTTTGAACCATGGAAAGATAGAGAAAGCTTCAGCTCCAGCGAAGTTCTCAGGTGTAGCTTCAACATAGAGATTCGGTGACCAATCTAACCGGAGTACATCAACGACCAACCATCCGGTGTCTCCGGTGTGTGCTCCATTGTAACAGACCCGAAGGCAAGCTTGGCATCTCCGGCGTGTGCTCCATTATAACAGACCCAAAAGCAAGCTCGGCTTCTCGGAATCAACCACCGGTGTATCAATTTCATGAGTTCATAATTAACTCAAATTGGGCTCTGTATTGTTGTTTGTAAATGGGTTTGGTGAGTTCAAAATTCTATCAATATGTATATTGTATCAATTTGATTTAGTAGACTCTGATGATCTGATCTATTGTTTCTAAGTGGCTTTGGATTAAATTATTCGGATGGAAAGTTGAAGAAAAAATCTTTAGAATGGAAGCCAACTGCAGTTCCAAATATTTGACAAAATACTATATAATTTAGAATTTAAGAACTTAGCACTTAAGTTTGGTTGTTTTCTGTGTTCTTCATTCTTTATCTTAGTAAGAGAGATATATATGGAGAGAAGTTGGTGAGAAGCTGATGGCGTGGTGGTAGACAGAGAGGGTGAGGCGCCGATGGAGAGGAGTTGATGATGGTAGTAGAGAGAGGGGCGAGCGGCAATTATGGTGGTGGGGAGAGGTGGGGCGTCATGGTGGTGGAGTAATATATATATATATATATCAAGGGTGGGTAGAGAGAAGTGGGGATGGAGGGTAATTTAGGCATTTAATTTTATCAAGGGTGTGAGGGCAAATTAAACCAAACATAGCAACTTTTGCTCAGGTTTAATCTGAGACCAATAAACCCAAACCTCAGGGGGTGTTGGAGCATTTAACCCAAAAAAAAAATCATTTTGTGGTTACATCTAAAACCACATTCCAGTGTCAAATATCTAGGAAGGCTTTCTGGGGGAGAGGGAAAGGGGACACTAGCTGTTTAACAACCATTATGGATAAGCTATCCTTCTCCATCAATACCACTATAGAAAAAGACATACACGAACAGAATCTCAAATATAAGGAAGGAAAAAGTCGGAACAGACAAAAGGATTTGGCATCCTTGATAGTTAATAGGATAGTCATAGTTGAAAAAGTTTTGAGTCTCAAATCTAAAAAGATATGACTACAAAAGGTTACTGTTATAGGAGGAGTGACACTTCTTTCTGATTGATAATCTGAAGAAAGGTCCAAAAAAAAAAAAAAAAGCAAATAGGATCTTAGAACAGGAACCCCTTAGGAGGAGGATTCCAATTTCCAGATCCCAGAACTTATACAGGTGTCAAAGCAAAATGGCTAAGCCTTCAAATCATGTAGTGGCACTGTGGCAAAAATACTGCCGCTGAAAAAGGTTCCCTCTTTTTTTTCTTTTTCTTTTTTGATAAGTAAAAGGTTCCCTGGTAATTATAAATAAAAATAAAATTGAAACATATAAAAATGTCTTACCCTAGCCTCCTGAGAACTCGTTTCCTCGCCTTAAGTTCATCTTTAAAAGCCAGTGCTGTGGAAGAACGCATTGTTCTCTTAATTAATTTGATCTTGGCTGTAAGTTCTTTCTTCATGTGTAAGACTTTGAGCTTTTCCTCAATAAGCAGCGACTTTGCAACTTCATGCTTTTCAAACAGGTTCTCTAAAGCCTCTATCCTGCGGACTGCCTTTCTGTATGAGCTACTTTGAACCTGAAAATTTTGCAGTAAAAAGGATGAAAACTAAACGAAAGAAAGATGCAGATGAAAATTATATTATGTATAGATTCCCATTTTGGGGAGAAAAAAGTGTGATGCACCTTCATGTCTTCTTCAGGATCCAAGAGTGGCATCCCTTCTTTAGCAAATCTTGAGAGAACTTCTGACACCTTCTTCAGGGTATTTTCTCGAGCCTCCAATGGCAAGAGATCCTTTGGTATGATCAAACGGATGCTACTTAAACTATTGATCTGTTCATAAAAAATTTCAACAAGTAAGCTATGATGGCCATATTAAATTGAAGGTAGTCAAATATAACCAATACAAAAAAGATAAAAGAAGTTTTATCTGGGTAGATTTTGTGTTATGACACCCAACACCAGCTACAGCGCAGGACACAAGATAAAAAAAGAGAAAGAAATTCAGGTTTCCACCTTCTCTAATATCATTGAGATATTAAATATAATCACTCAAATGAAAAAAATAATAATAATAATAAAAATTGATCAATGAAAAATAAAAACACCTTTCCAAAAAAGTAATTGATCTTTTCGGGAGCCATGGGTTCTTTCCTTCCACCAACCCACCACAGACCCCTCCTCTCTTTCTTTTGTTCTCTTTGACAAGGATTGCGTTACCAATATAAGCACAATCCATATACATGCACTAGATACAGAAACCCATATAACCTATAAACAAAAAGGAATCAGCATTTTCTACAGTATCCAGAAAACCTTCGAGGAAATGATTCACCCTCCCTGCATACAGCTAAAAAAGAAAAATCACCGTTAATGGACCCTCCATTCCCTGAAATGAATGCCAGCTTCCCCGCTTACAAATCCACCACATCAGATAAAGCAGGGCAGCAGTCCAGGGCCTCTTTTCTCTCCTCCCTACTCCACCCTCTCAAGCTCCAAAATAAAGCCTTCACAAATTTGGGAACACCCGTCATCCTGAACAAAGCTAATAATAAAACCCTTATCACTCCAGTCACGGCAAAAAATTAGAAAATAGTCCACATACTCCGGTGCTTCCTTGCACATACAGCACAAGTTAGGAAGAAATTTCTCTCTCCTCACAAGATTATCTATCGTTGGAATCTTCCAATGTAGGGCCAATCATGCAAAGACGCCCCACCTTGGAGAGACCTTAGCACGCAAAAAACTTCTATAATAAAAGAGATCTCAGCTAACTGGACATGGTATTTAGAAAAATTCCCAACCAAAATAGAGGACCTTGAGCAGGTTGTCAAATAATTTGATAACTGGTTCTAACTTATTATAATTCCACTATTAGCTAGAAAAATTACGCAGAAAATAAATAGAAAGCCTAACTTACATCCATGGCAATTTCCAACAGAATGAACAGATAAACAAGTATCAGTGAGTAGTATAATAGTTAAGAGACTATGCCTGAGAGATAGGAACAGAAACAACAACAGGTTCTCCAGACTGCTTCAATGAAACAATCTTAATTGTTTTTTTTGCAACTTCATCCCTGCGAACTGCACATCTTGTAAGGACGTCCACTGTGTAGTTTGCATCTTCTGTTTTTTTATTCACATCATCTAAATCATGCATTGAATATTAGTAATTTAAGACAATCAGAATGGAGAAGTAGAAAGTTAAAATGGAAACCATCTTTTACCTTCAGAAAGGCTTTTCACCCTTTCAAAGTTGATTATCACTCCCCATGTGTCCTGGTCCTCAATGGAGAAAGATGGGGAATTTTCATCATTCTTTGAGCACTGTATAGATACAAGCCGGCCAGGCTGCAAGAAGGGCAAGCAGTACCTTGGAGAAAAAACAATATCACGGGCATCCTTCTTCAAACTTCTGTACTGCTGCAACAGAGAGTAATAATCTTCCAAACTATCTTCTTCTTCAATTACAATTGAATCCCTCTCCTCTGCAAGTTCCCTTGCTTGTTTCTGCAAAAAAAAAAAAAATTAATCATTAAATAATTAATATAATTTGAAGTAGGACAAAGAAAAGAAAGAAGCCAAAGAATGCACTGACCTCAAGATCAGGAATGGCTCGATCAGCCTGAAATTGAAAGAATGAGTTACGAAGCAAATTTTCAGGATCACCATCTTCGCATCGCATTTGATTCAAAAGCATGTTGTAGCTTAAATGGAAGGCACTGAAATGCATGAAATTTAGTGTCAGCGTAAAAAAAAAAATAAAAAAATAAATCCTAGCAATAGCTGAACAGTGAACACTGCTCATTTAGTTTTCATTTTTTCATGATTAAAGTGATAATCTTTTCTAAAAACACTAGAATAACTAAAAAGTTGGATCATATAATTACAGAATGCAAAGCGGATTGTTTCTTTAAGTTAGATCATATGATTATAGAATGCAGAGCCAATTGTTTCTTTTGGTGCTAATTCACAATAAAAACCTGGTCCAGGTTTAAAGCTTGCCCAATCAGATACATTCAGAGAGTGGCTATCCACTACCGATGACATTCAAACTGGATTTGTGCATACTTGTGAAAGAATCAACTTGACTATAATGTCACTTCTCTTGAAAAATTTATAGATCCCCACATCAATCTCACAGTGACATAACATTTCATAATTGCCTTCAATATTACAACAACAACAACCAGGCAGCCAGGCCTTTTCCCAATGATTTGGGGTCGGCTACATGAATCTCATGTTTCCATTCCCTCTATTTAAGGCCATAGCCTCAGCCAATCCACATGCTATCATATATTTCTTTACCAACTCTACCCATGTTAACTTTGGTCTTCCTCTACCCTAGTATTACCCTCATTTGCCTTCAATATTACCATGTCAAAATATTTTAAAGAGCCAAATCATCCAACAAAACATTAGCGTGAAAGAATCAACTTGAGTATAATGTCACTTCTCTTGAAAAATTTATAGATCCCCACATCAATCTCACAGTGATATAACATTTCATAATTGCCTTCAATATTACAACAACAACAACCAGGCAGCCAGGCCTTTTCCCAATGATTTGGGGTCGGCTACATGAATCTCATGTTTCCATTCCCTCTATTTAAGGCCATAGCCTCAGCCAATCCACATGCTATCATATCTTTATTTACCAACTCTACCCATGTTAACTTTGGTCTTCCTCTACCCTAGTATTACCCTCATTTGCCTTCAATATTACCATGTTAAAATATTTTAAAGAGCCAAATCATCCAACAAAACACTAGCGGAAACTTCTCTAGAACCTTTTAAGTTCACGACAGTTTTCAACCTTCATAGATTTATGCAATAGAGAGTTCTTCTTGCAAACTATCAGAGGATCCCTCCAAATTTGAGGAGTGAAATGATTTCATCTCAATATATTTTCACTTCTTAAACATTCTTTCATAACTTCATGATGACATAGGTTCTTCAATCTATTCTCCAATTCATTATTTTTCAACAGGTATCACGGACTCTATATGTGCATTTATTTGAAAAACTTCAACTTGCCTTTTGCAATTATATAGTAGCCATTTAAAAAAGAAATCAAGTGCGGGAGTTGCAAGCTAACTGCAATGACTTCCAAGGAACTAAGCAGAACTTGAAACACATCAGCCCTAGCTCAAATGTCAAGCGGTAGAAAATTAAAACACCTAAATCAGGCAGCAAGTTCGGTTTCAACTAAGGGTGTTACGAGAAGATGTCCCAGCAAAATATTTAGTCAACAGAGCTTATCCCCACAATATTTCATCAATACTTTTATAAACAAGAAGCAGGTATTTCTTCTAAATGTACTTGCTTGTTTTAATATAGCTAACAACCACCATTAAAATTTTGACAGGGGTCAAGGGCATGCATTCAAAAGTTCTGGTGACATTCACTGGCTGAGCTAACAACTACAAGTTCTTTAAACGCAAAACTAATAAGAGTCCACCAAAACTACAAACAAACTGAAATCCAAAAAATGCCACAGAAAACTAAAGTATGATTCTTTTCCCTAATAAACTGGTGAAATATAACCAACTAAAACAATAAATGAAAACTAAAGTACGATTCTTTTCCCTTATAATAACATAATCATATAGATTAGGCTGCTTTGCCAATCATGCCGCACCAAAAGCAGCAGAAGTAAAACACACCTATTGAGACAATCAGCACTTCCTTTAAGCATCATTTTAGCAGTTGAAGGTTCCAGCTTCTCATCCACCATGAGGATGCATATCCCACGTTCGTCAATTCCTCGACGTCCAGCACGACCACTCATCTGTATATACTCCCCACTAGATATCCATCTAAATTTATCTCCATCAAATTTGCGAACATTTGTAAACACAACAGTTTTTGCAGGCATGTTCAAACCAATGCTAAATGTCTCTGTGGCAAACAAACACTGAACAAACACGTTTCAGTATGACAAAAACAGTAAATAAATTTTGAAGCAAATTTGCAGTAAAACATAATATTAATACCAGAACAGAGTGATCAAATGCAAAAAGCTAGAAAATAAAATAATACAAGTTTACAGCTAATAATATTTCATATTAGCAAAAATATTCTACCTCTCCAAATAAATAAATAAACCCTATTACATTCATTAGAATCATTCTAATGTCTTATGGTAAGAGAGCCTAATCTTGTCTAGAAATTGCTCTATTGGTCTTGGTTACAATTGAGAAGATACAATAAACAAGACCAGGTTTTGGAGAGGTAAGCAATGCCAAAAAAGACCCACACGATGCATTAACTCATGTATAATATTACGCTCCTCATCATATTAAATCATGTAGAAATTTTAACAAATTTCAAGCTTCAGAATATATAGAATAGCTCGGAATCTGATTGACCTAATTATGTTAAATTGTTAATGATATGGAAGAGGGAAAACCATTTATGATAACCAAAAATAACACAATCCCACAATCAAAAACAGATTTATAACTTCTTCCTCCCAACCTTGATGAGCCCTTCTTGAAAAAGTATCTCAATCACTTCCTTCAGTATGGGAAGCAAACCGGAATGATGCACACCTATTCCACGTTTCAGGAGGGGTAGCATATTAGAAACCTGGGAATAGTCAAAAGTTCATCAAATAGAATGAGTCAAGCAGAAAAGGACAACTCCACGGCATTGCATTTAAGACAGTGTAAAGGAGTTGTATAATTTCATTTACACACATATGCACATACACGGAACAAAAATAGAATAAAATCTTGCCTGTGGTAGCTTCTTATCATCATCTGATAAGATGTCCATGGCACTCCAAAAGATAGTTTCTGTGTTCACTTTCTCATCGTCGTCATTTAAATCCAATTTTGCCATCTATAGCCAAAAAGAAAATAATGTCACATGTTTAACATTGAAAGAACCAAAATTTGAGAAAACAAATACTAAAGAATTATCACAAACGGATAAAGAAAAAAAAAATATTTAAAAATCTATTTCATTTTTTCCAAAAAGAAGTAATCAAAAGGTTTAAGATGTCATTATGTTAATCTTTAATGGAACATGAGTGCAATTGATCCCTGTTTACAGTGGATCACCACGTATGCAGTGTCAAGGAGTCAGTGCACCTTTGATTTATATAGATAACTTAAATGACATGACTGAATTAATTCACTCAGCACATATACTTATCTAATAATACTTGTAAGCGAAGGCTACATGTGAAAAAAAAGAAAAGAAAAAGGGACAGTGTACAAAACACAGATACACTGAACCCTTTCTCAAAATGGACATTTTAATACAAAAAGAAACTGTACCTGCATTGCCAGAAATTCACATTCTCTTTTGCTAAAGCTGAAAAGTATTACAGGATCATATTGACGCTGAATGATCATTTTCACCATCTTGAAAATGTCACTCTCTTCACCAGCTTTACCGACCACCAAACCCTTGTGCCATTTCCCGTTCTCCTTTTTCCTGTCACTTTCGCTAGCTGGAACAAGAGCATTTAAAGCTTTCTGAAAGCTATCCTCACGGAATTTTCCCTTTTCATCTACCACCAAGTACAGACCATCACCACCAGAAGGAAACATATAGTGTTGAAGTGGTGTTGGACGATAGTCAGTATAAACGATATGGCATGGTTGCCGATGGACCTGCATTCTATGAATTAATATTAAAACCAGTGTATTAAGCAGTGATATTATCATTTAACAAATAATTCAAATAAATTTTTTGATGTCATACAGGATAAGAAGTGCAGACACTTCTAAAAGTTACAAAACCAACAGCCTTTGAGCAAGGATGTAAACAAATTAACTTTAACTCCTACAATGGTAATCATGCCAGAAGTTTGTGCTGTCATCATTTCACACATAAGATACTGAATTATATCCAAGTCATGACTCATGCATCTATAGCTCAAAGGACAGACTAGAAATAAGATATTTACCACACAATATATATCAACTTAATCTTTTACGTCCTTGAAAGTTATCACAAAATACAAATTATATTATTCAATCTTACTCTGTGTTCTCAAATAATATGTTTCACTCTTTGTAATCTCTAATGCAACCTTGAATCCAGTATATAATAAGCATCCAAAATTATCTCAACTCAACTGGTGTTAATCGAATATAAGCAAATTAAAATCACCTTTGCAACCCAATCTGCAAACTCCTTTGCATTAGGCACCGTTGCTGAAAGGAATACAAATCGGGACTTCTTTGGAGCCATAACAATGCTCTCTTCCCATACCACACCCCTTTCCCTATCACGCATGTAATGTACCTCATCAAAAATAATCCAAGCTACCTCCTGCATAATTTCTGATCCTTTGTACTGCATACTTCGCCAGATTTCTGTAGTCATGACCTGAAACCAAATTGCAACTTAGCGACCCAAAAGTCAAGACACTTTTTTTTTTTTTTTTTTGATAAGTAAAGTCAAGACACTTTTTTTAGGCTAGCATAGAAAGCAGAACATGACCATTAGTCACCAGACCTAGTGACCTACCAAGCAAGAAGCATTGGGCTCAATGGTGACATCTCCAGTCATCAAACCCACATCCGAGAACTCTTCTTTGAACTCCCTATATTTTTGGTTGCTCAGTGCCTTGATAGGTGAAGTGTATATCACCCTTTGCTTATTCCGCAATGACATAGCAATGGCATATAATGCAACAACAGTTTTCCCTGCTGATGTATGAGCTGATACCTACAATATATGAAAAGGTAATAGTATATCTATTAAACTTTTGTATAATTAGTAATTTTAGCATATAGTACAGTAACAAATCTCTTTCTTGAAGTTATAGAATATCTATTAAAATTTCTGTACAATTAGGAATTGTATAAACTTAGTAAAGAAACAAATCTCTTTCTTGAAAAGATACAATACCGTAACCAATTCAATGGTGTATCTATCAATTTTTTTGTATAATTAGTAATTTGCACACATAGTACAGCAAAAAATCTCTTTCTTGACAAGATACATTACCATAACCGATTCACCAGTGTCGAGACATTTGATTGCTTCACACTGAAAGGAGTCGAGAGTGAAAGGAAATTCCTTTGCTGGCTTTGAATCATTCGAGGGAGCCGAAGAACGAGGAATGTAACCCTCAGGATATGATACATCGTGCACACATGCTACAGGCTCATCCATGCTTACTCTACCGTTCTCTCTCTGCTGTTTTGGTGGAGGTATAGATTCTTCAGATGGGTCTTCTACCGACTTCCTCTTCATTGAACACATGAATGCTTTTAACTGCATCACCAAATACAAATAAATATATGCATAAATACAATCATACAACTACAGACATACATCTATATGTAGAATCGATAAACAATCGAAGTGCAACATAATAAAGTTAATTCAGAAATTCTGTAATGTGTGTGATCTTATGTTTTGTTTAATTTTGATCTTTTCAGTTTGGGGGAACTGAAATTTTCAGCTAAGCTAAGTATAACGCACCGTTATATACAATGGATAACTAGATAGAGAGAAAGGAAAAGGAAAAAATAATAATAATAAGAGAAGAATTGCATATTGGTATACCTTTTCCTTTTTTCGATAAATCCTCGGCAACCAAGCAGAGAAGCAATACGTGGGGATTGCAGAGAAGCGCGAAAACAAGGTTTCACAAGCAAGTCGAAGTTTGAAACCCTAGCTAGGTCAAATTACGTAGGTTTAGTTAGAAGGTTCTTCCTCTAGGGTTTTGGATGGGATGATTTGGAGGGACAAGGAGGGAAAAAAAAGAAATGATTGGGGTTAATTATGTTCGGATGAGTTAAAGGAAGATAATGGTTTAGTGGTATTTTGATAAGGAAAATACTTTTTCTTTTTTTTTTTTGTTATTTAAAAAATCACAAAACAAAAACAATAGGACTTAACCAAGAAGAGAAAGGATATCCTTCTCAACCATACATAGGCCACACCTCCCAACTGAAATCAGAAGATTTAGATTTAAGGGCATGTTTACCCAAAGCATGAGCAACACCATTATAAGACCTAGGGGTTTAAGCAAGACCAAAACTAGGAGAGACACTAAGGGCCTGTTTGGAGGCCCATATCTAATATTGTTTTGGTGTTTTGGTTTTGGTTTTAGGCCAATATCATGTTTGGAGCGGGCTGATATGATATTTAATAGTGCCAAAACATTATTATTTTTGGGCCAAAACCCATATCAACATTTTGGTGATATTAGACTGATATGGCACTGTAGCGGTGAATTGTTCTCAAACCAAAACCAAACCAACCCTCATTTTTACTGTAGCGGTGATATCACATATATAAGGTCGCATATCAGATTTAGGGCATTTTTTCAGCGTCGTTTCTCTCTCTTCACGTAGCTCCTTGGAGGCGACTTCAGTGGCGATCTGTGATACCCCCGGATTTCCGGATGCGGGTTGGCCAGGCCCACGCCCGACTACCCGAGGATATCAAACCAATTAGCAATAATCGAACACAGAATATAATTAAGATAAACATAAGTAAATAAAATTCGTTGGAAAGAAACTAAATGAAAATCCTTTATTGAAAACTTCAGAATAAATTTTATAAATAAGAACTAGTCTGATATATCTAACTTTTCCAATTCTAATACAACTCGGGAATCCATCTGGTGGACCCCTAATCAAAACTAATATTGGGAAGCGAACAACTAAAAAGAAGTCCACTGCTAAACCATGAAGAACCTCCTACATCGTCGGTAGAATGAGTAGTCGTCTCTGTTCAGCACGAACAAGCTCTAAGACTTGGAACCGTCCGTTACCTGAAAAATAATAGTGGGTCAGGCCCACGAACAAGTTCTATCCTAATTACAATCCAAACAGAGACCCGATACGCAGATACATCCTAGATGTCCCAACCATATCTATATAGTCCGTAATAGATAAATATATATATCCACACTACAAGACTCTCACTAAACTATGCTGAGGGTCTCAACTTGAATAGAAGGCAATATGCAATACACACCTGAGTGGGCATGACTACCTAAGCCTAACAGGGTATACCTCAACCAACATAGTTAGCTACGCATCCTACTGCATATACGCTCCCTAACCATCGACTATGAGACTCAAGCTCATGTCACAGTACCATAACAATATATATAAAATCCGTTACATTCATCCATAAGAAATCCAGTAAGTCGTTCGGCGTATTCAACCGCACCGACTCATATATATAAGGAGGATTTTATTTAACAACCCGTACCCTTATTCCAAAATAGGTAGGACTGAGTATTTTGAATCAGTCTGTCCCTAGTATGCCACTGTCCCATACCGGTGCATATAATTCACAAAATCCATATAATTGGTTGAACAGGTAAAACTGTTCACCAATTAAAATCCATAAGGTAGGAATTAGCGTTTTGAGTTAAACCATACCTAGTATGTCACCGTCCCATACCGGTGCATACAATCCTCCATATCCGTGTAAATTGCAACAATTAAATAATATTTTAGAAATTTACAGTCCATAACCATTCCAAATAATTGCAGAAGAGTATTTCAGCAATTTAAATCCAAAACTATGTAAATTACAGACTATGAATAATAGTACATCAATTTTAATATCCAAAACCATAATCCAGATTAATTACGGAATAATTTATATAATATTTCAGCAATTAAGGTTCAAAACCATACTCCAGTTAATTGTAGAATAATATATCAGATTTCAACAATTAACATCCAAAACATGATCTAGTTTAAAAACTATAATCCAAATAATTACCGAGTAGTGTTTAATGTTACGGCAATTAAAATCCCTAACTCAAATCCATGTATTGCAGGGAAATACTATATATTTCAACAACTAACATCTAGGATATGCATAGATCACACTTGTTAATTAAATGATCCTAGCATGCACATACAACCAAATTTATAAATATATACATACTCCATTAAATTGCTAAAACTAAATTAAGCAAATTAACCTCTTCCCTCCGTTAACAACCTGCCCTGCTGTATACATTCCTACAGTTAAATCCATGAGTTCAGAGACATTAATTTATCAAGCGTGGCTCTAATGTAGCATGGTACAATGATTAGAATCCATGTTCTATCCTTTTTTAATTTCTAGACACCGTTTGCACCATGAAATCCTTCCGGTCCGTCAAGTCCGTAAACTGTTGCGACTTGCCCTAGATTTTTCCTACAGTTTAAAACCTTAGCATATAAATAAGTTTACACATCCTAGGGCATTAACATTCAATGGTATAGTGTTTAAAACCATCTCAGTAGCCTAAACACAGTTCTGAAACCCACAGTTGAACCAAACAAGCCCCAAACTGCTTCAGAACACCTAAAGGACCACAGAGCCTTCTCCAAATAATTGGAGCAGGCTCTAACCTGCCTAGAGCCGGCTCCCACAACCCTTGGAGCCGGCTCTAATTGAGTGGGAGCCGGCTCTTTGCTCCCAGAGCCGGCTCTCCCTCTCTGAGAGCCTTCTCCGCTCACTTTTCTTGCTCTGTTGCTCCGTTTTGATTATTAGCTTCGTCTCCGGCTATTCCTAACCTTCGGTTCATCTTTAATACTGAGTTTAAGAATCCTATTTACACCCAATATCATCCCCATGACTTGTTCATAATAATCCAATTCAATTACAGTGTTTAAAACCTTAACCGATCAAACATGCTTCCACTCCAAACTGTAAACCAGAGGCACAAGAACTTTAACAGAATAATTCCACACATACAGACATCTGATTTAGCATATAACAAGCATGTATAATTTAATTAATGATCAATTAAAACCCTAGAGACAGTCTAAGGATGCACAGAACACAAGCAACGGGAGAGAGAAAGGAAAGAACTTGCCTGTGATTTCAGTTATGAAATTCCGGCATCGTATCCACTGTTCCGGCAATACTGAGTTACTGTCTAGCCTCCCCTTACTTCTGCTCTTCCCTTCTCCTAGGTTGGGCCTTGAAGCCCCAACCGGAAAACCTCACAACTTGTTCTGTTTCTCTCAAAAACCTCTCTCTGTTTCCTCCTAATATCCCAGAACGTGAATAGGGTCTGTGTTTTGTTTTTCAACCCTAACCAGCCGTAACACAATATATTTATAGGTGTATTGGAAAACCTAATTTTAATTCTAGGAGGAAACTAAAAATAAAAGAAAATAAAACAAAATATAAAATAAATAATATATAAGTCGGCTACAGATTTCATGGTTATATACAACCCTAAAATCCTATTAATTTGATTTACCCTATATACACATATACCAAAAAAAATATATGTATAATCATCCATGGATATTAACAGTACCCGTTACTCTCCTATTCGAGTAGTCCATGAGACCCAACCGGTTGGTACATCGCTACTGTCCAAGCCCATCATTTTAAACCAGAAATAAAATACACATTTAATCTAATTAAAAATACCAAATAAAAAAATTAAATAAAAATTAAGCATATAATTAAATTAAATTCACAAATCAATTCAAACAACACGTCATTCAAATTCCACACATAGCCACATAAACACTTAAAAATAATAAAATAAATACTGAAAACAATGAAATAAATAATAAAATTCCGATTATATCCCTTTCAAAACTAGGGGTATTACACGATCCAACCTCTTCCATCACCGATCTGGTAGAGCTCCTCCACCAGGTACCTCATTTTGTGTCTCTGTTTGTATCTATAGATCACATATATCTTCGCTTTTGAGATTTACATTTGGGAGGTCCTCGTGTTCACTTTCTCTCTCTAAAATATTGTGACAATCACTTTCTCTCTCGCGTTTCCAAGTTCTGATCTTTATTCCAATCATGTTGTGAGTGTTGTAATTTAGGGCATTTGCGTCCAGATCTCAAGTTTCATGAGGCTGTGACAGAGATCTAAGGTTTGATTTTAGCCCTTTTCAGGGTTGTTTCTTCTATCAACCATGGTTCTGATTTAAGGGTTTATGTGTCATCCATCGATTGTGTGTGTTGCAATTTCATATAATTTAGTTCTTGAATGACAGTCTCATCAATTTTACTCTTTTCTTTAAAGGCCTTTCGGACCTCAGCTTGTGCCTTCTCCAATCTCCATTACTCTTGGGTTCTTTAGTAGTTATGACATTGCCCATTCTATGGTTGTTGCAGAAGTCTCACTCCCTGCCGCAAAAATGTCCTGAAATTAAAAAATGATTGAGCTACCATGAAATAAAAAAGACCATGAATGTTAGTTAATTTGTTAGCATTACTAAATTTCCATATTATGCCATATCTATTTAAACTAAATCAGTACTATTTCTAATTAATTTGTAGTCCAAATTAATGGTATTACATGAAATGAATATTGCCAGTTATGCTAGCAGTATAATATTTTCAGATGTTGGTCAATTCATGTTCAACTCATGAGTCCTGACTTCTATTCTCTCTCATCATCCTCGTGTAACATGAACACACGAGAGCAATCTTCGTGAGTGCTTTTTCAGTTTAGATGAGTCTCATCCAGTGTGTTATATTGTTATGTACCACTTTCCTTCACCTTGCTCTTAGATATGCTAAACTAGTAGTTAGTGTACAAACTGTAACAAAGAGCTAGCCTCAAATACTAAATTTTGACTACAATTTTTCTTTTATTTCTGCAAAAAACAATTTTAAAATGTTGAAAATTGTTTTATATCTTAATCTTTGCAGTGCTTCATGTATACATGTATTATGTGTGGATATAAATATATACATGAAACATTGTAAAATTGTATGAATATATACATACCAAAATCACAGCTTTGATGTTGTCAGTTGTGAGAGAGAAGTTGAGATCACTGTTCTTCTCAACCTTTAGGAGAACATCAACTAGAGAAATGGAAACTTATCTAATTTGAATCACCTAGCTTATATAGAAATTGACTTTGAAATTGAGGAAGGAGACTGATTTTTAAGAAAATCATGTGCTTGATTTAATTGATTTTGACAAATAGAATTTAAACTGAAGAAAATGAAGAAAATGGCGAGAATTTGAACTGAAGAAAATGGAAGGAGACTGATTTTTATCATATTTTTACTTCATTTTTTCTTCTTTTTTGCCCCTTATTGAAGTGTTTTATAAACAGTACCTTCTTTACTTATCATTGACGTGTTGAATTATGAGTCAAAACACAATTCAATGTACTAAACTGTTCAATTACTTAATAATAATTAATGGACATGAACAATGACAATGTTGAGCAATACCCATCAAGAGACATTCATTCTCTTGATGGTGAGAATGGTGAGGATGTTGTAGTTATTGAACAGGCCGATGCTGCTGTTTGGTGTGATGCCCATCAAGAGAAATTCATGTTCTTGATGGAGGAAGAGGTTGGAAAAGGAAATCGTACAGACATGACTTTTAATCCAATTGGGTGGACACATATTGTGGATGCAATGTTATTGGAAACTGGAAAGAAGTACACGAAGGACCAATGTAGACAAAAATTCAATAATATAAGAGCACTGTACAAAGATTGCAAACAAATATTATCTGAGACTGGTGTAGGGTACAACAGTGAAACTGGGATGATTGAGTTGGAAGCTGAAAGATGGGTTCGATTGTGCAAGGTTAGTATTTTAATACGTGTCTATTTATCATATATACAGTTAGTAATTAGTGATTTAGTATTAAAAGGGTTTGATGAACAATAATTATAAGCTAATAACGTGTAGGTTCTCAAGCATGGCAAAAAAATAAAAAAACAGGGATGTAAGAATTATGAGCAGATGGTAAGGATTTTTGGGAATACACATGCTACTGGCAAGCATGTTTATCCTTCTACAAAGCCACCCAAACCTCACCAAGTGCTAACAATGCCTCAAGTGGCAACACATGAAGCTCAAATTCATAACACTGAGGGCAATGCGGGCATGACTGATGTAGAATGACCTAATGTAGAAGGACCTATTAACCTCAGTCCTACTCCCAAACATGTAGCTAAGAAACAGAAGAAAGAAACTTTTTCAGAAACAATGTCTTTAGTGATGGAATGTTCGACTAATATTGGGAACGCGAAAGCTGATAAAATTGCAAAAGTCATAGCAGAATCATCTTCTAGTTGTCAACCATCTCAATTTACCGAAATGCTTGAAGTGACATCTCCCAGTAAAAAAGAAAAAGAAATGGATCCCCAGCTTGAAGAGTGCGTTAAAATCGTCAACACATTAGTGGGGATCGATGATACCCATTATGCTAAGATTATAAGGATGTTTGGTGAGGACAAGGTGTGGAGGGACATATTTCTTCGCATTCCTGATGACAGGAAGGCTGGGTGGGTGATGAATCAACCTCTGTGATTTCTTCGGTATCTTACTTTTATGTGTTTTTGGATGACTGTTTTATAACTGCTTTTACATTACTGTTGGATGACTGTAATGAAATTTTCTTATCTACTGCTTTTACATTTTTGTTGGAAGACTGTATTTAATTCCTCTATCTACTGCTTTTAAATTAATGCTGGAAAACTATTTATGTTCTATATCTATTGCTTTTACATTATTACTGGATAATTGTATGATTTGGTATGTCTTTTCCATTTTGCTTAATTTTTATTACAATAATTGCTTCTATTTATTCTTAAATAGGATAGTAGCTATGGATATAAGGACAATATTAACCATTTATGATGATGATGAGGAGGAGGAAATTCTTGTATTGATCGCAGCCGTATATGAGTACTATCATAAACATTTTGATAAGCAACGTTGTAGGGATTCCATGTTGCAAGGGGAAGATTACATATTCGAGCTCTTAAATGGACATGAAGATAGGTGTTATGAAAATTTTCGGATGTATCCCAACACCTTTAGGGCATTGTGTCGTGAGTTGAAATTGTTAGGATTGAAAGATTCAACATTTCTAACAGTAGAAGAACAAGTTGCAATTTTCCTACTTACCGTGTCTCACAATGAAAGGAATCGTGTCGTTACTGAAAGATTCCAACACTCTACATCCACAATTTCATATCACTTTCATACTGTATTAAAGTTAATTTGTGAGTTAGGGACTAAGATTATTGTTCCTCCGGATTTGAATGAAATTGCTAAAGAGATAAAGAACAATCCAAAGTTTTACCCATACTTTAAGAATTGTGTAGAAGCTATAGATGGTACTCATATCCATGCTGTAGTGCCAGTTGACCAACAAATACCCTTTCGTGGTAGAAAGGGTGATACGACCCAAAATGTCATGGCCGTGTGTTCATTTGATATGAAATTCACATACATTTTAGCAGGGTGGGAAGGGTCTGCTAATGATTCGAAGATTTTAAATGAGTGCATTCAGAATAAGGATTTCAATTTTCCATCATCACCCGAAGGTAAAAATATTACCTTTCCATATTTATGCATTGAACATTACAAATACGTTAATTTTAATACTTAACATACTTAACATGACAGGTAAGTTTTATTTAGTGGATTCTAGGTATGCCAATTAACTGGGGTTTTTGGCCCCTTACAGGGGTCAACGTTACCATATGCAGGAATATCGTAGAGATACTAAAGGACCACGTGGTAGAGAAGAGGTGTACAATTTTAAGCATTCGTTATTGAGGAATATCATAGAGCGATGTTTTGGGTTGGTAAAGATGAGATTCGCTATATTGAAGCAAATGCCCCCTTATCACTTTGACACTCAAGTTCTTATTGTCATTGCCTGTTGTACATTGCATAATTTCATAAGATCCCAAGGTGAATCTGATGAAATTTTTTATTCTTAAACCCCTCAATCTTCACAAAATGAACCTGATGTGGATGACGATGTTCAGGTGGTCAGTGCTACTAATACACAGATACGACAGATGGATATTTATCGTGATGGTATTGCCAACCTAATTTGGGAGCATTGTAATCACTAATTATAAAACTGTCTAATAGTGTGTAGAATTTTAATATGGATAATTGTAATAACTAATTATATTACGTAAATTAAACTTAGATGCTCCTTATTTATGGATAACTGTAATAACTAATTATATTAGGACATCAAATATTAAATGCTTTAGTACTTGTAGGCGCACTTATGTATAGGCTTGAATGTGAGCGACCACAATGTGCATGTGGTAGAGGTCCTATGCATTTGTATATGGCTCGAACTCCAAAAAATGATGGTCGACAATTCTATAGGTGTCCAGCTCGGGAGGTATGGTTTTCAACTTTTAGGTGCTATTTCTATTACTGTTTCCTAATTGTATAATTTATATTTCTTGTAGTCATATATGAATGCATTTATGTGGGTGGATGAGTTGCACCAAGGTGTACAAGTTGAAGAACAGGTTCAATCTGACTTGGACAGAGTCATTGCAATGATTCAAAATGAACAATGTAGACAGAAGTACATACTCTTCCTAGGTTATGGATGTCTAGCTATCACAATCATGTTTATTTTGACTGTCCTCTTGTTGCTCATTATCGTTGTTATTGAAAGATAAAGTTATATAAACTTTAATCTTTTGTAATATATGACATGTAATACGTATTTAGTTAATTTCCTGTGTTTCATTTGGTATGTAATATATACTTAAATGGTATATTTTGAACTGCGTATTAGTTGTTGTTGTGTTCTCTTCTCTGTCATTTTGGGAGTGAGCTTTAGGGCATTTCATTTACACTCTATTTGCAACTTAGTCTGAAAAAAGGTTAAATATATCTTATTTACTACTTCTAATTATTTCATTTCTACCGTGTGTTTTTATCTAATGTTGTTCATGTGCTTTGTTTTGCATGAGGTCATTTACACTTTAAATTTACAACTAAGCCTGAAAAAAGGTTAGATATATCTTATTTACTACTTCTAATTATTTCATTCCTACCGTGTGTTATTTTATTTTTCTCTAGTGTTGTTCATGTGTTTTGTTTTGCATGAGGTCATTTACACTTTAAATTTACAACTAAGCCTGAAAAAAGGTTAGATATATCTTATTTACTACTTCTAATTATTTCATTCATACCGTGTGTTATTTTGTTTTTCTCTAATGTTGTTCATGTGTTTGGTTTTGCATGAGGTCATTTACACTTTAAAGTTACAACTAAGCCTGAAAAAAAGTTAGATATATCTTGTTTACTACCTCTAATTATTTCATTCCTACCGTGTGTTATTTTATTTTTATCTAATGTTGTTCATATGTTTTGTTTTGCATGAGGTCATTTACACTCCAAATTTGCAGCTTAGCCTAAAAAAAGGTTAGATATATCTTGTTTACTACTTCAAATTATTTCATTCCTACCGTGTGTTATTTTGTTTTTCTCTAATGTTGTTCATGTGTTTTGTTTTGCATAAGGTCATTTACACTCCAAATTTGCAGCTTAGTCTGAAAGAAGGTTAGATATACCTTTCTTGAATTCAATTTGCAATGTCCCTTGTTGAAATAATTTTATGGGCGGTGTCCCTTGTTAAATGAATTTTGTGGGCGGTGTCCCTTGTTAAATGAATTTTGTTGGCGGTGTCCCTTGTTGAAATAATTTTGTGGCGGTGTCCCCTGTTAAATGAATTTTGTGGGCGGTGTCCCTTATTGAATTAATTTTGTGGGCGGTGTCCCTTGTGTTTATTGTGTTTTGAAATTTTGGAAATGTCCATTTTTAAGGGGAAGTCATGCCGGATTAAAAAAAAAAAAAAAATGAATTTAACGCTGCTTTATATTTTGCTACTATAGGTAATGTCTTGTTTTACATTCAAATTCATTTTTTGCTACTACATTGAAGGACATGGCAGTAAGTTGTAGGCAGTGGCACTAGTGGGATTGATAGGAAGCATTCTCCAGTTGCTGCAACTCCAGAAATATAGTGATCTCTTAGTTAATCAAATGGAGGCCTATGCAAGTATTAAGTGGGTGTACATTTTATGGAATGAATATTAGTGATCTCCAGTTGTGTGTACATTTTATGTAAGTGTAATGAAGTGTGTGTGTACACAAATACTATTTTTAAGGAATGTCTAGCTCCTTATAGGTGGAAGTATATATGTGAATGGTGCAATACTCAAGTTCTTAACATTGTGATGTACAAAGCAAAACTATACGTGAAAGTATATATGTGAATGTTGTTCAGTCTTGTAAGAGGGATCTTCCTTGATTGCTTGCTTTTAATCTTTATTCATATTTATCAATTCTGCTTATGGTTGGATATTGTATGAAATATTCACAAGTCCGTTATCAAAATAAATACTCAAGAAAATGGGAAATGGTCTCATGACTAAACAAAAAAAATGTTACCAATTTGAAAGACCTCCACTACAAAATTTCAAACTAATCTAAGTGAGGTAAAACTATTCACAAGCTTTAATGTCTTTTTTTTTTTCTTTTTTAATTTTAACAAATTATCTCAAATCATAAAGAAAAATGGACTATTTACATATAAACTTATAATTGTATTCATATATATAATTTTTCAAAACAAAAACAAAACAGTATTTACCAAACAGGTATTTTGTTATTGATTCAGAATTTTTGATAACAAAACATTAGTCCCAAATGTGTTTTGTTTTCGGATTCCTTAAAACGCATGACAATAGCAGACGCGTTATCATATTTCTGATATACAATTATCAAAAACAAAACAATCGTTACCAAACATGGATCCAATTTTTACTAAAAACATACCAATACTAAAACGGTTGTTTTCATATTATACCAAACCATAACATATAACGTTATCGCCATCCAAACAGACCCTAAGCATATGAGAAACATCCTCAAGAACCACTGCAACAAGGGGAGCCTGAGGGGACCTTCGCATGACATTCTGACAGTCTCCTTCTGTAATACCCTTAATTTTAAAAGGATAGTCTCGGTATTTATTTATTTGTTTTAATTGTATTTTTTAATTATTTAATTAATTATTTGACTAATTGCTTATGTGTTTAATTGAATTAGGTATTACTTGATTATTTGATTATGTGTCTATGTATTATTTGTATTTGTCTATGTGTTAATTGTTTAATTAGATTATGTGCTTAAATGGTGTTTTGATTAATTGTAAATTAAATGTTTTCTTTTTTTATTATTTTATTTTATTTTTCTTTTATGGTTTTGGTTAGTAGTAATGGGCCAACCAATTGGGTCCCATGGACTACTTGGATAGGAGGTTGGATGTGTATAGATTATTACCCATGGATAATGTATGTATATATATAGATATATATTATATACATATATAAAAAGGAAAGTAATTTATTAATTATTTTTATGGTAACTTGGGTAGTAATATTTAATCTGATGTATATGTTTTATATTTAAATAATAAAAATATACATAGATTTGATACGTGTTATGTTTTAAGTTACTTTATAATATTATGGTAACTTAAGTATTATTGGATAATCCATTAATAAATAATGGAATGTGTATAATTTATTTATTTAATAAACATATACATAAATTATATACATAACATATTTTACTTACCTTTTTAATATATATATATATAAGAGAAAGTAATTTATTAATTACTTTTATGGTAATTTGGGTAGTAATATTTAATCTGATGTATATGTTTATTTAAATAATAAAAATATACATAGATTTGATACGTATTATGTTTTAAATTACTTTATAATATTATGGTAACTTAAGTATTATTGGATAATCCATTAACAAATAATGGGATGTGTATAATTTATTTATTTAATAAAGATATACATAAATTATATACGTAACATATTTTACTTACCTTTTTAATATATATAAAAGGGAAAGTAATTTATTAATTACTTTTATGGTAACCTGGGTAGTAATATTTTATCTGATGTATATGTTTTATATTTAAATAATAAAAATATACATAGATTTGATACGTATTATGTTTAAAGTTACTTTATAATATTATAGTAACTTAAGTATTATTGGTTAATCCATTAATAAATAGTGGAATGTTTATAATTTATTTATTTAATAAAGATATACATAAATTATATACGTAACATATTTTACTTACCTTTTTAATATATATAAAAGGGAAAGTAATTTATTAATTACTTTTATGGTAACCTGGGTAGTAATATTTTATCTGATGTATATGTTTTATATTTAAATAATAAAAATATACATAGATTTGATACGTATTATGTTTAAAGTTACTTTATAATATTATGATAACTTAAGTATTATTGGTTAATCCATTAATAAATAATGGAATGTTTATAATTTATTTATTTAATAAAGATATACATAAATTATATACATAACATATTTTACTTACCTTTTTTTAATATATATAAAAGGGAAAGTAATTTATGAATTTCTTTTATGGTAACCTGGGTAGTAATATTTTATCTGATGTATATGTTTTATATTTAAATAATAAAAATATACATAGATTTGATACGTATTATGTTTAAAGTTACTTTATAATATTATGGTAACTTAAGTATTATTGGTTAATCCATTAATAAATAATGGAATGTTTATAATTTATTTATTTAATAAAGATATACATAAATTATATACGTAACATATTTTATTTACTTTTTTAATATTTTATTTTTTTTATTTTTTTAAGTTGACTTGGATTGGGAAAAGGGTTAGGGTTATTTTATTTAGCCTATAAATATATAGTTATAGGTTGTAAAAGGGGGTTAGAAATATTCACGTGATATATGCTAGAGAGAGTTAGAGAAGGAAGGAGGAGAAAAACCCTATAAAGAGAAGATCAAGGAAGAAGAAGTTTAACTTTCGATCTGAAAGTTTAAGGCAAGTTCTTCTTCTATCTCTTTCCCTTTGATTCGTGTTTCTGTACATGCCTAGGAAATTCCAGAATTTATTAAACACATAAAATTAAATAATTATGCATGTTTAATTGGGTTAGAACATAGGTTTTATGAAATTGGTTCATATCTGTTCTTGTGTTATGAATTGATAAAATGCATGATTTTGATTTGATTCCTTATGTGAATTTTTACATGTTTAAATTATGTATTTTTCATATCTGTGGAATGATGGAACGTAGAAACATGCCTAAGATTCCTGAACATTAAATAGGGATTAGGTTTAGGTTTTAATAAATTTAAATAGACTCAATCATAATGATGCTTGCTATTTGAATGTTTTAAACAAACGAATGGATTTAATCTTTTAAAATATTTTAGCAATTGAGATTAAATGTGTAGGATGAATTGGATATGGAGAATCCTTATTTAACGGTATAATAAAATATCATTATGTATAAGATTCAGTTTGTGTAGGACATATGATATAGGAAGTTTATAGAAATAATAAGTCATTCCTATTATGTGATAACTTGATATCATATTTATCATAGTTATTTATGGAATGTTTGATGTATTTCCTTAATTGTTACATCAATTGTTGGATTGTGTGGTTTAATGCACCGGTATGGGACGGTGGCATTTTAGGGATGGATTAACTTATTAGTTAAGTCCTACCTATTTTATATAAGGGAATGGATTAATTAAAATGTTAAGTCCTACTTATATTTAAGTCAGGTCAGCTGAACAAGTTAAATGACTTATGGATGATTAATTTATTATATAAGGGAATAGATTAACTAAAATGTTAAGTCGTACTTATATTCAAGTCAGGTCAGCTGAACAAGTTGAATGACTTATGGAGGATTAATTTATACTGGATAGGATGGTTACTAGATTTTATATATATAAGTATGGTGCCATGATATGAGCTTGAGTCTCAGGATCAATGGTTAGGGCGCGTATATCGCCAGGGATATGTAGCTAGATATAGTGTAGTTGTGTACCCTGGTAGGTCTAGGTACTCATGCCCACTATATGTGCGTTTTGCATGTTACCTACTATTCAGGTTGAAACAACCCTATAGTCTAGTGAGGTTCCTTTAGTGTGTATATATATATATACGGACTACTAGTTACTGTTGGATTGACTAGGATGTATACGTGTATCGGATCTCTGCTTGGACTGTGGTAGAGTAGAACTTGTTTGTGGGCCTGACCTACCATTATTTTTCAGGTGTTCGTCACGAGTAGAGGTTGTTTGTGCTGAGCGGGGATCAGTCTACTTCATTCTTCCGATGCTACATAGGAGTTCCTTTATGATTCAGTTTCCTGTTTTAGATTACTGTCATTTGTTTAGTTTGGATTTTCTAGGGGTCCACACAGTATGGATTCTCGAGTTGTATTTTGGAAGATCAGTTGTATCAGAAGAGTTTATTAATTAATGGAAATATATTATGAGGTTTATTATTAGATTATCATTTGAGTTTCTTGTCAGCATTTTATTTATTCTTCTTTATTCTTTTGTATTCTGTGTTCGTTTATTATCAATTTGTTTTGATATCCTCGGGTATTCGGGCGTGGGCCTGGCCAATCCGCATTCGGAAATCCGGGGGTATCACTCCTTCCACCACCACATTAACATAACCCCAACGTCGGAGCAGCCGAATACCTTCATGGAGAATAAATGCTTCAGCAAGCTCTGAGTTTGAAACATGGCACAAGAAAATGGAAGCAACTTTGATGGGCCAACCCCTGCAATCTCTTAGAATAAGACCGCCTCCACAGACCTTCGATCGAGAGTCAAAAGAAGCATCCCCATTAAGCTTAAAAGAACCTTCCATGGGAGGCGTCCACCGAGTGGGAGGGGAGGGAACTGGAGCTTCCCTTAGAGAGAACATCGATTTAAATCTCAAAGCCTCACCGAACTATGAGAAATCGGCATTAACTTGATAAATTACCTCAGCCACATCTCTCTGGATGTCTTGAACGTATCGCCGTCCTACTGTCGGCCTCCCCCTCCCCCTCCGGACTAAGCTTTACTCCACCACCACAAACATCATCATCTCAATCTAGGGTTAGTCACCGGAAGTGTAACTACTACCCACCATTAACGGCTCATTAGCAACTGTTAATTGCGGTTATTTGTTTTGTTAGCTGGTTCGGCCTTGTTCCACTAATTTGGGGTTGTTTCTTGTTGTTTGGGCTTTCTGCAAGCTTTGGGTTCATTGGCCTAAGGCCTGTGTGTAATTATTATTTTCATATTATTATCTGTTGCTTAAAAAAAAAAAAATAAGGGCTTAGACGTACATATTTGGTCATTTAAATATTTAAACTTACCTTTCAAATAAAATAGTAAAAAAAAATATAGTATATATTTCATACATTATGAAAGTTTACAAAAACAATTTCTTGAAATTTTTTTATCAGAATTTTTTCTTTTGGTTTTTTGGTAAGTTATCATGATCATTTACGTACAGGGAATTCCTCCCTCCTATGGATATGTCAATTTAACGACTGGTATGTGTTCATTCTAGTAGGGTCATGGATGAGTTTGAAAAGAGAGTTAAAATCTAAAAAGAAATAAATATTTTTTTTATCAGTTATAAATTTTTGTAGTTGTTCATTTCTTATAATAATTTTAAATTTTGATAACATTTGTTATTATAATTTTAAATTTACTAAAAATTAGTATTAAGAACCAAATATCAAACTGAAAAAGGAATCTTATTTGATATTTATTATCGGTTTGTTTAAACCTACCTGACAATAAGCCCACATGTGCATGAGATCTATTTAGGCCCTCCAAACATTTAGGCCCTGTTTGGGGGAAAATTATTGAATACCTCGGGGGTACATACCTCCGGGGCATACCAACCCTTTGATGTGGTGGTGGGCCCCACCACATCCATAATTCAATGGCCCTCACTACCCCGGGGTACCATACCCCCGGGGTATTCAATAACTGCTCCTGTTTGGGGGCTTTTTGATTCCAAAATTCCTTTATTTAAAGGCCTTTGAAGAATGCATTTCAAGTTTGGGGATGCATTTTTTGAAATTCCTTTCAACAATTAATATAGTTTTAACTTGACAATTTTATCCTTAATAATTACCAGTAAGACTACAAATATACGGCAGGGAAAAAAAAAAAAAAAATTGACATACAACAAGAATAAACAAAATTATAAAAATAGAAAAAGAGATAATAAAAGTGATGAAGTGAAGATAGCAGATGATAAAAAGAAAAAAAAAGAAAGAAAGAAAAAAAGAAAAGAAAAAGATAGCAGATGATGAAGCTTATGTTTATGCTTCCATACTTGTCGTGCTCATCAATTATTGAAGATGGAATGCTAATTATATACTTCAGAAACCAAATATCTCTTCATTGTGAAATTACTTTTTACTCTTAAACTTCTCTAGAGGTTGTCGGCAATGTGACAAGAAAAACGATGAGAATGCACTCAAGTGTGCGCCAATTCACAAAGAAAAATACGTGAAGAGAGAGGTTAGGGTTTCAAAACATAGAAATTAAAAATTAAAAATTAGAAATTAAAAGTTTAAAGTTAACTTAAAAATTATAAAAGTAGAATATTTGAAGAATTGTGACCTATCAAGAATTCTCAGAGAACTAGTTTAAATAGGAAAAGTATTTTAGCATTGGAATTTGAATCAGAGTAAAGGACTCCTAACAACTCTCGTTCTTGTTCATAGTTTATAGAGCACAAAATCAACAAGTTTTACGAAATAAAAGGGGGCAAATTTATCCATAAAATTTGTTACTTAAAATTACACTAGCTTCCAGAGAGATGAATTCCAGAAGCTAGTTTTTGATATTTCGCTTGAACGGACTTTCTAAGACTTTGACATTGGTTAGAATTCCTTTTATTTTATTTCATCAAACACTGCCATTTTTTCAGAAAGGCCTTATTGGGCTTAGAAGCCCGTTTCTAGTCCCCAAAAGCTCCCCTAAACAGGCTCTTAATCTTCTTCTTGTCTGACTTGCATAATCACATGAAAATGAGTTTTACTTCTTTTAGAATGAAGAGAAAATGTAGTCTGATTGAATATATTAGTGTAGTAGGTTAAGACATGTAACTGCAATACATAATGATGTTCAAATGAAAACAAGTTGTATTTCTTTCATGTACGTTCAACTGTGTTTTACATTATGCCAAGTTGTGAGTATCTAATGGATGTAGAGCTCAACCGTCCAAACTCTTCTATGTTAAAATCATTATGGTTCCTAGTAAGACTTTCATCGAATTGAACATATAAGATTGACTTTGGTTTGATCGATATAGTTTTTTATATTACCGATTTGTTTGAGCTTTTAGTGCAAATTTAAGCACTAGCAATTAGCCCAAGGTTTCTTCATCTTATTTCTTTGCTTTCCAGTGTGCATGTGCATGAGATCTATTTCATCTTCTTCACTTGCAAATCACATGAAAATGAGTTCTACTTCATTTAGAATGAGACAACCCCTGGGCAAGACTAAACCCATTAACGTCGAAGAGTTTGAATAAATAAAGAGCCGAAGACATCCATTCCCGTTAGACACACTATCTTACTGATGGAGCTTTTGTCTTGTTCAAACTCTTTCACTTTAAAATTGTTAGATGGGCTAAGCTTGAAATTTTCAAATCTACTTTAACATCTACCGTAAGTTGTAACCTGAACCTTCTCATCATTTTGATTAGTCAAAGCTCGGTGAGTAAGGGCTTTGGTAGGTTTGGTCTTCTAGTTGTTGGGCTGGCCCATGGGGCCTACTAAACCTAATTAATGCTGGAAGGCTTCTCTTCTCTCCATCATAGATGCCAAAAAGAAAAGAGAAGACTTGGAGGTATAGAACAACAAGTGAGAATAAGAAGGTATTTATATTTGGTGGAGGTATAATCATACACGAGTTTTGGGTCTTTTCTTTATAATAGTTTCGATATGTGTATACCTTCCATCCAAATGCTTTGGATCCACTCTTATACAATAATTTATCTCTTGGGGTTCATTTTAAAGGATATAAATACTTAAGCACCAGATTTCAAGAGAAGAATTGATGAAATCATAGATGCCAAAAAGAAAAGAGAAGACTTGGAGGTATAGAACAACAAGTGAGAATAAGAAGGTATTTATATTTGGTGGAGGTATAATCATACACGAGTTTTGGGTCTTTTCTTTATAATAGTTTCGATATGTGTATACCTTCCATCCAAATGCTTTGGATCCACTCTTATACAATAATTTATCTCTTGGGGTTCATTTTAAAGGATATAAATACTTAAGCACCAGATTTCAAGAGAAGAATTGATGAAGCAAACTAGACAGGGAGAGGAGAGAGAAGCGAAGAGGATGAGAGAGAAAGGGAAAGTGAGAAGTTAGCCTCTCACGCATAATGAAGAGTCTCACGTGGCCAGAGTTACATTAGCTTTGGTGTTTCTTTTGGTAAAGACTTCGGTTTCTCTATCACTACACTAATTATATATACACAACCTTAGTAGTGCTGAATGGATTAAAAATTAAGCGCCACTCAAAATAGTGTTTAAGCCATGTTATTTTTGTGTTTTTATTCTAACTCAAAATAAATTAAGTATTTTGTTATAGAGTGTTTTAAATAGTAACTAAAAACACGTTTTATTTGTTGTAAGATTTTTAGAAATAAAAATATAAAAACATATTTAGAAAATATGTTGCAAGTTTGAAAAATATAATGGTTGGTTTAACGAGTTTTTTTTTTTTTTTTTTTTTTTTTTTTTTTTTTTTTTTTTTCAAATTATCATCCATGTAGTACCATTGCTACAGTGCTAAAACTTATAAAAGCATCAAATTGGTGTATGATTTTTGGCCACTACTCACGAAACTTTTTGGTACTGTGAAAACTAAAAAAAAAAAAAAATTACCAAACACATTTTTCTATTGTTCACTACTACAGGCGACAAAAATAAAAACACCAAAAACAAAAATGTTTACCAAACAGACTCTTAGTGATTTTACAAAATAAAGACGACAATTTAAGTTACTTATTAAAAAACAACTTAGAAATGTACTAAGAGGTAGTAGATTAAACAATTATGCAACATTCAAAATAATTCATAAATTTAATTTTGAAATATTATAAACAAAATTTGTATTGCAAAGTGGATATCTTTGTTTTATTAATACTATAAACAAAATTAATTTATAATTCCTAAGATATCAAAATTCAACCATTAGGCATAATAAGCTATTATATGTCACATTATAGAAAATTTGTGATTATGAAAATGAAATGGATGCCTTGAGCCAGATCATGATGATGGGAAACTTGTTTTACATGAAAAAGTGTGCTAGTTGGCTAACTTAATTGAAGGATCTTGTAGTAAAATGGTATGATATATAGATATATACAACAATAAACCAGATAGATATATACATAAATATATACAATCACTTATGGCAAGATAAATAATAATAAAATTCTTACATTTTGCTTTTCTTTTTTTTTTTCCACCACCACCAGAACTCCTATTTGCTAGTCTCCAAAAGAGTCAAAAACTAAAATCAAGGAAACTGTGAAGAAAAAAGAAAAAGAAAAAGAAGGAGTACAATTTCGAAAATCATCATTCTCACCAACCAAAACTCTCTAGACGGAACCTGTGTTTCAACAACTTTGGTCTGTAATCCTGGCAATACCTATTCTATTACCTTATTATGATTTGCTTCTCATCATTTTGATTTTAGCCATTCCAGTTCACCTTAACCAGATGCACCAATCTTCGAGATCGATCATAGGTTCAGACACACTATCCCGGGCTTCTTCCAACAATTTGTCTCTCTTTCTTCTAATAATCAAAGTACCCATTTTTTCCTAATTACTTGGTCTCATTCTTCGCAGAATAATCCATTTGAATATGAAACCCATTTGAAAATCCAAGGTTTCTTGATATGAGTATTTGAAGGTATTGGTGGATGAATTTTGAAACATATATTTGCAACTCATGATTTCTTCTAACGGTTTGAAACTCCATTGGCAGGCAAAGAAGGTTGAACCCAACGTGATGAAACCTTTGAAGTACTTAAATACGCGTTATGAAACTTTTGAGAAACGGCAAAAAGCAGAGGGTTTAAACTTAAAGCCCTTGTGTAACAAGGGTCATTTTGTCCCACATCGGAATCGGATGGGAAAGAGATTGGGTATAAATGGGTGGGTATGCAGCCTTACCTAACAGTTCGAGCTTTTGGGTAAATGGGTAAGCGCCCACCCGTTACAGTTGGTATCAGAGTCAGACCTAGTCCTTGATCCGGTGCCACGCCAAGCGTCCGGCCCGGAAGGCGTCCGGGTGAGTCATCCCGGGTAGGCAGGGTGGCCCAACCGCAACGAGGGCGTTGCGAGTTTGGGTGGGGGAGAATGTAACAAGGGTCATTTTGTCCCACATCGGAATCGGATGGGAAAGAGATTGGGTATAAATGGGTGGGTATGCAGCCTTACCTAACAGTTCGAGCTTTTGGGTAAATGGGCAAGCGCCCACCCGTTACACCTTGTGTGTAGGCACATTTAATAACATAGAGGACATGTGTTTGAGTGGAATTAGGGTTTTTAAAGTAATTGAAGGGAAAGATTTGAAGTGGGGTCTCGAAGTGTAACCAATAATATTGTTTTAATACCACAAAGAACGTGTGTTTTAATGAATTAAAAAAATAAAACATGTTAAGAAAAAAAAAAAAAAAATGACTTACAATTTTAGAATAGAAAATTTTAAAAATAAAAGGATAAAAAAAATGCAATTAATAACCAATGAAATCATAATTGTGTTAGAAAAAATTTAGTACACTTTTAATTAAAGCAAAAAAAAAAAAAAAAAAAAATTCCAAACTAAATAAAAGTTAACAATTAAGTGTAGATATAGATACAAAATTGTTAACCGTTATAATAATCTGGTGCCTTTTAGTGTGATTAATTTAGTACTTTTTAGAATTCCAAACTGAATTCGAGTTAACAATTATAATAATTGTTAGCAAAACAAATTTAATGTAAAGTATTTAATGAAAATTATTTTAGTTTGTATACACAAATTTTGATTATGAAACCTAAGAAGGAAAATAAAAGCCACAAATAATAATTTTATTAAATAATCGAGAAAAATGATGTACAATTCTTTGTGTTCGATTCTATTATAACTAGAATCTTTTTCTGATTAAATCTCTTTACTGTTAGTTCGTCCTTTTTTTTTTTTTTTTTTTTTTTTCCTGAAAGGGTGGCCTTGTATAAATAGTGCCAAAAGTGGGGCATTTGATTTGAAAACTTCCGTTAATTGTACTCCATTTTTCTCTATTATTAAAAGCCACAAATAATAATTTTATTAAATAATCGAGAAAAATGGGAGAACAGTAAAGCCCATAATAGAAATAAAACGTTTGGGTTTATGGGCCCTTTGGTTGTCTTTTTACCCACCGAATTTCTTAACCCTTTTTATGCTTAATGAAAAAACGAATTGTGTTCTTGGGCTCCTGTAGCTCCTCGAAGTCGAAAGATAAGATTTGGGTTTGGAGATTAGCTTCAGTTTCATCACGAGCAGCGCCAAAAAGATTACAAGTGAGTAAGTAACTCATCCAATAATTCCAATCTGAAATTGATCTTTTTTTTTTTTTTTTACTTGATTCCGCGTGCTTATGTAATCTTTTATCTCCTCTTTGATCAATTTGAATATAATTTCATTTGGTTGATTATTGAATTTTGAAAATTTATGGGATGCTTGAAATAGAAGATTTACCCCTTACCTTAGAGGCTTAGAACAAAAAAGGCTGGATAAATTGGATAATCAAAGTGGAATTATAGCTGGCCACTTGTTATTCCACATAGTGTATTGCTTGAAATCATGCATGTTACAAGGCAATCATTCTGGCTTAATTTATATTAATTATTTCTTTTCAAGGATTGTTGATTGAACCTTGCATTGGACTTAAATGATTTTGCAGAGAAAACTGAGAAAGTTCTATTATATATATATATATATATATATATATATATATATATATTCAAACACTAATATATGAATCTATGAATGCTCATGCATCTTCCATGTCGATCTCCAAAATCCACTCTCCCATATTTTGAATTTTAGAGGATAGGATTGGAAATTCCACATACAAATATAATATCTACATATTATAGCGGAAGCCCTAAATAGATTGGGGATTATCTTTTCTAGGGTCTTTCGGGAGAGGAAGAGATAACGACGATATGATGGAGGATTGGTCAAAAGTGATATGCTGTGTGTTATTGGCATTTGTTACAGTGCTATACTGTGTGTACTTTGTGGTAGGAGTGCCTTTGCTGATGTTTTATATATGTATTTTTGTGACAATTGGAAAAATTAGTGTATTCTTTTTTTATTTTTTAAAAAATTAGGGCTGCACAAATCCAGTGTGTTTGTGTTGGCTTGATCACGAGCTAATTTACCACATTTGTGTTTAAGCAAGCTTGCTTGCCAACTTGGCTGTTTTTATTTGATTAGCTTAGAAGTATAGCTCCACATTGATTATAGTAAATTTGTTAAGAAATAGTCCTAAATATTGTGGTTAGTTTTAATGTTAATAAATTAGGAAACCTTAGAGTAATGCTCAATCGGTTTTATGTGCAACCCCAATAGATAGTGTGCTATTTTGATAAAATTAAAAATTAAGTATTGAAAATTTGTATTAATCTGTACCAATATCAAGCATGAAAAAGGAATCGGGTTTGATATTGGTTTTTTATATTACCAATTTTTTTGAGCTTGGGGATTATCCTTTCTAGGGTCTCTCGGCAGAGGAAGAAAATAACGACGATATGATGGAGGTTTGCACAGAAGTGGTATCCTGTGTGTTGTTTGTGGTATCCTTTGTGTTCGCATTGCCTTTGCTGATGTTTTCTATTTTACAAATTCTACAAAGTGACGGCTCTCTCATTCGCAATTGTATTACTGCATTTTTTTTTATTTCTTATGGGTCTCGTAGCTACCATCGGGGCTTGCAAACGATTTGTTGAGACTCCACCAGAGTGGATCAAAATGTTAAAGGGTCTCTGTCATCACCATGAACAGGAGGCGGCCACCAAAAAATTGCTGGAAGAAGAGGCCGACAAAGTATAGAAGTATGTGGGATAAGTGTTTTTAATTATATGGTCCGGATGATTATTATTATTTTGTTTAAGTGACTTTATATGAAACTTTTTGAGTGAATTTATTACTTATTCTAACTTCACTTTAATTATAATTTATATATGTATTTTTGTGACAATTGGATTAATTAGTGTATTCATTTTTTTTTTATAAAAAAAATAGGGCTGCAAATAGCCCCCACAAATCCAGTGTGCGTGTGTGTTGGCTTGATCACGAGCTAATTAACCACATTTGTGTTTAAGCAGGCTTGCTTGCCAACTTGGCTGTTTTTGTTTAATTAGCTTAAAAGTATAGTTCAACATTGATTATATTAAATTTTTTAAGAAATATTCCTAAATATTGTGGGTAGGTATTTTAATGTTAATAAATTAGGAAATCTTAGAGTAATGCTCAATCGGTTTTCTATGCAACCCCAATAGATAGTGTGCTATTTTGATAAAATTAAAAATTAAGTACTGAAAAATTGTATTAATCAGTACCAATATCAAGCATGAAAAAGGAATCGGGTTTGATATTGGTTTTTTATATTACCAATTTGTTTGAGCTTGTAGTGTAAATTTGAGCACTAGCAATAAGCCTAAGGTTTCTTCATCTTATTTCTTTGCTTTCAAGTGTGCATGTGCATGATCTATTTCATCTTATTCACTTGCTGAGCATTGTTTGACTTGCATAATCACATGAAAATGAATTTAGAATGAAGAGAAAATGTAGTCTGAATATATGTTAGTGCGTAGGTTGAGACTTGAGACACACAACTGCAATATATAAACTCGTATGCCTCTCGAAAATCAAAATGCATTCCCACTTGTGTAAATACTGTTTTGCAAAGAAATTTCTGTGGCCTCTCATTTCTCTCTCCCTCATCTGGTCTCTTTCTTTTCTCTTCCTTCTCCATTTTTTTTCCTTTCTCCTTCAAGCTTTAAGCTTGATTTAGTCTGAATGTGCGTGTAGTAGCTTGAGAAAATGTAGAATGAAGAGAAAATGTAGTCTGAATGTGCGTGTAGTAGCTTGAGACAGGTGTAGATGCTATTTTGCAAATACATATATGTGGATTCAGAGTTACATATTATGTAACGGAATGGAAAATTGTTCTTTGATAAAATTTCTTTTAAGGGTGCATCACTTTTTTTTTTTTTTGGAGTGGTATATTTAACTCTTTTTCTTCTATTGTTTCTGTAACCATACTGTTAAGCCATATATTGGTCAAGACTAAATCCCTTGGGACATGTGACCATTCTTTCAGACTAATGGATATGTTGAAATTAATTGAGGATCGCTCTTAGGACATGTAAATTAATGACTTCTGATTCATGAAACTTGGTTCTAGTCTGTTGATGACTTCAGCCTTTGTTTCTGTTGTAATATGTGATAAAAAGATGTGTTTGCCCTACGAAAATTCTGTGAAGTAGCATAGTGTAATGACTAATAGTAATGTCTTCAAATTAGAGCATGGGACAGTTTGTATTAGTTGGGGGAAATTGTAACAGCAATGCTTTCTTTCTTTCTTATTCTTAATAGAGTAATGATATTCACGTTAAAGATTTTAAATGAACTGAAGAGTCAGAATTTTCACACGCAATTGGGTTCCCCATTACGTTTAGTTGAGAGTTGTGTTAAAATCATTATCGTTCCGAGTGTGACTAACATTCAAAATATATTTCTACTTCACTGCTGAGAAATGTCTTGAGAAATGAAAGAAGATTTTCATTTCCAAGTTGAACTCAGACATAACGTTCTTTGTGAAAAGGATGTGATCCAAATGCTTCTTTCACTTTTGGTGATTGCTTTAGTACACTTTTTTGTTTCTTGTATGGCTCGGATCAGCTACCTTCCCTTGCAGTGATTTTGTTTTTTTGCATACTAGCGTGCATCAAAAAGGTAAAACCACGGGGAAAAAGCCGTCACAAAGAGTTGTACTAGCAACAATTTCCAGCACTGTAACTTCTCTCCTCAAATTGGGCTCCCTCAAGAACTGTGCTGCTACAAGAAGGATCCTTAGCAACTGGAATGTATCGACATCCTGCTGTCGGCCTCCCCTCACCCCTCCGGACTAAGCTTTCCTCCACCACCACAAGCATCATTATCTCAATCTAGGGTTAGTCACCGGAAGTGTAACTAATACCCACCATTAAAGGCTCATTAGCAGCCGTTAATTGCGGTTAGATGTTTTGTTAGCTGGTTCGGCCTTGTTGCACTAATTTGGGATTGTTTCTTGTTGTTTGGGCTTTCTGCAAGCTTTGGGTTCATTGGCCTAAGGCCTACGTGTAATATTATTATTTTCATATTAGTATCTGTAAGACGTACATATTTGGTCATTTAAATATTTAAACTTACCTTTCAAAATAAAAAAATAAAAAAATTATAGTATATATTTTTCAGAAGTTAAAGCAAATGCATGAAAGTTTACAAAAACAATTTCTTGAAATTTTTTTATCAGAATTTTTTCTTTTGGTTTTTTTGGTAAGTTGTCATGATCATTTACATATAGGGAATTCCTCCCTCCCTCCTATGGATATGCCAATTTAACATATGTGTTCATTCTAATAGGGTTATGGATGAGTTTGAAAAGAGAGTTAAAATCCAAAAAGAAATAAAGATTTTTTTTTTTATCAGTTATAAAATTTTTGTAGTTGTTCATTTCTTATAATAATTTTAAATTTTGATAACATTTTGTTATTATAATTTTAAATTTACTAAAAAATTGTATTAAGAACCAAATATCAAACTGAAAAAGGAATCTTATTTGATATTTATTATCGGTTTGTTTGAGCCTACTTGACAACAAGCCTACATGTGCATGAGATCTATTTAATCTTCTTCTTGTCTGACTTGCATAATCACATGAAAATGAGTTTTACATCTTTTAGAATGAAGAGAAAATGCAGTCTGATCGAATATATGTTAGTGTAGTAGGTTAAGACATGCAAGTGCAATACATAATGATGTTTAAATTAAAATGAGTTCTACTTCTTTCATGTACGTTCAACTGTGTTTTACATTACACCAAGTTGTGAGTATCTAACGGATGTAGAGCTCAACCGTCCAAACTCTTTTGTGTTAAAATCATTATGGTTCCTAGTAAGACTTTCATCGAATTGAACATATAGGATTGACTTGGGTTTGACCGATATTAGTTTTTTATATTACTGATTTGTTTGAACTTTTAGTGCAGATTTAAGCACTAGCAATAAGCCCAAGGTTTCTTCATCTTATTTCTTTGCTTTCAAGTGTGCATGTGCATGAGATCTATTTCATTTTCTTCACTTGCATAATCACATGAAAATGAGTTCTACTTCAATTAGAATGAGACATCTCCTAGGCAGGACTAAACCCATTAACATTGAAGAGTTTGAATAAATAAGGAGCCCAAGACATCCATTCCTGTTAGACACTCTATCTAACTGATGGGAGCTTTCATCTCGTTCAAACTCTTTCACTTTAAAATTGTTAGATGGGCTAAGCTTGAAATTTTCAAATCTACTTTAACATCTATTGTAAGTTGTAACTGAACCTTCTCGTCATTTTGATTAGTCAAAGCTCGACGGGTAAGGGCTTGGGCAGGTCTGGTCTTCTAGTTGTTGGGCTGGCCCATGGGGCCTCCTAAACCTAATTAATGCTTGAATGTATATAGAGATTCACCGATTTCTCTTCTCTCCAACAGTATTTTATTTATTTATTATTATTATTATTATTTTTGCAAGTCTATTTTCATTCGGTAAGATATTACTGTCTCTTATAATAGCAACTCTTACGCATATTTTTCATCTGAGATTGGAAAGATCTTTTCTTGAAAGACATATGAATCAGGATTCTAGATGTCAAAAAGAAAAGAGAAGACTAAGAGGTATTGAACAAGAAGTGAGAATAAGAAGGTGTTTATATTTGGTGGAGGTATAATCATACATGAGTTTTGGATCTTTTCTTTATAATACTTTCGATATGTGTATACTTTCCATCCAAACGCTTTGGACCCACTCCTATACAATAATTTAGCTCTTGGGGTTCATTTTAAAGGATAAAGATTACTTAAGCACCAGATTTCAAGAGAAGAATTGATGAAGCATACCAGATCGGGAGACGAGAGAGAAACGAAAAGGGTGAGAGAGAAAGGGAAAGTGAGGAGCTAGCATCTCACGCGTAATGAAAGGGTCGTATGTGGCTAGAGTCACATCAGCTTTGGTGTTTTTTTTGGTAAAAGCTTTGGTTTCTATATCACTACACTAATTATATGTTTGGGTGTACTTTACACCCCAATGAAGAAAATAAAAACTTGGGCTGCTTGATAACCTTAGCAGCGCTGAATGGATTAAAAATTAAGCGCCACTCAAAATAGTGTTTAAGCCATGTTATTTTTGTGTTTTTATTTTAACTCAAAATAAATTAAGTATTTTGTTATAGAGTATTTTAAATAGAAACCAGAAGCATGTTTTATTTGTTGTAAGATTTTTAGAAATAAAAATATAAAAATATATTTAGAAAAATATGTTACAAGTTTGAAAAATATAATGGTTTTTTTTTTTTTTCTTTTTTTTTAAAATTATCATTGGTGTAGTACCGTTGCTACAATGCTGAAACTTATAAAGACATCAAATTGGTGTATGATTTTTGGCCGTTACTCACAAAACTTTTTGGTACTGTGAAAAAAAAAAAAAAAAAAAAATTACCAAACACCTTTTTCCATTGTTCACTACTACAGGCAACAAAAATAAAAAATACCAAAAACAAAAACGTCAACCAAATAGACTCTTAGTGATTTTACAAAATAAAGACTACAATTTAAGTTAGTAATTAAAAACAACTTACAATTGTATTAATAAGTAGTAGATTAAACAATTATGCAACATTCAAAATAATTCATAAATTTAATTTTGAAATACTATAAACAAAATTTGTATTGAAAAGTGGATATCTTTGTTTTGTTAATACTATAAACAAAATTAATTTATGATTCCTAAGATATCAAATAAAATTCAACCATTAGGCATAATAAGCTAGTATATGTCACATTATAGAAAATTTGTGATTATGAAAATGAAATGGATGCCGTGAGTAGGATCATGATGATGGGAAGCTTGTTTTACATGAAAAAAGTGTGCTAGTTGGCTGACTTAATTGAATGATCTTGTAGTAAAATGGTATGATATATAGATATATACAACAACATACCAGAAAGATATATACATAAATATATACATTCACCTCTGGCAAGATAAATAATAATAAAGTTCTTACATTTTGTTTTTTTTTTTTTTCACCACCACCAGAGGTCCTATTTATTAGTCTCCAAAAGAGTCAAAAACTCAAATCAAGGAAACTGTGAAAAAGAAAAAAAGAAAAAGAAAGAGTACAATTTCGAAAATCATCATTCTCACCAACCAAAACTCTCTGGACCGAACCTGTGTTTCAACAACTTTGGTCTGCAATCCTGGCAATGCCCTTTCTATTGCCTTATTATGATTTTCTTCTCATAATTTTTATTTTAGTCATTCCAATTTGCCTTAACCAGATGCACTAATCTTTGAGATCGATCTTAGGTTCAGACACATTATCCCGAGCTTCTTCCAACAATTTGTCGCTCTTTCTTCTAATAATCAAACTATCCATTTTTCTTGATTACTTGGTCTCATTCTTCATGGAATAATCCATTTGAATATGAAACCCATTTGAAAATTCAAGGTTTCTTGATATGAGTATTTGAAAGTATTGGTGGATGAATTTTTGAAACATATATTTGCAACTCAAAATTTCTTCTAATGGTTTGAAACTCCATTGGCAGGCAAAGAAGGTTGAATCCAACGTGATGAAACCTTTGAAGTCCTTAAATACATTGTTGACCTTGAATCAAAGGCTTTTGATGATCATAATTCATTAATGATGTTCTATGTTCACTGATGTCTTCTTGAGTGAAATTATAGATCAAAGCTTTCATCAAACAAGACATTACAATAGAAGAGCAAAACTGAAGATGCAACCTAAGGCATAAGAAAAGAACTAAGGAATCAAGAGTCAAAGACAAGTCTTCAACATCTCATGAAAATGGGGTTAGCTAGGATGGTGAGCATTTTAGGAAACCTTGTTAAAGTATATAAGAACTTCTTGAAGCTCAAATTTTCCAAAACTATGCATATAAATTCATTCACAGTATCCAAGGAACAAAGGACCAAAGTGTAAAACATCATTTAAACATGTTCCTGAAAATGAAGGTCCATTTCGGTTTACCGAAATGGAAGGGCTTAATGAATCGGTCTACCGAAACAAAGATACTGAGAATGATGACCAATTTTAAAACCATTTCGGTCGACCGAAATAACTGTGAGTTTTACTTCAGTTTACCGAAACAAAGATGCTGAGAATGATGACCAATCTTAAAACCATTTCGGTCGACCGAAACAGAAAAAGGGTTTTACTTCAGTCTACTGAACAAAGAGTACTGAGGATGATGACCAATCTTAAAACCATTTCGGATGACAGAAACACAAGGGTGTTTTATTTCGGTTGACCGAAACTGCGTATTTCAAAATTCTAACGGGCATTTTTTTCTTGAAGTGCGTGTCCAACAGCTATAACACTTATCAGACATGTCTGGAAGTTTATATAAAGACTTATGGACTTCATTAAATGATAAGCATTTATTAAGATATACATCTCTGCAATCATATAACCTTTGTTCATCATCATACACATACTATATATCATCAAAGAGTATTGAGCTTCAAGCTATTCATACATACTCTAGAGTGAGCTGAATCTTGTACTTTAGATCTAAGAGAGATCACTTCGTACTTCATCAATCTTGTTCAAATCTTGTAAGGGCTGGTGTGGCCCAAGAAAGACTGAGAGAAGGTGTTTCTCTTAGCACTTAGAAGCAAGAAAGAGGATCTTGTAAAAGGTTTGCTCTCCACTCGTAAGGAGAAGCCATAGTGAATTGGGAAGTCTCAAGAGGGGTCTTGAGCCGAGGAGTAGGAGTTTCCAAACCTCGTTAAAATTGCTGAGTATATGTTTGCAATCTCTATATCTATCTCTTACATTTATTGCTTCATATTTTGTTTGATAAATATTGTCCCTTGAAGTTTAAAATTCAGATTACTCTCTTCAAATATTCATCAAGGAAGTTAAGCTTTGTTCTAGTTAGTTAATTAAAACGCAAAATTGACCGTAGTTTGTTTAGACTCTATTCACCCCCCTCTAAAGTCTATATCTGGGCAACAATTGGTATCAGAGCAAGGTCTCTACTGAAAAAGCTTAAGTGTTTTAGAAATCGATCATGGCAAACTTAAATGGTCACCTTCATTAAGAAAATCAGTCCAATACTAGACCTCCTTGGTTCGATAGAACAAATTATAGTTATTGAAAAAATAGAATGATAGATTTCCTCCAATCCGTAGACTACCAAATCTGGTTGGTTATTGCTAATGGACCTTTTGTTCCAATGAAAGGATTTGGTGCAGAAAGGGTCCCTAAGACTGAAGCTGAATGGAACACCAAGGATTATAAACTTATCTCCTTGAATGCCAAAGCCAAGGTCAATCTTAATTGTGCTATAAGTCCTAGTGAATATAATAGAGTCTCTACTTGCACCACAGCTAAAGAAATCTGGGATAAACTCCATATTACTTATGAAGGGACATCACAAGTTAATGAATCCAAAATTGATATCCTTATGCATCAAAATGAACTGTTTCGCATGAATGAAAATGAGTCTATTAGTACAATGTTTGTGAGATTTACTGACATTATTAATGGCTTAAAGCACCTTGGCAGAACTATTACTAATTCTGATCTTGCAAGGAAAATTCTTAGAAGCTTACCTGAAAAATGGGATGCTAAAGCAACTGCAATTAAGGAAGCTCATAACCTTAATACACTTGAGTTGGATGAACTTCTCGGTTCTCTTCTCACATGGGAGATCACTCTAAAAGATAGAGAAGGAGATTATCATCGAAAGAAAGAAATTGCTCTAATAGTCTCTCAAATGGAAAAGGAAGTTTCCGGCAATGAAAATGAAAATGATGATCTAGCTTTTATCACTCAATCCTTCAAAAAATTTCTTCATAGGAAGAAATTCAATAAGGGAAGGTTCAAAAAGGGAGAATCATGTAATGAGCAAGGCAAACGTGACACCCCTACCTATTTTCATTGTGGAAAACCGGGACACTTTAAAGCTGATTGTCATGCCTACAAAGAGGAAAAGAAAAAAGAGAAGAGCAATGCAAGCCACTTGGGAAGATGACGACTTAAATGGATCTGAAAGCGATGAGGAAAAGGCTATCCTTTGTCTCTTGGCAAGTAGGGATGAGGTAAACTCTAATTCTGACTCTTCTTCTGAAGGTGAAATTGCTTATGATGATTTAGTTATGCATATAATGGATTACTTGATGGTTTTAAAGAATTGCATGATGAACTAGGCAAAATGGTCAAAAAATGTGCTTCTCAAAGAAGAGAAAAACTTATCCTTGAAAACAAACTTCAAACTCTTCTAAATGAATATGAGTGCTTGAAAAAGGAATGTACTTCACTTAGAGAAACAGGATCACTTGAACTCATCTCTGAAAATGAATCATTGAAGTTAATCATTGAAGACCAAATTGATAGTCTAGCAAAGTTCACTCAAGATACCAAAAATCTAGAACTTATGCTAGGCGCTCAAAGAAGTGTCTTTAATAAAAATGGATTAGGATATGACCCTTTTGATAAGAAATCATGTCTATTGAATAAGAGAGAGTCTTTGGCTAACTACTTTGTTAAAAGCATGAACAAAAATTTTAGATGCAATTATTGTAAAAGAATAGGTCATCTTATTCAAGAGTACTCAAAGAGAAAGCCTAAATTCATAAAGAAGTGGGTTCTTAAGGAACATATGTGCTCTTACCTAACTCCTATGGACCCAACAAGATTTAGGTACCAAGTGAAAATATTTGAAATCTCTTTTGTAGGATGGTTTCAAAGTCTCCACATCTTCCAAGGACAAATGGTTTCTAGATAGCGGATGTTTAAGACATATGACGGTGACCGCGCAAAATTCTCCTCTCTAGAAGCATACAACAGAGGAAGCATAACATTTGGAGATAATTCTAAAGGCAAGGTAATTGGCATTGGGATCATTGGTATTTCTACTTTTTTATCAATTGAACATGTCTTACTTGTTGAGGGTTTAAAGCATAATCTATTTAGTGTTAGTCAACTTTGTGATAATGGATTTGATGTGACTTTTAAATCAGATAAATGCATTGTTAAAAGAAATGAATCTCAAATATTTTGTGCTTCTAGAAGTGGTAATGTATATACCTTGCTCTTAGGTGAACTTCAAGAACAAGATGTTAAATGTTTTATATCATCTAATGAACATAGTTGGTTATGGCATAGAAGGTTAGGTCATGCTAGCATGAATTTAATCTCAAGATTATCTAAAATAAACTAGTCAAAGGTCTCCCCAAGATAAAATTTTCAAAAGAGAAACCGTGTAGTGCTTGCCAAATTGGTAAGCAAATCAAATCCTCTTTCAAAAGGAAAAAGGATATAACCATTTCAAAACCACTTGAATTGATCCACATGGATTTTTTGGACCGGAGAAAATTGCTAGTCTTGGTGGTAAACTATGATACCCCTCTGATCTGAGACACGGGTTGATCAGGCCTAGGCCCAAACCCGAGGGATATCAAACAATTAATATGTTATAACGAACACAAATTACAAAATGAAATAAGAATTAAAATTTTAAGAGCTGAAAGAAACTAAAAATATAAAATCCTTTAATATTAAATATACTTAAATCCCAATAATCCAAAACCTCCATAAGTTAAACAACTCGGGAATCCATCTCTAGTGGACCCCTAATAAAAATTCCAAACTGAATGAAAGTAAACATGAAGATAAAATCCAAATCCAATATTTGGAAAGAAATCCTACATCGTCGGTAGAATAGAAGATCATCTCTGCTCAGCACGAACAAGCTCAAACCTGGAACTGACGTAGACTTGAAAAATAGAAGTGGGTCAGGCCCACGAACAAGTTCTATCATACTACAATCCAAGCAGAGACTCGATACGCATGTATATATTAAATAGTTCAACAATAACTAATAATCCATACATAAATATATCCACACTACTGGACTCTCGCTAGACCATGAAGAGGGTCTCAACCTGAATAGAAAGCATCACACAAAACGTGTGATACCCCTCGTTTCTAGAGCCACGGGTGATCAAGTCCGAGCACAGATCCGAGGGATACCAAATAATCAATATGTAAACAAGCAGGAATAAAATTTGAATTAAGAATAAACTAATAATACGCTGAATGATATCTAAAATAAGAAACCTCAAACTTGTAATAATAAATTAAGTATAATTTAAAACCGTACAACTCGGGAATCCACCTAGTGGACCCCTAATTCCAAATCCTTGAATAAATTTACAAAATTTAAATCCAAAATTAAAATAGAAAGGAAGTCCTATGTAACCGGAAGAGTGAGTGTCTGTATCTGCATCAACACGATCAAGCTCTCAGCCTGGTACTGTCGAACACCTAAAAAATAAAGGAGTGGGTCAGGCCCACATGCAAGTTCTGATCTACTACGATCCAAACAGGAATTCGATACGCAGATACATCTTAGATAGACTCAACAATATCTAGAGTAGTCCATATATGTATATATTACACACTATAGGACGCTCACTAGTCCAATATGTATGTCTCAGCCTGAGTAGAGATACCATGCAAATCGCACGTAATGTGGTCATGTGTATCTAGACCTACCAGGGAACAAAACCACTGTCCAGTTATCCATCCTAGGCGATATACGCACCCTAACCATGGTCCTGAGACTCAAGCTCATACCACGGCACCATAACATAAATATATAAAGTCCGTTCAAAGTGTGTCATTCAAAAAGTTTATTGACCTGACACATAGTTATAAGTAAGACTTAACTTTTGTAGTTAATCCATCTTATTTCAGAGTAGGTAGGTCTTAGTGTTTGAACTAAGCCATCCCTAATATGCCACCGTCCCATATCGGTGCATATACATCCATATAAGTAGGACTTAACTTTTATAGTTAATCCAACTTATTCCAAAATAGGTAGGAGTTAGTATTTTAACTAATCCGTCCCTAGTATGCCACCGTCCTATACCGGTGCATACAATCCTCCCAAGAGCACAGTTTATAAAATAACATTATGTATTCAACAACCATTCTCCAAAATATGCATCAATATAATTTAACACATATATATGAATATTAGGCATTCACTATAAGGCCTCAAAATAACCTTCCAATAATATAAACTGCTAAAATAATCTAAGCATTTACATTCTTCAACTTGTCCATAAATCGATGCAGTTCCGTAGCAAGGTGTATATAAATTTGGTCCAACATAAATATAGTTAAACATGGGTGTAACTAAGTCATGCCTCCACTGAAAGACTTAGAACCCAAGCTTCAGTCCATTAGATTGACATAACAGGTTTATGCAACTTCCTTCTCTAAACAGTACTATAATTGTGCATTTATGTACTGAATTAAGCATCAGACTATTCCAAACACACATACACATAATTGAATAACAACCTGCTTATAACAGAGCTGCCAAACATGCTTCAAAACCTAAGAACATGTAAAGATATCAAATCTCTTCCAGACAGTGTTATAGCAAATGAGATATATAATAGATTTAAGCTATCAGTTAATCCCAACCAAGCATACATGTATTTAATTAACATAATGTTCATAACCCAATTACAAATCATGATTCAAAACTTAAGATCATGCAAAGAAAACAAATTGCACATCAGTCTGCAACACAAGCCAGTTGCTCCCTTAACCACATATAGACCTTTGATCAAACTGATGTTAATTCTATCCCAGATTCTGAATGTAAGCTTGGTTCTTAATTATTTCATACATCATAAGCAGTGTATTACCTCACTCAATAGCCTTTAAACCATTCCAGAAACCCAGACTCAGCCAAACAGAACATAAAATTTTAGTTTTACGCACCATTAAGAGAAAGAGAAGGCTCTAAGTTTCACAGAGCCTTCTCCACTTTAGGAGAGCCGGCTCCCCTTCCTTGGGAGCCGGCTCTAGATGGGTGGGAGCCGGGTCTCACCCCTAGAGAGCCGGCTCTAGTGTTTTAGGAGCAGGCTCCCTCTATTTTTGGAGCCTGCTCTCACCCCTAAGAGCCCTGGCTTGTTCTGCATCTGTCATCTTCGACTCCGGTGGTTACAGTCTTTAAAAATAGTTTTATTACAGATTTTAAAGTCCTATCCTCATCCCAGATAAATCACCAGACAGAGTTATACCCCCTTTAGTTGAATAACAGATCAAAGTTTGAAACAACGACAACCATACAAAAGACTGAACTTGTAGTCGACTGAGAAACAGATTCAATTCCATCATGCTAGAAACTTATTTAACATGTTTAATTTCAGTTTTTAAGATCCCACTCACATCCCAGAGTAACCACAAGACAGAGTTATACAAACAAGAACGGAACTAAACATCAATTTGTAAAGCATCGACAATAAGATTTTAAGCTGAACGTGTAAAACTATGAAAACAGATTATATTCAATGATGTTTAATACTGTTACAACATGTATAAATGATGTCATTAAGTCTTACTTTAATTCCTGGAGTGTAACTAAGCATGCACAGAACACAAATTCCTGGGAAAGAGAAGATCAGAAACTTGCCTTTGAATTTCAGATTTGAAATTCTAATTCACCGTCTCTGTAATATGTTTGGTTCCTAAACTGCAAGTCTGCTCCTCCAGTGCCTTGGTTCAACCCAAAAACACCTCTCCTTCCTCCTTCTTGGTCCAAACTTAATCCAGACCAAAACCTAGACCTCCTCTCTTTATCTTCCTCTGCGTCTCTTAATACCTCACTGTATCTTTGTTCTACAAAAAACCTACGTTTTGTTTTGTGTTGTTTTAAACCCTAATCCACTGTAATATACATATATATAGGTTTAGACATTAAACCCTAATCCATATATAACCCGGCCCATATGTAAACCTAGGTTACAAATCAATGACGGCTGCTTATGAAAATTATAAACCCAATGAAAAGCTATATAACAGTCACGTTGAGAACAAACTAAATCAACTATCACAAAATTAATCCAATTAAAATAATTAATAACAATCAGTTAATACATGTAAATAAATAAATCAAATACACACCAATTAAATAAAAAAAATTAACAAATAATACAACACGTAATTCAATTAAGGAAACAAAACAATTAAAATCATTTAAGCAAACACAATTAATCACTTTAAAAAAAACAAAACAACTAAGTCACATAACTAAATTAATTAATCAAAGAAAAACAAAATTAAATTTCCAATTCTATCCTTTTGAAAACTAGAGGTATTACAAAACACACCTGAGTGGGCATGAGTACCTAAACCTAAACAGGGTATACCTCAACCCTCACAGCCAGCTACATATCCAACTGCATATACACCTCCTAACCGCTGACTCTAAGACTCAGGCTCATGTCATGGTAACATAAAAATATATTTAAATTCCGTTCCTAACCATCCACAAGAAATCCAATAAGTCGATCGGTGTATTCAACCGCACCGACTCATAAATATAAGGAGGATTTTATTTAATAACCCGTGCCCTTAACAGTTTCTTTTGAGCTAATCCAAACATAGTATGACATCGTCCCATACCGGTGCATACAATCCCATCCATCCAACAGTTGATATAGTACTTACAATTAAATAACAATATCAATAGTTCTATACCAAGCATACTAGAATGTATTAGCAACCATCCTTAAATAATACCAATAATTAATTAACATTGGAAATATAAATATTAGTATCAACTATTCCATACAAAGCATATTAGAGCAAATTATCAAACATGCTTAATTAACTTAACAGTCGATAAAATACTGACCATATAAATGTCAATACCAAGAATTCCAGACTAAGCATGTTAGAGTAGATTAACAAGCATGCTTAATTAAACCAATACAGAAACCATAACTTGATCACACAGGACTGTATCTGTAATATAACTCTATTCCCAGTTTCCATATAATTAACAGAGCCTAAAAAAAATATTATCTCATTCAATTCCATGGCATGCAACATAAATATAAGTAAATTATCATACTTAAAACTTTCTGCTCAACAGATTGATGCACCGCATTCTAGAAATTTAATCACCAATTTATCTTAGGTAAACATAGATTCCTAGCAACTATTTCTATTCTTTGAATATGAAAATAGCAGTGAACAACTCTCATAGAAACTTATAAAATAATTAAGAATTAAACTATCCAAAATCCAACAGGTCTGCCAAGCACATACACATTTCATACAGTTTCAATAGTTAAACTCAATGTCTAAATCTATGTTCTTCTGTTCCTTTAGACTTTAATTTTCCTCTGGACAATCTCTAAACATCCATTACAATATCTATTCTTCTCAAAATAACTTAGAAAATCAACTACCAAAGACCTTCCTTACTGAAAATTGAAAAAACAAAACCACAGAACGGGAAAAACTGGAAAAACAAAAGATGGAGCAGGCTCCAAAAATACTTGAAGCCGCCTCCAAGTTCCTTGGAGATGCCTCCAAAGGCCTTGGAGACGCCTCCAAGTAAAAGGAGCCGGCTCCAATCCAAAAGGAGCCGGCTCTCTCCTTCCCCTTCTCCGTGTTCTCTTTTCCGGCATCGTTTACACCTCCGGCACTTCACAGTATAGGATCCTAGAGATTTTAACTTAGTCCTAGTAGATTCCAACCCTTGTTTCAGTCCTTATTATATCATTATTATGGATTATACAGAGAACTAAATAAGAAAGTTTCAACTTGGAATAGTTTAACACATGTATAACAGATTCTGTTACAATTAAACTTTTAATCAAGAAAACAGATAACATTTTTATTTTAAACATATAAATCATCCTAAAACTATTTAAGCATGCAAAGAACACAAAGTCTAAGGGAGAGAGTTAAGACAGAACTTGCCTTTAAGACTTTTGTTCAAAATCTCTACGCCGTCTTCGAAGGTTCCCGGCAATTCCTACTGAAAATTTCCTATGTTCCTCCTCTGCCTCCACAGACGTGTATAGGTTTATTTTTCTTAAATCCTAAACCACCGTATAAGCCTATTTATAACCTTAAACTATAAACCCTAATCCATGTATTATTCGGCGCATAAGTAATCCTAGGTTAAAATCATGTCGGCTACTTATGTGTATACCAAATATGCAACCACCCCTACTGTAACGTGAAGTTTAGAAAACACTTATCTTTAATTAAATAATTTCATATCATTTATATAAAACAATTAAAAATTAAAACACCAAATAATAATTTCATTAAAACACTAATATAATTTAAACCATACATCTCAAATAAATCAAATAAAGCAAATAAAAACAATTAATGAAATAAAACAATTAAATAACGCTATTAACCAATTAAAAATGCAATTAAATAATTAATGAAATTCCAGGACTATCCTTTGTAAATTTAGGGGTATTACATAAACTCTATGCCTTTGTGATAGTAGATGACTACTCTAGATTCACTTAGGTATTCTTTCTTGCATGTAAAAATGAGGCTCATTCAATTGTTTCAAAATTTTGCAAAAGAGTCGAAAACGAAAAGGAATGTAAAATTAAAACTGTTAGAAGTGATAGGGGTAGAGAGTTTGACAATCAAGAATTTGAAAGAGTTTGACAATCAAGAATTTGAAAAATGGCAACAATCACAATCTTTCGGCACCTAGAACTCCCCAACAAAATGGTGTTGTTGAAAAGAAAAATAGATCTCTTCAAGAAATGGCTAGAACCATGCTAAATGAGCACAAATCACCTAGATCTCTATTGGCCGAAGCCGTAAATACTTCATGCTATGTTATAAATAGAGTTGTTATTAGAAAGATTCTCAACAAAACACCCTATGAGTTATTGAACAAAAGAAAACCTAATATAAGCTATTTCAAAGTTTTTGGGTGTAAATGCTTTGTCCTCAATAACAAGGATAATCTAGGAAAGTTTGATGCTAAATCCGATGAAGGCATTTTTTTTGGATATTCCTCTAGAAGTAAAACATATAAAGTTTATAACAAGAGGACCTTAGTTGTGGTTGAATCCATACATGTTGTATTTGATGAATCCCCAACCTCTCCCACAAAAAGTATGATGGACAATGGTGAAGAAGTTGAATTTGAAAAGGGTACCAATGAACTTAATACAAATAGGTCCCCTATAGAGCTTGAGAAGAGTATCAATGATCTCAACATAAATGAGTCTCCTATTGATATGTATCAAAGTTCCAATTCAAGTGATGGTACCTCTCAAAATAAAACTACTCCAAATGAATGGAAGTTAGTTCATAATCATCCCATTGATCAAGTTATTGGTGATCCATCCAAAGGTGTTAGCACAAGGTCACAATTAAGAAATGTATGTAATTTTGTGGCTTTCGTTTCTCAATTCGAACCTAAAAATATATATGAGGTTGAAAATGATGAATCTTGGCTTTTGGCAATGCAAGAAGAACTCATTCAATTCAAAAGGAACAAAGTTTGGAATCTTGTCCCTAGACCTCAAAATAAAACAATTATCGGCACAAAATTGGTTTTTAGAAACAAAAAGGATGAGTCAAGAACTATTATTAAGAACAAGGCTAGACTTATTGCAAAAGGATATAACCAAAAAGAAGGTATAGATTATGAAGAGACTTTTGCTCTCGTTGCTAAGCTTGAGGCCATATGTTACTTGCATTTGTATTTCCCAAAAATTTCAAATTATTTCAAATAGATGTAAAGAGTGCTTTTTTAAATGGTTTTATTGATGAAGAACTATATGTAGAACAACCACCGGGCTTTGAAAGCTATGATTATCCAAACCATGTTTTTAAATTAACTAAAGTTTTATATGGTTTGAAGCAAGCTCCTAGAGCTTGGTATGAAAGACTTAGTGGGTTCCTACTTTCAAATGGGTTTAGTAGAGGTAAGATTGATAACACACTCTTTACTAAAATCATTAATGGAAATTTGTTGATCATTCAAATTTACGTTGATGACATTATTTTTGGATCAACAAATGACACTCTAAGTAAAGAGTTTGCCAACTTCATGCAAAACGAGCTTGAAATGAGCATGATGGGTGAACTCAACTTCGTCTTAGGGCTGCAAATCAAACAAACTCTTGATGGAATTTTTATTTACCAATCAAAGTATACTAAAGATTTGCTAAAGAAATTGGGCTCGGAAGACGCCAAACATGCTAAAACTCCCATGAGTCCTTCCTTAAAACTTGATAAGGATGAGAAAGGCAAGGAAGTTGACATTAAGAAATATAGAGGTATGATCGGAAGTCTTCTTTATTTAACGGCTAGTATGCCGGATATAATGTTTAGTGTGTGCTTATGTGCTAGGTTTCAGTCTTGTCCTAAGGAATCTCACTTGAATGCCGTCAAACGCATCTTTAAATACTTGAATGGTACTATTAACTTAGGTTTGTGGTATCCTAGGCACACATCCTTTGAACTCGTAGGATTTACGGATGCTGATATTTGCTAGTTGTAAAGTTGAAAGAAAAAGTACAAACGGCGTGTATCACTTTATAGGTCAATCACTTATTTCTTGGTCATGTAAGAAACAAAGTTCAGTCGCATTATCCACCGTTGAAGCTGAATATATTGCTACTGTGCACAAATTCTCTATATCAAACAACAGCTAGAAGACTTTGGTTTATTCTTCAACAAAATCCCTATCAAATGTGATAACACCAACGCCATTTGCATATCAAAGAATCCCATTCAGCATTCTAAAACAAAACACATAGAAATTCGATATCACTTTTTAAGGGATCATGTATCTAAAGGTGATATTGAATTAATGTTCATTAACACCGAGAATCAATTGGCTAATATTCTCACGAAGCCACTTCAAGAAGATAGGTTTTGTACACTTTGTCGAGAAATTGGAATGGCAATAGAGAGAGAAATTCATAACATCTGCTGAACCTTCAGAATCATCACTTCAGGATTAGCATTTTGGTGGACCGAAACAATGGTTCGGTCGACCGAAATAAGGAATGAAGATTCTCTTTATAAGCCATTTCGGTTGACCGATGAAGCCATTTCAGTCGACCGAATCTTCGGGGCCATATCACATAAGGCCCATATATGAGCTTTAAAGAACCGGAATCTCATTTTGCTTTTAAATCTCAAAACCCTATCTCTCTCGTTCTCTAAGGCGACTGCATATCATGCGAAACCCTTGCGAATCTTTCACTCTATCTTCAAGGTAAGTTGTACTTTGAATCTATCATCTCTTCGTCAAGTTCATCTGTTGTGCTTATCTATCGTTGTTGGATTATTCTTAGATAGATTGTATTCGTCTCTTGTCAGTATCTCTATATATCATCTATCTCACATAATCCACTAAAAAGAACCCATGGCTTCCCGCAAAAATCCTCCTAGAACTAAAAGAGATCTAGAAAAGAGGTCTAGGCACTCACATGATACTGAAGCTGGAGGGTCTAATCTCCCAAATCATGATACTGAAGCTGGAGGGTCTAATCTCCCAAATCCTGATACTTCCAACCCATATCCTGCCCCAGCTATGTGCTTATTTCGAGCACCTGAGTTCAAAGAAGTTTATGAAACAAAATTCCTTCACAAAATTGTTGAAAAAGGAAAATGCTTTGATAAAGATGAAACTAAGGAACTTATCACGCACACCTTCTCCCTCTTTAAAGCAATAGGCTTGGGTGAATTCTTATCCATCAAGGTTCCTATTTACCCCAAGGTAGTTAAGTTATTCTACACTCATCTTGAAAGGATAGTAGGGTAGAGCACTTTCATTTCCTTCATTGTAGGCACTCAGATAACTCTCCCTCTGTCAAGTATTCGTCGTATTCTCAACATTCCTAACAGCGATATCACCTATTACACTGCCTATGACTGGTATGATGGGGAAGGGTTTGACCCTTACCAAGTCGTTCAACAAATGAGTCAATTCCCCACCAACAATATTGACAAAATCTATGCAAGTCAATTAACAGTACAAGCTCGTCTCATTTACCATGTCATCATTCACAACATCCTTTTAAAATCCAGTGGTCGCTTGGATGTCTCATTCATGGAAGCTTTTCTTATCTAGTGCGTCCTGAACGGAAAGAAATTTGATCTAGCCTTCCTCATTTTTCATCACATGATAAATTGCGCTAAGAAAGAAAAAACTCACCTCTTCTATGTCATGCCTCTCACCCTAATCTTCAGAGCATACAAAGTGCGAATAGAAGGCAAGGATAAAAAGGAGCTTACTAACCTTTACAGATTTGATCGAGACTTGCTAACTCGAATGGGTCTAAAAAAATTCGAAGCCAACATTTGGTATGATCCTAAGTTTGGAATTCTTCAAAATGAAGGCCAAGATATGGTCATGGATGAGTAACAAGAAGGAGATGTTGAAGCGGATGGTGATGGAGATAGAGAAAAGGAAATAGAGGTTGAAGAAGAAAAAAAAGAAGAGGAAGTTGAAGAGCAACAAGAAGCCACTGCTATCCCTCCCTCAGAAGAGCAATCCCTTTGTGCGCTACTCTTAGAAAACATTGCTCTTTCTAAGGAGCAAATAACCCTTGGCAAAGAGAACAGGGAACACATTCTTGAGATGCGTGAACGCCTTAAAGAAGTTGCTAATGAAGTCGATCTTGTGAAACGCAACCTTACAAACCTCCGAGTTATGGGATTTCTTCATTTTTGATGCTCTCAAACCCTTCCCCTGTCTTTTTGATGCATGACAAAGGGGGAGAATTGATGTTAATGTAGGTTGCTGTAGATTGTTGGAAGAATTGGTATAGATGCTGATGAATTGGTATAGATGCTGATGTAGGTTGTGGATGATAATGTTGATTACAGTTGTAGTTGAAACATTGGTTGCAGTTGACACAATGGAAATACATGTTTTTGAATGTTGATGTACCTTGAATTCTTGAATCAAAGGAAATACATGTTTTGGCATTTATAATTTGCATGCTTTCAATTCTTTTATGTTATGCTCTCAATTCTAATAATAATTAAATGATTGCACAAGGAAAGGGGGAGATTTGTAAATCTCTTATTTATATGCCCTAAATTTCAAAACTATGCACATTGATAGGGGGAGAACTACTCACATTCTTATCCTCATTTGATGAACACATCAATGAATTGTCATCATCAAAAAGAGGGAGATTGTTGACCTTGAATCAAAGGCTTTTGATGATCATAATTCATTAATGTTCACTAATGTCTTCTTGAGTGAAATTACATATCAAAGCTTTCATCAAACAAGACATTGCAATAGAAGAGCAAAACTAAAGATGCAACCCAAGGCATGAGAAAAGGACTAAGGAATCAAGAGTCAAAGACAAGTCTTCAACATCTCATCAAAATGGGGTTAGCTAGGATGGTGAGCATTTTAGGAAACCTTGTTAAAGTATATATGAACATCTTGAAGCTCAAATTTTCCAAAACTATGCATATCAAATCATTCACAGTATCCAAGGAACAAATGACCAAAGTGTAAAACATCATCTAAACATGTTCCTGAAAATGAAGGTCCATTTCGGTCTACCAAAATGGAGAGGCTTAATGAATCGGTCTACCGAAACAAAGATACTGAGAATGATGACCAATCTTAAAACCATTTTGGTCGACCGAAATAACTGTGAGTTTTACTTCGGTCTACCGAAACAAAGATGCTGAGAATGATGACAAATCTTAAAACTATTTCGGTCGACCGAAACAGAAAAGGGTTTTACTTCGGTCTACCGAACAAAGCGTACTGAGGATGATGACCAATCTTAAAACCATTTTGGTCGCCCGAAACTGTGTATTTCAAAATTCTAACGAGCATTTTTTTCTTAAAGTGCGTGTCCAACAGCTATAACACTTATTAGACATGTCTGGAAGTCTATATAAAGACTTATGGACTTCATTAAATGATAAACATTTATTAAGATATACATCTCTGCAATCATATAACCTTTGTTTATCATCATACACATACTATATATTATCAAAGAGTATTGAGCTTCAAGCTATTCATACATACTCTAGAGTGAGCTGAATCTTGTACTTTAGATCTAAGAGAGATCACTTCGTACTTCATCAATCTTGTTCAAATCTTGTAAGGGCTGGTGTGGCCCAAGAAAGACTGAGAGAAGGTGTTTCTCTTAGCACTTAGAAGCAAGAAAGAGGATATTGTAAAAGGTTTGCTCTCCACTCGCAAGGAGAAGCCATAGTGAATTGGGAAGTCTCAAGAGGGGTCTTGAGCCGAGGAGTAGGAGTTTCCGAACCTCGCTAAAATCACTAAGTATATGTTTGCAATCTCTATCTCTATCTCTTACATTTATTGCTTCATATTTATTTTTTGATAAATATTATCCCTTGACGTTTAAAATTCAGATTACTCTCTTCAAATATTCATCAAAGAAGTTAAGCTTTGTTCTAGTTACTTAATTAAAATGCAAAATTGATCGTAGTTTGTTTAGACTCAATTCACCCCCCCTCTAGAGTCTATATCTGGGCAACATACACATTATGAAACTTTTGAGAAATGGTAGAAAACGGAGGGTTTAAACTTAAAGCCCTTACGTACTGGTTGTGAACTGTTAATGATACTGAAAAAACAAACACACATTTAATAAGATAGAGGACATGTGTTTTAGTGGAATTATGGTTTTTAAAGTGGTTGAAAGGAAAGATTTGAAGTGGGGTTTGGAAGTGTAACCGATAATATTGTTTTAATACCACAAAGAACGTGTGTTTTAATGAATTAAAAAAATATAACATGTTAAGAAGAAAAAAAAATGACTTACACTTTTAAAATAGAAAATTTAAAAAATAAAAGGATAAAAAAAATGCAATTAATAACCAATGAAATAATAATTGTGTTAGAAAAAATTTAGTACACTTTTAATTAAAGCCAAAAAAAAAAAAAAAGAAAAAAGAAAAAAAGAAAAAGATTCCAAACTAAATAAAAGTTAACAATTAAGTGTAGATATAGATACAAAATTGTTAACAGTTATAATAATCTGGTGCCTTTTAATGTGATTAATTTGGTGCTTTTTAGAATTCCGAACTGAATTCGAGTTAACAATTATAATTATTGTTAGTAAAACAAATTTAATGTAAAGTATTTAATGAAAATTATTTTAGTTTGCACACACAAATTTTGATTCTGAAACCTAAAAAGGAAAATAAATGCCACAAATAATAATTTTATTAAATAATCAAGAAAAATGGAGTACAATTCTCTGTGTTTGATTATATTATAACTGAAATCTTCCTCTGATTAAATCTCCTTAGGAAATCGGTACAAGGGCGTCAGAAGCATGATCTTGAACCGGCGATTGAACTTGATTTGAGTCAGAGTGTTTCCGCAGAGTTTCAGTGTTATGTTCGTCGTCTATTTTTTTATTTTTATTTATTTATTTATTTATTTATTTTTTTTGTCCCTGAAATGTGTAGGGTGACCTTGTATTTATAGGCCAAAAATGGGGCATTTGATTTGAAAACTTCCAATGATTATGCAAATTTTCCACAAATAAAAAATTTGTTACATTTTATATGGAAATAAATTCAAATTCAAATTTATATTTGATTCTTGACTAATTCGACGGTGATTAGACCATCACAAATTTTCGATGTCTACAAACTGCCCCCACTTCAAAGCTTGGCTATGTATACTTGCCATGCATGGATAATGAGCTTTGAAGTATAGCTTGACTCAAAGTGTATGATGCTTATTTATTTATTATTATTTATTTTTTGTTATTTTAACCAATTACAGTGAGATAATGCCAAAGTATATCTCATGTTTTCATGTATTGTGAGATTCATCAGACTTGGACTTCATGCACAGCAAATATTATATATATATATATATATTATGGATCACAAAAAGGGAAACCCACACTACCCTTCTTGTTAGCAACAGTAGGGGCGCTAATCCTCTTATGTAATTATTTCTGCAGTCCTCTGCTGTCCAATGTCTAGTGGCCTTGGTTTGGCCATGTATTTTTTAATAAACAGATACTAAGTCTGTGTTTGACAATTATACCACCATTTATAAGAAACATTTCACTACTATTTATAAGAAAAATCATATGAGTCTAAAAATAACACCACCATTTGTAAAATGGAATATCACCACTTAGGTAATACATATACAAGAACGCTTTGAGACTAAGGTACTGAATATATATAAGTATATATATAATATCACCATGTTGAATTGAGTTGGATTTATGTGTGACTATTAGTTTTTCAGCACTATATAAATACTTTTTTTTAATGGTGAAGGTGGCGAGTGTGGCAATTAATATTAAACTTCGCCAAATTTTTTCTTTTGATGGTGAAGGTGCTGAGTGTGACAATTAATATTAAACTTTGCTAAATTTTTTTCAAAGATATGTTAAAATAATTTATACCTAAGCGTATGTTTTTTTTTAATATTTGGGAGGAAAAAAAAATAGTGGCTCTTTTCATTATTTTGGAAACATCAAGTGTTTTGTTTGTTGTCTAAAGTTATTCCATGTAACTTTAATTTTGGTTTAAATTCCATAAATTAACATATTAAAGTGTTTTTAAAATACTTTAATTTTAAATAATAACATAAATGATATGTTAAATTAAAATACGTTTATATGTGACATTACTTAGTCTCCATTATGTGCATATCTTATTTTGAGCGTGAAGATGGTTTATTTTGTTAATTTAGCTGTCAATAACCTTTACTATTTAAGTGGTGATGTTACCCTTTTACAAATGGTGATGTTACTTTTTAGACTCTTGATGTTACTTATAAATGATGGTGAAATGTTATTTATAAATGGTGATATAATTGGCCAAACATGGTCTCAGTATCTGTTAGCTAAAGAATGATGTGGCCAAATACGGACCACTTAAAAGTTTGTAATACCCTAATTTTAGAAGGATAGTCCTGGTATTTAATAAATTGTTTAAATTGCATTTATTGTTGTTTAATTGGTTAGTTGTTAATTTAATTGAATTATGTGATTTATTTATGTGTTTTTATTTGTTTTATTTATTTTATTCAACTGACGTTTGTTTAATTATGTGCTTATGCGGCTATTTTAATAATTGATAATGATTAGTTTAAATTAACTGTTGTCTGTGTTTTTATTTCTATATATGTTATTGTAAGGTTGTATTATTTTTTTTTATTTGAATTTCTCACGTGTGTAATTAGATTAAATGAGTAACAGTTTTAATATTAAAAATTGGGGTTTAATTTGCATTAGGGTTCTGTCTCTAATCATACAAGGATTAGGGTTTTGGTTCAAGCCTATATATATATAGAGCAACAAGTCTGCTAGAGTTAGAGAAAACCTTATTCACGTACTTAGTATATTGAGAGAAAACAGAGTAAGGTTGTGAGAGGCAGAGAGGAACCGAGAGTGGAACTTGGGTGATTAACAAAGCAGTTCAAGGAGGAAGGAACGTGGTTGTTTCTGGGTAGAACCAAAGCACCGGAGGTGTAGAACTACAGCCTAGGACATTGACGGAAAATTCAGAGACATTGGTTTAGAGTTCAAAACTGAAACTCAAGACAAGTCTTTGTTCTATTCTTTCCCACTAATCTATGTTCTGTGCATGCCTAGCTAGACTCCAGGGGTTTAACTAATGATAAAACGAAGTAATCATGTATGCTTAATGAACTAAAACTGAGAGTTTTATGGTTACATATACTTGTGCGTGATTTCATTATTTTCTTAAATCTTTATGTATGATTTGTGGTTTAACTTGAATCTTTGCCTACTAAAATACTTAAAATAATTTAGTATGGACATATGGGACTTAGGTTGAAGCTTATGGGCCTTAACAATGAAGTTTTAGGGTTTACAGAGGCTGAACGGACGAAGAAGAAGACCTCAGCACTAACTGAGGCGCCTAAGTTCGCAACTGAGGCACCTAAGTTAGCAACTGAGGCGCCTAAGTTAGCAATTCAGTCCCCCTAAGTTAGCAACTGAGGCTGCTCAGTTGTAACTTAGCTTGCTCAGTTGGGATTTTTGGTTTTAAACGCCCAGTTTAGGTTTTGTGCACTGTTTGGACTACACAGAGTGTTACCACTTCATTTAAATTGTCTTAAATGATGTATATTATTGTTTTAAACCTGTAAGAATATAGGTAAACAATGATTCATAAATGGATTAAGGTGTGGACAGTGTACAGTTAGGGGAATATCCTACATGTTGAATTTTGAATGTTAATCAGCTTACACTTTGGAACTTGGAGGATTGTTTATATGTGATTTAATTTTAATTAATCGTATTTGGATAGGATTGTAAGTAACATGGATTACTTGAACTTAACCATGCTTGTGTTGGATCAAATTAATATTCACTTTTTTATTCAACTGCATCAGCGTATGGATATTTTAGAGGATGTGAACGCTTATACTTGTTTTAGCGGTATACATTATTGGAATTGGATTTTAGGCTCTATAATGACCTCCTAATATTGTTGGATATGTGTTAATTTATATTGATGCATGTTATGAAGGATGGTTGTTGGATATATATAATGTCGTTTTATTAACTATGCTATCTGGAGGATTGTATGCACCGGTATAGGACGGTGGCATACTAGGGACGGATTAGTTAAAAATGCTAACTCCTACCTAATTGGAATTAAGTTAGATAAACAATAAAAGTTAAGTCCTACTTATGTATGTGTATATGCACCGGTATGGAATAGGGGTATATTAGGGACGGCTTAGTTCAAAACACTAAGACCTAACTATTCTAGAGATGGATTAGTTCAAACACTAAGTCTTACCTAATCTGGATTGAGGTATGGATTAACCATAAAGGTTAAGTCCATCTCATACTTGTGTCATGTCAATAAAATAATTGAATGACCTACATTGGTTTCTGAATGGATTGAAAAATATTGAATCCTAACTATAACTAAGTCAAATAAATTGTGACTATGTTGAATGACTTTCTGGATTAATTGGTTGTAGTTAAGTCATATAAACTGAATAAGTTGAGTGACTAACTAGTTTGCATATTGTATGTCAGCTCAGTAAATTATGGAATGACATACTCCGGATGGACGAATTTTAGATATGTGGTTATGATACCACGAGATGAGCTTGAGTCTCAGACTCGTTGGTTAGGGTGAGTATATGCAGTGGATGCGTAGCTGGTTATAGTAGGTTGAGGTGTACCCTGTTAGGTCTAGGTACTCATGCCCACCCTTAGGTGCGTTTTCGAATGTTGCCTTCTATTCAGGTTGAGACCCCTACTGTAGTCCAGTGAATGTCCCTTAGTATGAATATATATATATATGGATTACCCTAGATATTGTTGAGCTATATAGGATGTATCTGCGTATCGGATTACTATTTAGATCGTAATAGAATAGGACTTGCATGTGGGTCAGGCCCACTCTTTTATTTTCCCAGGTGTTCGTCAGTTCCAGGGTTAGAGCTTGGACGTGTAGAGCAGATACAGACACTCATTCCTCCGACTACATAGGACTACTCTATATATTTAGCTTTAGTTTTCATTTCTGTTGTTTCAGTTTCAGTTTGGGATTTTATTAGGGGTCCATAGATGGATTCCCAAGTTGTATGGATTGGAGGTTTTGGAAAGTTTGGTTTTAATGATTAATAATTGAGGATTTTATTATTTAGTATTCGTTCAACGTTATTATTTATTTCTTTAATTCATTATTTTGTATTCCGTGTTCGATTTAAAATACTTTAATTGTTTTATATCCCTCGGGTTTAGGCCTGGGCCTGATCAACCCGTGTCTCGGATCCGAGGGGTATCGCAGTTGGTATCAGAGCACTCCTGGTTCAAGTGTCTCTAGGGTGTTTCATATTAAGTCTTCCGCGTAGCGTTTTCTTTTGATTAGAGCTTAAGTTTAGGATTCGTTGGATTCTTTTATGGTACGTACGTTTAGAAAGTACTGATGTCAATCTTATTCTGTAATTTCAGAATGTTTGGCACTAGGAGAAGGTTGTGGTCCGCGATTAAAGCAAAGAGGGACCAAAAGAGGAGGAAGGTTACTCCGACGATTCCTCTGCGACGGCCGACCAAGAAGGCAAAGCTGGAGACCAAGGACTTGTATCCAGCCAGTGCAGTCTCGGAGTATAAGGCAAGGAAGGTTTCTTGTGTGCGGGATTGTCCACCATACTGTGGACTGAACACAACTTCGGTGGTGCTCGAAGCTGAGCTAAGCGGAGAGGAAGACCCCAAAGAAGCTCAGCATGGAGGAGATATCGGAGCGTCCAAGATGGAGGTTATCGGAGTTCAAGAATGAATGCCCTTCTAGGAGTGATATGAATTTCATTACTAGTAGGAGTGGAAGTGTTATTTAAAGAGTAGTACTGTTTAGATAGCATACACTAGTTTTGTTAAAGAATATTTTATGATTATTCTTTTGGAAGTTTATGGTTTGGAAAAGTTTTAATAAAGTAAACTAGCGGTTTTGGCTATCTCTTTTGTAGTTTATGATGGTATTGTTGGATTTATACACATATGGTTTTATTAGACTATATTAGAATGTGTATGTTGTGATAACAAATGACTGTCACAGTAGAGTGGTTGGTTTGGACAGGCAAATAAGTATTTGCGTATATGTACGTTGTGTTGAGACGGGACGATTTTCCAGAAGCTTATACAAGAGCTTGTGTAAGTCAGTATGGTAGGTTTGGTTTAGAAGGAGGAATTCCCTGGATAGAACGATAATATAAAAATGGGAAGATTATGGAGCATTTTATTTTTACCTTATGTGTTTTACTCTACTAAGTATTTAGAAACATAGGATTTTCATGGATTGGGTGGTGACACACATATGCAATAAACCTCAGGATATTTTTACACTGTTAGGCAATACTGCCATTTTTCATGAGAGTGATGGGCCTGTGACACTAGATATTGGTAGACTCAGATTTTTAACAAATCTACTGGTCCTAGACATGCACACTTATGATGTGATACTTGGATGGATTGGTTATCACTGCCATGCTCAAGTTATTTGTATTGGAGGGGTTTACTGTGTTCACCATAACTGGTTAGGATATGTATGTTATAGCTATGCCACGTTCTAAGGGGGGCAGTAGCACCTATTTGTTCATGTGGAGGAGGAAACGGAGGAGGAGGTTACTGTATCATTGGATCGTATGCCAATTGTACAGGACTTTTTGGATGTATATCAGAAGATTCCAGGGTTACCACCTAGTCGTGAGAACGATTTTGTGATAGACTTAGCTCTAGGCATTACGCCTATTGCTAGGGCACCGTATAGGATGGCACTAGTGGAGATGCGAGAGCTGAGAGATCGGATTCAGCAGCTACTCAGCCAGGGTTTTATTCGTAGGAGTACATCACCTTGGGAGCACCGGTTCTATTTGTGAAAAAGAAGGATGGTTCGCTTCGCCTGTGTATAGATTACAGGGAGTTGTACAAGGTTACTATTCGTAACAAGTACCCTTTACCCAGGATCGATGATTTGTTTGATCAGTTACGGGGAGCCACATACTTCTCCAAGATTGATCTACATTCTGGGTATCATCAACTAAGGGTTCAGGAACAGAATGTTCCGAGGATAATGTTTCTCACTAGATATGGATCTTATGAGTTTCGGGTGATGCCGTTCGGGTTGACTAATGCACCAGCGGTTTTCATGGACTTAATGAACAAAGTCTTCAGGGCTTATTTAGATCAATTTGTCATTGTCTTCATAGATGACATTTTGATTTATTCTAGGTCTGTGGACGATCATGCTAGATATCTTCGGATTGTATTGCAGACACTTCGTGAGCACTAATTATGTGCTAAGTTCGAGAAGTGTGAATTTTGGCAGAGGGAAGTGAAGTTTCTGGGTCACGTGGTGTCAGAAAGGGGAATAGCGGTAGATCCAGCCAAGGTTTCAGTAGTGGTTGAGTGGGGACAGCCTACTTCACCTACCGATATTCGTAGTTTCCTTGGTTTGGCAGGATATTATCGTAGGTTCATCCAGGGGTTCTCCAAAATAGCGGGACCACTCACTCATTTGACTAAAAAGGGTGTATGGTTCATATGGGATGAATATTGTCAGAAAGCTTTTGATGAGCTGAAGGCTAGGTTGACTTCTACACCGGTTTTGTCTACCCCACAAAGCGGGATAGAGTATTTTGTCTACACAGATGCTTTTTTGTAGGGTCTTGGATGTGTTTTAATGTAGGAGGAATGACCGATTTTGTATGGATTTCATAAGCTTAAGCCTTCTGAGCTTAATTACCTAACACATGATCTGGAGTTGGCAGCTGTGGTCTTTGCTTTACGTATTTGGAGGCATTATCTGTTGGGTGAGTCCTTCAGGTTATTTAGTGATCACAAGAGTCTGCAGTACTTGTTCACTCAGCGGGAGTTGAATATGAGACAGCGCAGGTGGTTAGAGTTTGTGAAAGACTGTCATTTTTCTATACAGTACCATCCAGGGAAAACGAATGTGGTGGCGGATGCACTCAGTCGCCGACCTGTTGGTAGTCTTTCTGCTCTATTCATTACTGAGTGGAATTCGTTGAAGAAGGTGGATGAATTGTCGGATGCATTTTTGGCTTGTATGGTAGTTACACTTTCTATCATTCACAAGGTTTTGAAGGCACAACTCACGGATCAGCAGTGTATTAACAAGGTTGCAGAGATCGCTTCTGGAGAGGTTCCATTCTACTATGTTGGGGCTGATGGAGGTTTGAGGTACAAGGGACGGTTAGTGGTACCTTCTGCTGATGATTTGAGGACGGATGTGATGACTGAGACTCACTACTCTAAGTTCTCTGTTCATCCAGGTGGTGATAAGATGTATCAGGATATGAAGCGGTAGTTTTGGTGGGCAGGTATGAAGAGAGACATTGCTCTTTTTGTTTCTCAGTGCAGTACTTGTCAGATGGTTAAGATTGATCATCAGAGGCCGCCAGAAGCTCTACAGCCACTACTGATACCGGAGTGGAAATGAGAGAGTATTTCTATGGATTTTGTGGAGGGATTGCCTAATTCTTTCAAGGATCACAATTCCATTTGGGTCATCGTGGACAGATTGACAAAATTAGCTTACTTCTTGCCTATTCGCACTGACTTTACTTCGGAGCAGTTGGCGAGGCTTTACATTACCGAGATTGTGAAGCTGCATGGCATTTCGTTGTCTATCATCTCAGACAGGGATTCGAGCTTTGTGTCAGGATTTTGGAAGAGTTTTCAGCAGGCTTTGGGTACAGAGTTGCATCTTAGCACTGCGTATCATCCTTATACTGATGGACAGACTGAGAGGGTAAATCAAATTAAGGGCCACTGGGAGGATTACTTACCGCTTGTGGAGTTTGCCTATAATAATAGTTTTCAGAAGATTATTGGGTTGGTACCGTTTGAGGCGTTGTACGGCCGACCATGTTGATCACCTGTTTGTTGGATGGAGGTTGGCGAGAACAGATTTTTGGGTCCTGAGTTCATCAACGATACTTCTGAGAAGATTGCTCTTATTAGGGATCGCATGCGCACTGCCTAGAGTAGGCAGAAGAGTTATGCAGATTGTCGTACTCGTGCATTGGAGTTTCAGGTTGGGGATCAGGTTCTCCTCAAAGTGTTACCTATGAAAGGTTTTATACGCTTTGGGAAGAAAGGGAAGTTGTCACCGCGGTTTGTCGGTCCATTCATGATCACGGATTGCGTTGGAGCTGTTTCTTATCGGTTAGCACTTCTAGATACTATGGATCGTGTTCATAATGTGTTCTATGTTTCCAGATTGCGAAAATTTATGCGAGATGAGGATCGATATCAACATATCGATGTAGGGGAGATTGCGTTGCAGCCGGATGTAACATATTTGGAGCCACCGTGTCGTATTGTCGACCGTAGGGATCAAATCTTTCATAATAAGGTTATCCCTTTGGTGCGTATTCAGTGGAGTCATCACAGTGAGGCTGAGTCTACTTGGGAACGGGAGGATATCATTTGCTCGCAGTTTCCTGAAATATTGGAAGAAGGTAAGAACGAATTCCGAGAACAGAATTCCTTTTGTTAGGGGGGAAGAATGTAATACTCCTAATTTCATAAGGATAGTCCTGGTATTTAATAAATTGTTTAAATTGCATTTATTTTTGTTTAATTGGTTAGTTGTTAATTTAATTGAATTATGTGATTTATTTAAGTGTTTTAATTTGTTTTATTTATTTTATTTAACTGACATTTGTTTAATTATGTGCTTATGTGGCTATTTTAATAATTGATAATGATTGGTTTAAATTAACTATTGTCTGTGTTTTTATTTCTATATATGTTATTGCAAGGTTGTATTATTATTTTTTTATTTGAATTTCTCACGTGTGTAATTAGATTAAATGAGTAACAGTTTTAATATTAAAAATTGGGGTTTAATTCCTTTTAGATTACACGAATGGGCCGACTAGGTTTTAATTTACATTAGGGTTCTGTCTCTAATCATACAAGGATTAGGGTTTTGGTTCAAGCTTATATATACAGAGAGCAACAAGTCTGCTAGGGTTAAAGAAAACCCTATTCACGTACTTAGTATATTGAGAGAAAACAGAGTAAGGTTGTGAGAGGCAGAGAGGAACCGAGAGTGGAACTTGGGTGATTAACAAAGCAGTTCAAGGAGGAAGGAATGTGGTTGTTTCCGGGTAGAACCAAAGCACCGGAGGTGTAGAACTACAGCCTAGGACATTGACGGAAAATTCAGAGACATTGGTTTAGAGTTCAAAACTGAAACTCAAGGCAAGTCTTTGTTCTATTCTTTCCCTTTAATCTGTGTTCTGTGTATGCCTAGCTAGACTCCAGGGGTTTAACTAATGATAAAACGAAGTAATCATGCATGCTTAACGGACTAAAATTGAGAGTTTTATGTTTATATATACTTGTGCGTGATTTCATTATTTTATTAGATCTTTATGTATGATTTGTGGTTTAACTTGAATCTTTGCCTACTAAAACACTTAAAATAATTTAGTATGGACGTATGGGACTTAGGTTGAAGCTCAGGGGCCTTAACAATGAAGTTTTAGGGTTTACAGAGGCTGAACGGACGAAGAAGAAGACCTCAGCACTAACTGAGGCGCCTAAGTTCACAACTGAGGCGCCTAAGTTAGCAATTGAGGTGCCTATGTTAGCAATTCAGCCCCTTAAGTTAGAAACTGAGGCTGCTCAGTTGTAACTTAGCTTGCTCAGTTGGGATTTTTGGTTTTAAACGCCCAGTTTAGGTTTTGTGCACTGTTTGGACTACACAGCGTGTTAGCACTTCATTTAAATTGTCTTAAATGATGTATATTATTGTTTTAGACCTCTAAGAATATAGGTAAACAATGATTCATAAATGGATTAAGGTATGGACAGTGTATAATTAAGGGAAGATCCTACATGTTGAACTTTGAATGTTAATCAGCTTACACTTTGGAACTTGGAGGATTGTTTATATGTGATTTAATTTTAATTAATGATATTTGGATAGGATTATAGGTAACATGGATTACTTGAACTTAACCACGCTTGTGTTGGATTAAATTAATATTCACTTTGTTATTCAACTGCATCAGCGTATGGATATTTTAGAGGATGTGAACGCTTATACTTGTTTTAGCTGTATACATTATTGGAATTGGAATTTGCGCTCTATAATGACTGCCTAATATTGTTGGATATGTGTTAATTTATATTGATGCATGTTATGAAGGATGGTTGTTGGATATATATAGTGTCGTTTTATTAACTATGCTATCTGGAGGATTGCATGCACCTGTATGGGACGGTGGCATACTAGGGACGGATTAGTTAAAAATACTAAGTTCTACCTATTTGGAAATAAGTAGGATTAACAATAAAAGTTAAGTCCTACTTATGTATGTGTATATGCACTGGTATGGGACGGGGGCATATTAGGGACGGCTTAGTTCAAAACAGTAAGACCTAACTATTCTAGGGGCGGATTAGTTCAAACACTAAGATTTACCTAATCTGGATTGAGGTATGGATTAACCATAAAGGTTAAGTCCATCTCCTACTTGTGTCATGTTAATAAAATAATTGAATGACCTACGTTGGTTTCTGAATGGATTGAAAAATATTGAATCCTAATTGTGATTAAGTCAAATCAACTGTGACTAAGTTGAATGACTTTCTGGATTAATTGGTTGTAGTTAAGTTAAATCAACTGAATAAGTTAAGTGACTAACTAGTTTGTATATTGTATGTCAGCTCAGTAAATTATGGAATGACATACTCCGGATGGACGGATTTTAGATATATAGTTATGATACCACGAGATGAGCTTGAGTCTCAGACTCGTTGGTTAGGGTGCGTATATGCAGTGGATGCGTAACTAGTTATAGTAGGTTGAGGTGTACCCTGTTAGGTCTAGGTACTCATGCCCACCCTTGGGTGCATTTTCGCATGTTGCCTTTTATTCAGGTTGAGACCCCTACTGAAGTCCAGTGAATGTCCCTTAGTGTGAATATGTATATATGGATTACTCTAGATATTGTTGAGCTATCTAGGATGTATCTGCGTATCGGATTACTGTTTGGATCGTAGTAGAATAGGACTTGCATGTGGGCCTGACCCACTCTTTTATTTTTTTAGGTGTTCGTCAGTTCCAAGGTTAGAGCTTGGACGTGCATAGCAGATACAGACACTCATTCCTACGACTACATATGACTACTCTATATGTTTAGCTTTAGTTTTCATTTCTGTTGTTTCAGTTTCAGTTTGGGATTTTATTAGGGGTCCACAGATGGATTCCCGAGTTGTATGGATTGGAGGTTTTGGAAAATTTGGTTTTAATGATTAATAATTGAGGATTTTATTATTTAGTATTCGTTCAGTGTTATTATTTATTTCTTTAATTCATTATTTTATATTCCATGTTCGATTTAAAATACTTTAATTGTTTGATATCCCTCGGGTTTGGGCTTGGGCTTGATCAACCCGCGTCTCGAATCCGAGGAGTATCACAGTTGGTATCAGAGCACTCCAGGTTCAAGTGTCTTTAGGGTGTTTCATATTAAGTTTTCCGCGTAGCGTTTTCTTTTGATTAGAGCTTAAGTTTAGGATTTGTTGAATTCCTTTACAGTACGTACGTTTAGAAGGTACTGATGTCAATCTTATTCTGTAATTTTAGAATGTTTGGCACTAGGAGAAAGTTGTGGTTAGCGATGAAAACAAAGAGGGAACAGAAGAGGAGGAAGGTTACTCCGATGATTCCTCTGCGACGGCCGACCAAGAAGGCAAAACTGGAGACCAAGGACTTGTATCCAGTCAGTGTAGTCTCGGAGTATAAGGCAAGGAAGATTTCTTGTGTACGGGATTGGCCACCATACTGTGGACCGAACACAACTTCAGTGGTGCTCGAAGCTGAGCCAAGTGAAGAGGAAGACTCCGAAGAAGCTCAGGATGGAGGAGATACCGGAGCGTCCAAGATGGAGGTTACCAGAGTTCAAGAATGAATGCTCTTCTAGGAGTGATATGAATTTCATTACTAGTAGGAGTGGAAGTGTTGTTTAAAGAGTAGTGCTGTTTAGATGGCATACACTAGTTTTGTTAAAGAATATTTTATGATTATTCTTTTGGAAGTTTATGGTTTGGAAAAGTTTTAATAAAGTAAACTAGCGGTTTTGGCTATCTCTTTTGTAGTTTATGATGGTATTGTTGGATTTATACACATATGGTTTTATTAGACTATATTAGAATGTGTATGTTGTGATAATAAATGACTGTCACAGTGGAGTGGTTGGTTTGGACAGGCAAACAAGTATTTGCGTACATGTACGTTGTGTTGAGATGGGACGATTTTCCAGAAGCTTATACAAGAGCTTGTGTAAGTCAGTATGGTAGGTTTGGTTTAGAAGGGGGAATTCCTTGGATAGAACGATAATCTAAAAATGGGAAGATTATGGAGCATTTTATTTTTACCTTATGTGTTTTACTATACTGAGTATTCAGAAACATAGGATTTTCATGGATTGGGTGGTGACACACATATGCAATAGACCTCAGGATATTTTTACACTGTTAGGCAATATTGCCATTTTTCATGAGAGTGATAGGCCTGTGACACTAGATATTGGTAGACTCAGATTTCTAGCAAATCTACTGGTCCTGGACATGCACACTTATGATGTGATACTTGGATGGATTGGTTATCACTGCCATGCTCAAGTTATTTATTTTGGAGGGGTTTATTGTGTTTACCATAACTGGTTAGGATATGTATATTGTAGCTATGCCATGTTCTAAGGGGGGGTGGTAGCACCTATTTGTTCCATGTGGAGAAGAAAACGGAGGAGGAGGTTACTGTATCATTGGATCGTATACCAATTGTACAGGACTTTCTGGATGTATATCAGGAGATTCCAGGGTTGCCACCTAGTCGTGAGATCGATTTTGTGATAAACTTAGCTTCAGGAACTATGCCTATTGCTAGGGCACCGTATAGGATGGCACCAGTAGAGATGCTAGAGTTGAGAGATCAGATTCAGCAGCCACTCAGCCAGGGTTTTATTCGTAAGCGTACATCACCTTGGGGAGCACCGGTTCTATTTGTGAAAAAGAAGGATGGTTCACTTCGCCTGTGTATAGATTACAGGGAGTTGAACAATGTTACTATTCGTAACAAGTACCCTTTACCCAGGATCGATGATTTGGTTGATCAGTTACGGGGAGCCACATACTTCTCCAAGATTGATCTGCGTTCTGGGTATCATCAACTGAGGGTTCAGGAGCAGGATGTTCTGAGGATAGCGTTTCTCACTAGATATGGATCTTATGAGTTTCGGGTGATGCCGTTCGGGTTGACTAATGCACCAACAATTTTCATGGACTTAATGAACAGAGTCTTTAGGGCTTATTTAGATCAATTTGTCATTGTCTTCATAGATGACATTTTGATTTATTCTAGGTCTGAGGACGATCATGCTAGGCATCTTCGGATTGTGTTGCAGACACTTCGTGAGCACAAATTATGTGCCAAGTTCGAGAAGCGTGAATTTTGGCAAAGGGAAGTGAAGTTTCTGGGTCACGTGGTGTCAGAAAGGGGAATAGCAGTAGATCCAGCCAAGGTTTCAGTAGCGGTTGAGTGGGGACAGCCTACTTCACCTACCGAGATTCGGAGTTTCCTCGGTTTGGCAGGATAGTATCGTAGGTTCATTCAGGGGTTCTCCAAGATAGCGGGACTACTTACTTATTTGACTAAAAAGGGTGTACGGTTCGTGTGGGATGAATATTGTTAGAAAGCTTTTGATGAGCTGAAGACTTGGTTCACTTCTACACCGGTTTTGTCTACCCCACAGAGTGGGATATAGTATTTTGTCTACACAGATGCTTCTTTGCAGGGTCTTGAATGTGTTTTGATGCAGGAGGAGCGACCGATTTTGTATGGATCTCGTAAGCTTAAGCCTCATGAGCTTAATTACCCAACACATAATCTGGAGTTGGGAGCTGTGGTCTTTGCTTTACGTATTTGGAGGCATTATCTGTTGGGTGAGTCCTTCAGGTTATTTAGTGATCACAAGAGTCTGCAGTACTTGTTCACTCAGCGGGAGCTGAATATGAGACAGCGCAGGTGGTTAGAGTTTGTGAAAGACTATCATTTTTCTATACAGTACCATCCAGGGAAAGCGAATGTGGTGGCGGATGCACTCAGTCGCTGACCTATTGGTAGTCCTTCTGCTTTATTCACTACTGAGTGGAATGCGTTAAAGAAGGTGGATGAATTGTCGGATGTGTTCATGGCTTGTATGGTGGTTACACCTTCTATCATTCACAAGGTTTTGAAGGCACAACTCACGGATCAGCAGTGCATTGACAAGGTTGCAGAGATCGCTTCCGGAGAGGTTCCATTCTACTATGTTGGGGCTGATGGATGTTTGAGGTGCAAGGGACGGTTAGTGGTACCTTCTGCTGATGATTTGAGGAAGGATGTGATGACTAAGACTCACCACTCTGAGTTCTCTGTTCATCCAGGAGGCGATAAGATGTATGAGGATATGAAGCGGCAGTTTTGATGGGCAGGTATGAAGAGAGACATTACTCTTTTTGTTTCTCAATGCAGTACTTGTCAGATGGTTAAGATTAATCATCAGAGGCCGCCAGGAGCTCTACAACACTATCGATATCGGAGTGGGAATGGGAGAGTATTTCTATGGATTTTGTGGAGGGATTGCCTAATTCTTTCAAGGATCACAATTCCATTTGGGTCATTGTGGACAGATTGACGAAATCAGCTCACTTCTTGCCTATTCGCACTGACTTTACTTTGGAGCAGTTGGCGAGGCTTTACATTTACCGAGATTGTGAAGCTGTATGGCATTCCGTTGTCTATCATCTCAGACAGGGATTCGAGCTTTGTGTCAGGATTTTGGAAGAGTTTTCAGCAGGCTTTGGGTACAGAGTTGCATCTTAGCGCTGCGTATCATCCTCAGACTGATGGACAGACTGAGAAGGTAAATCAAATTATGGAGGACATGCTTCGATCGTGTGTTCTTGATTTCAAGGGCCACTGGGAGGATTACTTACTGCTTGTGGAGTTTGCCTATAACAATAGTTTTCAGAAGACTATTGGGATGGCACCGTTTGAGGCGTTGTACGGCCGACCGTGTCGATCACCTGTTTGTTGGATGGAGGTTGGCGAGAGCAGATTTTTGGGTCCTGAGTTCATCAATGATACTTCTGAGAAGATTGCTCTTATTAGGGATCACATGCGCACTGCCCAGAGCACGCAGAAGAGTTATGCAGATCGTCATACTCGTGCATTGGAGTTTTAGGTTAGGGTTCAGGTTCTCCTCAAAGTGTCACCTATGAAAGGTGTTATGCGCTTTGGGAAGAAAGGGAAGTTGTCACCGCGGTTTGTCGGTCCATTCATGATCACAGATCGCGTTGGAGCTGTTGCTTATCGGTTAGTACTTCCAGAAACTTTGGATCATGTTCACAATGTGTTCCATGTTCCCATGTTGCCGAAATTTCTACGAGATGAGGATCGGTATCAACATATCGATGTAGGGGAGATTGCGTTGCAGCCGGATGCAACATATTTGGAGCCACCGTGTCGTATTGTCAACCGTAGGGGTCAAATCTTTCGTAAGAAGGTTATCCCTTTGGTGCGTGTTCAATGGAGTCATCACAATGAGGCTGAGTCTACTTGGGAACGGGAGGATGTCATTCGCTCGCAATTTCCTAAAATATTGGAAGAAGGTAAGAGCGAATTCCGAGGACGGAATTCCTTTTGTTAGGGGGGAAGAATGTGATACCCCTAATTTCAGAAGGATAGTCTTGGTATTTAATAAATTGTTTAAATTGCATTTATTTTTGTTTAATTGGTTAGTTGTTAATTAGATTGAATTATGTGATTTATTTATGTGTTTTTATTTTTTTTTATTTATTTTATTTAACTGACATTTGTTTAATTATGTGCTTATGTGGCTATTTTAATAATTGATAATGATTGATTTAAATTAACTGTTGTCTGTGTTTTTATTTCTATATATGTTATTGTAAGGTTGTATTATTTTTTTTTTAATTTGAATTTCTCACGTGTGTAATTAGATTAAATGAGTAACAGTTTTAATATTAAAAATTGGGGTTTAATTCCTTTTAGATTACACGAATGGGCCAACTAGGGTTTAATTTACAGTAGGGTTCTGTCTCTAATCATACAAGGATTAGGGCTTTGATTCAAGCCTATATATATATAGAGCAAAAAGTCTGCTAGGGTTAGAGAAAACCCTATTCACGTACTTAGTATATTGAGAGAAAACAAAGTAAGGTTGTGAGAGGCAGAGAGGAACCGAGAGTGGAACTTGGGTGATTAACAAAGCAGTTCAAGGAGGAAGGAATGTGGTTGTTTCCGGGTAGAACCAAAGTACCGGAGGTGTAGAACTACAGCCTAGGACATTGACGGAAAATTCAGTGACATTGGTTTAGAGTTCAAAACTGAAACTCAAGGCAAGTCTTTGTTCTATTCTTTCCCTTTAATCTGTGTTCTGTGCATGCCTAGCTAGATTCCAGGGGTTTAACTAATGATAAAACGAAGTAATCATGCATGCTTAACGGACTAAAACTGAAAGTTTTATGGTTATATGTACTTGTGCATGATTTCATTATTTTATTAGATCTTTATGTATGATTTATGGTTTAACTTGAATCTTTGCCTGCTAAAACACTTAAAATAATTTAGTATGGACGTATGGGACTTAGGTTGAAGCTCAGGGGCCTTAAAAATGAAGTTTTAGGGTTTACAGAGGCTGAACGGACGAAGAAGAAGACCTCAGCACTAACTGAGGCGCCTAAGTTCACAACTGAGGCGCCTAAGTTAGCAATTGAGGTGCCTAAGTTAGCAATTCAGTCCCCTAAGTTAGCAACTGAGGTTGCTCAGTTGTAACTTAGCTTGCTCAGTTGGGATTTTTGGTTTTAAACGCCCAGTTTAGGTTTTGTGCACTGTTTGGACTACACAGAGTGTTAGCACTTCGTTTAAATTGTCTTAAATGTTGTATATTATTGTTTTAGACCTGTAAGAATATAGGTAAACAATGATTCATAAATGGATTATGGTATGGACAGTGTACAGTTAGGGGAAGATCCTACATGTTGAATTTTGAATGTTAATCAGCTTACACTTTGGAACTTGGAGGATTGTTTATATGTGATTTAATTTTAATTAACCATATTTGGATAGGATTGTAAGTAACACGTATTACTTGAACTTAACCATGCTTGTGTTGGATCAAATTAATATTCACTTTGTTATTCAACTGCATCAGCGTATGGATATTTTAGAGGATATGAACCCTTATACTTGTTTTATCTGTATACATTATTGGAATTAGATTTTATGCTTTATAATGACTGCCTAATATTGTTGGATATGTGTTAATTTATATTGATGCATGTTATGATTGATGTTGGATATATATAGTGTCGTTTTATTAACTATGCTATCTGGAGGATTGTATGCACTGGTATGGGACGGTGGCATACGTGGGACAGATTAGTTAAAAATACTATGTCCTACCTATTTTGAAATAAGTAGGATTAACAATAAAAGTTAAGTCCTACTTATGTATGTGTATATGCACCGGTATGGGATGGGGGCATATTAGGGACGGCTTAGTTCAAAACACTAAGACCTAACTATTCTAGGGATGAATTAGTTCAAACACTAAGTCTTACCTAATCTGGATTGAGGTATGGATTAACCATAAAGGTTAAGTCCATCTCATACTTGTGTCATGTCAATAAAATAATTGAATGACCTACATTGGTTTCTGAATGAATTGAAAAATATTGAATCTTAACTGTGACTAAGTTGAATGACTTTCTGGATTAATTGGTTGTTGTTAAGTCATATCAACTGAATAAGTTGAGTGACTAACTAGTTTGTATATTGTATGTCAGCTTAGTAAATTGTGGAATGACATACTCCGGATGGATGGATTTTAGATATATGGTTATGATACCACGAGATGAGCTTGAGTCTCAAACTCGTTGGTTAGGGTGCATATATGCAGTGGATGCGTAGCTGGTTATAGTAGGTTTAGGTGTACCCTGTTAGGTCTAGGTACTCATGCCCACCATTGGGTACGTTTTCGCATGTTGCCTTCTATTCAGGTTGAGACCCCTACTGTAGTCTAGTGAATGTCCCTTAGTGTGAATATATATATATATGGATTACTCTAGATATTGTTGAGCTATCTAGGATGTATCTGCGTATAGAATTACTGTTTGGATCGTAGTAGAATAGGACTTGCATGTGGGCCTGATCCACTCTTTTATTTTTTTAGGTGTTCGTCAGTTCCAGGGTTAAAGCTTGGACGTGCAAAGCAGATACAGACACTCATTCCTCCGACTACGTAGGACTACTCTATATGTTTAACTTTGGTTTTCATTTCTGTTGTTTCAGTTTCAGTTTGGGATTTTATTATGGATCCACAGATGGATTCCCGAGTTGTATGGATTGGAGGTTTTGGAAAATTTGGTTTTAATGATTAATAATTGAGGATTTTATTATTTAGTATTCGTTCAGTGTTATTATTTATTTCTTTAATTCATTATTTTGTATTCCGTGTTCGATTTAAAATACTTTAATTGTTTGATATCCCTCGGGTTTGGGCCTTGGCCTGATTAACCCGGGGTATCACTAAGTCACTGTAGGAAACCGCATGGAAACCTCACTGCAGGTGATTCGCGCCCCAAGAGTAATGATACTCTATAAGTTTGTATAACCCAAATGGCCGAAAAGCAGTCCGACTCTCACGTGGCAATTCCAAGTCATGCCCTTGTTTTTGCATATTTCTTTGTTTCTTTCATTATCCGTATCTCTCTTCTTTATGTCCTCTTCGTTTCTTTCTACATCTCAATCCCTACTTATCTATATCTCTAATCTTCAAAGAAAATTAATTAAATGTTTTCCAGAACAATATCCAAATCGAATGGGTTTTTGATATTTTATTAAAAATACATAGTGAGATGCGAAGAGATTACAAGGGATAGAACTATTTTGATGGTATGATTGAAGATTTATAAAGAAAAATATAAAGAAACCCTAGAAATAGAACTAACGGATTGCCGTAAAAGAATTGATTGGAATCCCTAATTAATTTACAATTCAATATCAACATCTCAATCTCTTTTCTCTGTGTATGTTCCTTGGCTCCATCTGTGTCTCTATAAACCCCTGTACGCTGTTAGAAGATAATCCTCAGACAATATTGATTTAATACTCTTTTGGAATGGGTTTGTGAAGAAAATGTACAAACAAACTTTAGAAATTTAGAAATACTAATTAATTTAGAATTTAATATTAGAGAGATCGAGATCCTCCATAGACGTTGTGAGAGAGAGAGTGAAAAAAGAAAATGGAAAGGAAAGAGATAGATAATTGAGTAATTCATGTTTAGATAATTGAGTAATTCATGGTTTACGGAATGATGTGACATTGTCACGTGGGATTTGGACTATTATTCGGACATTTAGGTCGGACATCATGATTTGATGCGAATCCTTTGTAGTGTGGTTCCCATGCGATTTCCTGCAGTAACTTTTAAGTGGTCCATATTTGGCCGCATCATTCTTGAACTAACAGACATTGAAACTGTGTTTGGCCAATTACATCACCATTTATAAATAACATTTCACCACCATTTATAAGTAACATCATAGGAGTCTAAAAAGTAACATCACCATTTGTAAAAGGGCAATATCACCAATTAAATAGTAAAGGTTGTTGACAGCTAAAATAAGGTATGCATATAATACAAACTAAGTAATGTCACATATAAACGTAACTCAATTCAACATATCATTTATGTTATTATTTGAAATTAAAGTATTTTAAAAATATTTTAATATGTTAATTTAAAGAATTTAAACCAAAATTAAAGTCAATTGGATTAACTTTAGACAACAAACAAAACACTTGATATTTCCAAAAATAATGAAAAGAGCCACAACTTTTTTTTTTCTTTCAAATATTAAAAAAACATACATTTAGGTATAAATTATTTAATATTTCTTTGAAAAAAAATTGGTAAAGTTTAATATTAATTGCCATACTCATTACATTCACCATCAAAAAAATATATTTACATAGTGTTGAAAAACTAATAGTCATACATAAATCTAACTCAATTTAACATGGTGATGTTATATATATACATATATATATTCAGTACTTTAGTCTCAAAGCGTTCTTGTATATATACACACACACATATATATTACCTAAGTGGTGATATTCCCTTTTACAAATGGTGATGTTATTTTTTAGACTCCTATGATGTTACTTATAAATGGTGGTGAAATGTTATTTATAAATGGTGGTGTAATTGCCAAAAGCGGACTTAAGTGTTGTTTGATAAAACTGAAAATTAAGTGTTGATAATTTCAAGTACTGAATTTTAAGCGCTGAATATATTAATTTGAAAACTTGTTTGATAAAGTTTTAATTTTAAGCACTTAATTCATTAAGATTGTTTGTTATATACAAAAGTTGAAGTCTGAAAGTTAAACATATTACATTTTTGTCCGGATACTCATAACAATTTTATATTTATAATACACAAATATTAATAAAACAGCCCCATTCACTCAATGAAATAAATAAATTTGAAAATTTAAAATAGATGGATTTTGTATTACATAATATTTATGTTTGGTATCGAAAAGGATGTTACAAAGATTAAAGAAAGTAAAATTTAAAATATATGAGTTTTGGATAGAATAATATTTAGATAGGGTATTGAAAATGGTGTTACAAAGATTAAAGAAAATACTTGAAAAATAATTCTTATTTAAGAATAAAATTCTATTATATAAATAATTGATGGAAATTTTAAATCTATGGGTTTTGGATTACATAATATTTATAGAGGTATGGGGTGTTACAAAAATTAAAGAAAATAAAATTTAAAATATATGTGTTTTGAATTACATAATATTTATGTAGGGTATTGAAAAAGGTGTTACAAAAATTAAGAAAAGTGAAAAAGAATTCTTATCTAGGAACATAATTTTATTGTATAAATAATTAATGAAAATTTAAAATATATAGGTTTTGGATATCAAAAAGAATGTTACAAAAGATTAAAGAAAGTAAAATTTAAAATATATGAGTTTTGGATCACATGGTAGAGTATTAAAAAGAGTGTTAAGAAAGTACGTGAAAGACAATTCTTCTCCGAGAATATAATTCTATTATATAAATAATTACATAATATTTATGTAGGGTATAAAAATGGTGTTAAAAAAAATTAAAGAAAGTATTGTGAAATTAAATAGAATTCTGTTATATAAATAATTGTTTTCTATAGTGAATTAATATGAATGGTAACCAAAAGGCTATATCCATGTTTAAAATATATTATATAGAATTATGTTTTTTATTTTTTTGGAATTTGTTCCATGTAATTTATTTTCATTAACAACAAGAAGCAACCAAATATATATGAATCAATTTAAATGTAACCTGTAGACAATAAAATTTTAGTGGGCTTTGGTGTTGACAAATGGACCCATTAAATATGGGCCTAATATTTAATTAAGTTATTTAATTAGCCCAAACTTGATCCACTTAAATTATTTAATTAGCCTAGCCTAGATGATTAAATGAAAAGATAATTATTCCTAATAAAATATATTTGGAATAATTATTTTTAAGGATAATTATCATAATATAACCGGCCTGTCCAGTTATGATTTTATCCTTATTAGGAGATGACACATGTCATCATTCTATGTATCCAAAAAGCCTATAAATAGAGGCCTGAAGGAAGAAAGAGAAGGCACACATATTCAAAAATCCAGAGACTCAGAAATTCAGACACAAATTTAGAAATCTAGAAGGTCAAGAAATTCAGACACAAATTTAGAATTCAGAAATTTAGAGACTCAGAAATCCAAAAGGTTTAAAAATTGAGAGAATCAGACACCAAACACCTCCAAAGTCATGCCGTTTTTCACCATATTCAACGAATCCTCTCTGAAGACGAAGAACAACAAGTACATCAAATCGTGCCGTTGTTCATCAAAATTCCACAGTGATCAACAACAAGCACATCACATCATGCCGTTTTCATCCAAATTCCACGGTGATCAACAAAAAACACATCAAATTGTGTCATTCTTCATCCAAATTCCACGGTGATTCAAAATCAAACTCGTGCAGAGGATTGTACTCCAAGTTTTATAAATTAATAAAATATTATTTTTGCCCCTATTTTATTTTTCTTATTTGCAGACTACAAAATTTGTGTGTATAAATTTCTGGCACGCTCGGTGGGATATCCTCTGCCTTTCATCTCTTTCTTCTACATCAAATCCTCAACAAATTCATCGTCAGATTCTATGACTTCCAACAAGATTCAGACGAAGAGCAAGAATACTATCAAGGACGTGCAGTTATGACAAATAACATCATCACCACCACAAAAGGTGGCAAGAAGGTTGCAACTTTATCAAGTGGTACAAACAACTCTATAAGTTCAATGATGTGGAGTATGGTCAAAGCATCCGTTCCTGCAAAAAGACATCACGATGCAATGAGAGTTGATTCCGCCAAATCTGTTAAAGGAATAACTCAAACTCATACTGCCTTCACCTCGCTGGGGACAAGGAGGAAGGTTCCTACAACCTTAAAGGTTACTCTAGTCATAAGTTCAAGTTCAATGCTGGTCCACCCAAAATTGGTCCACCCAAGGCTAAAGATTTTTTCTGACTCCATTACTATGCCAGTCGTGATGATGAGTACTATCTCGTATGAAAAGCAATTAACGACTATGGCCCATACAATTGAAAGATTACAACACTTTCTTAAGGAGCAAGATCTGAAAATTGCCTTACTGACAGAAAAGTTAAAATTGCGTGATGACAATAATGAGTCAAGCAAAGGTCGAATTCCTCATTCTAATTCCATGCCAGAGAACATTCTAATTGATGATTAAAATGACACATCCACCAATCCAACAATTGATGCTGCCTCCGTCACCGCACTTTTTGTCCAATAACTTCAAGACATGATAGTGAATTGCATAAGAGAACAATACAGTGATGTTTCTCAAAGTGCTCGCATGTACTCAAAGCCTTACATTGAAAGAATTGACATCTTAAAAATGCCGGTTGGGTATCAACCTCCAAAGTTTCAACAATTTAAGAGCAGATGGAACGAGAATTTCTTAACCATTTCTACAGCACTCGTCATATTGTAAGTATGCTGGAGCTTACAAACATAAAACAGATGAAGGGTGAACCCGTGGTTAAATACATTAACCGTTGGCGAGCTCTAAGTCTTAACTGCAAGGATCGTTTGTCTAAAATTTCTGCAGTTGAAGCATGTATGCAAGGCATGCGCTGGGAGCTTCTTTACATCTTACATGGGATTAAGCCTCGCATATTTGAAGAGCTTGTTACTCGAGCCCATGACATGGTGCTTAGCATGGAAAATCATGGTGCTAGGGAAGATGTTCCTGATATACTCGACAACCTTCAAGAAGATGAGGGAAGTGACTCTAAAGAAGAAAACAATATAGTTCCTAACTCGGATGACGAAGTAGCTTCATCTTTCATTATAAGCATCATCTCGAGAGACTTGAATCAAGAAACACACCATGTTACAACAATGACTTCAACCGAAAGTGCTAAATCATAAGGGGCATTAAGTCAAGGAAACCAAAAAGAAAATCTTCAAAGTGACAACGAGATAATCCGTACCCTTCAGCATAGGTTTGGATTGCCGTCTGATTCTTGCAAACTTGAAAAAAAAAGACACTCCTTGACACAAGTTTAAACTGTCTACCTGAAAAAATAAATAAATCAAGAACTCCTTGATACGAGTTTAAACTATCTCCCAAAAAAAAAAAAATGACACTCCTTGATACGAGTTTAAATTGCCTACCTGAAAAAAAGGCTTATTGCCACGAGTTTAAACTGTCTACCTAAAAAAAAAATCAAGGACTCCTTGATACGAGTTTAAACTGTCTAAAAAAAAAAAAAAAACAAAAAATGACACTCATTGACATGAGTTTAAACTATCTACTTGAAAAAAATAAAAAATAAAAAATAACATTCCTTGGCACAAGTATAAATTGTCCGCCTGAAGAAAAAAAATCAAGAACTCTTTTACATGAGTATAAACTGTTTACCAAAAAAAAAAAAAAATGAACTATGTAATAACTTGATCCCTGTTCAGGGTACGTAGGCATCTTGGAGGTCTGTTTCGAGTTCATTCAACCAAAAAAAAAAAAAAAAAATCTCAACAACGCTCCTTGATACGAGCATAAACTATCTTCAATTTTCAAATTGATCCATATCAAATTCAAACTTGGACTACTTCTAAGCTGTCAAAAAAAAAAAAATAGAGAAGGTAAAATCAACAATGCTCTTGATCGTATGAGCTTAAACTGCACTATGCTCCTGACCCGCATGAGCTAAAACTGTGTACGACCAAAAAAAAAAAAAAAATTTCTTCGTATTACTCCTGGCCCGCAAGAATATAAACTGTGAACGGCTAAACAAATAAACAATGACAACATCTTTGTTAACAAAAAAATGCTTATGAAGTGCGGAGCGTAAAATCAAAACATCTGAAATCAAGCTTATTTCCTTATTCTGATTACAGCCAAGGTTGGAGAGCTCACAGGAAGATATGCGGGACCACTCTAGCAAATGATGGTACGGAGGATTAGAGTGAAGCGATTTTAGTGCAAAGCAGCCAATAAGAGACGTTATGACATCCAGAGTAGTTCCTTTCTTTACAGTGTCTTTCTCTCGCTCTAAAATCTGCATGGAAGATTTTTTTGTTCCAAATGAACAATAGGTCCTTATGGACTGGATGCATTCCAAAGGAAGAATGGGTCCTGACGGATTAGATGCATTCTAAAGGAACAACAGGTCATTACAGACTAGTTATGTTCCAAAGGAATAATGGATCCTTACGGACTAGTTGCGTTCCAAAAAGGAACAATGAGTCCATATGGACTAGTTGCGTTCCAAAAAGGAACAATGGGTCCTTACGGACTAGTTGCGCTCCGAAGGAACAATGGGTTCTTACAGACTAAATGCGTTCCAAATGAACAATGGGTCCTTACGGACTAAATGCGTTCCAAAGGAACAATGGGTCTAGGGATGACAATTTGACCCGCTCCCGTGTTACCCGCCCCGCCCCGTTTTTGGGAGACCGTTTTGCTTATTTGGGTGGGGATGGTTTGATGTAATAAAAACCCGTGCGGGTTTTGTGTGGGGGCGGGGGAGGTCGCCCCGCTCCGCCCCTTTTAAATAAGCAAATTACATAAATACCTTTATTTCATTAGTATATATATTTACCACTATATATTAAGTACTCCATATAATAATATTAAAGTAATAAATGAATTTGATTAAAAGGAAAGTTGCAATGATGGAGAATTGAAAATGAGGGAAAAAAAAAAATCTATTTCAACAATAAATAAATTATGGTCTTAAACGGGGCGGGGCGGGTACCCGCGGGGGTAAAAATATTAAACGGTTACGGGGATGGGATGAAAAGTTCCCCCGTTTTTGCGGTTTTGGGCGGGACGGGCCAGGATTTTTAAACGGTTGTGGGGGCGGGGGAGGGTACACCTGCCCAAACCCGCCCCCGTTACCATCCTTAGTCCTGACTGACTAAATGGATTCCAATGGAACAATGGTTTCTGACGGACTAGTAAAGATGTGTTCCAACTGAACAATGGGTCCCAGAGGGACTAAAAGCGTGAAAAGGAAGGAGAGAGGGAAAAAAAAAAAAGAAGAAGAAGAAGAAGAAGAAAGAAAGAAAGAAAGAAGAAGAAAAAGTCATACCAATTATTTGTGTTCAAGCAACGGCCGCAATCCAACATAGTTTTCAGATGTTGTAATTTGACAAGTCTTTAGAGACTATTGGAATTGATGTCAAACCCTATAATATTGGGGGTATATATTGGCAACAAAATACCTCCTATTTGTATTAGGATTTGTATAATTCAGTTCAAATAAGAAAGTAAAATTCCAATCCAAAGTTGGATAAAAAAAGCAAAAGAGGAAATCTTGCAATCCAAAGTTGGATAGGAAAGCCTAAAAAAAAAAAATTGGATACTTCAAGTCCCACTTGAAAAATGAGACGAGTCTTGTCAAACTTGGGACTCGAAGTTGGGGCAATTTGTAGACACTAATATTTTAGTGGGCTTTGGTTTTAATAAATAGACCCATTAAATATGGGCTTAATGTTTAATTAAGTTATTTAATTGACTCAAGTTTGGTCCACTTAAATTATTTAATTAGTCCAACCCAGATGATTAAATGGAAAGATAATTATTCCTAATAAAATATATTTGGAATAATTATTTTTAAGGATAATTATCATAATATAACCGGCCTGCCCAGTTATGATTTTATCTTTATCAGGAGATGATACGTGTCATCATCCTATGGATTCAAAAAACCTATAAGTAGAGGCCTGGAGGAAGAAGGAGAGGGCACACAAATTCAGAAATCCAGAGACTCAGAAATTCAAACACGTACAAATTTAGAAATCCAGAGAAATTCAGACACAAATTCAGAAATTCAGAAGGTCCAGAAATTGAGAGAATCAGATACCAAACACCTCCAAAGTCGTGCCGTTCTTCACCAAATTCAACAAATCCTCTTTGAAGACGAAAAAAAATAAGCACATCAAATCGTGTCGTTCTTCATCCAAATTCTACGGTGATCAACAATAAGCACATCAAATCGTGCCGTCTTCATCTAAATCCCGCGATGATCAACAAAAAACACATCAAATCATGCCATTCTTTATCCAAATTCCATGGTGATTCAAGATCATGCTCGTGCAGCCCTTGAATCCAACCAACAAAGTAGATCGAATCATAAGACTTTATTATGTGTAAAGAATATTATTACAAAGGATTGTACTCAAAGTTTTGTAAATTAATAAAATATTATTTTTGCCCCTATTTTGTTTTTCTTATTTGCAGACTACAAAATTTGTGTGTACATAACCAAAAAAGACTATCTCTCGTGTTTAAAATATTGTAGGTAAAATTGTTCTATCACATTTTTTTAGACGTAGAGAGAAATCACAGATAGGAGTCTAAAAAAATTATAGACCCTAGAGAAATCGCAGAGGGTAAAGTAGTCATTAAAAGGTTATTTTTTAAACCCAACTACTTCCAGTACTTATTTTTAAAAATCACGTATTCTGCATTCAGTGCTGAATTAGGAAATCAAAGAAGCCCGTAGTATTTGTTTTATGAAAAAAATACGTGGCCAAACCAAGGCCACAAGACAGTAGCTAGACAGCAGAGACTGCAGAATAATTACATTGGATGATTTGTGTCCCTTTTGTATTCCTTCCTTTTCCGCTATGAGCAGATACTCTGGATGAATATGAAATGAACAAGGCTATGCATTAATTACTATTTTGGTGCGGCAGAATCACTAAGTTTCCTTTTGTCACGACATCTAATGGAAACTTATTGCACAAAATCCTCTCTTTCCCAAAAATCGCAAATTGTTTTGACTTCTTGGGAAGGAAGCAATTAACTCGAGCTTGGCGTGGTTATAAAATCCCAACACAAGGTTCCTAGTTTTCCCGTATTTTCTTGAGTTAATCTTGTGCACTTTTGCAATTGTGACACTTGCATAGAGATAAAAGACATGTAATACTATTTCCCTTGTTCTATTCTTTGCCTGTAGCACTATTGGTCTTCTGACTTGACGGCTTTTTTATTTACAGATGCTACAACGTCAGTACCTTACTTGACATTTTGCTCAAACATAACAACATCTCCCATACATGCATCACCCTTACAGTTGAATACAAAGCCAGATACTAGAGAAATACTAGAAATTAGGGTCTATAAATTAATTGACTTATTTTAGCTATAGAGACACCTAATTGATCTAAATTAACCTGATGTGTGTGTGTATATATATATATGTATGTGTTATTTATTGTCCTAACTATCTTTTAATTTTTAAGGTTAAAATAATTTTGATCAACTCATTGTGTCAAATATTCTAACACGATTATACGATCTTTATCTTCTTGTTTTTTTCTTGATTCCGCGTGTTTATGGAATCTTTTATCTCCTTTTTGATCAATTTGAATCTAATTTCATTGTTATGGTTGATTATTGAATTTTGAAAATTTATGAGATGCTTGAAATAGAAGATTTACCCCTTACCTTAGAGGCTTAGAACAAAAAAGATAAACTATTATTAGATTTTCACATTTAATGAATTTTATCTTTATCATTACATTCTCTTAAACGAGTGCAAAACCCAATAACATAAAAAAATAAAAGAAATTAAAAACAGTATTGACAACATCTGAACATATCTGTTTTAATTTCTATTTTGAGATAATTTTATATGGGAAATACTTTTTTTTAATAAAGACCATTAATTTCTATATTTTCATTTGAATGAAAACGAAGAAAAAAATTATAATATAGTCACCAGACCTAAAAATAATTAATAAAATAAAAGCAATAGAAGTAAATAATCGAGGGTGTGAGTCTTTAATTTCTTTCATATTGGCATAAAATCGAGGGTGTGATTCGGAGATCAAACACAGAAGATCAATGGGTATATATATACACACACTCAAGCACGGCTCGTCACATGGGAGAAATACACACACACTCAGGCTCGTCACATTAAAGGGACATATATGAATCTATGAATGTTCACACATCTTCCATGTTCGATCTCCCCGATTTTGATATGCATATTTGAACACATGTAAATAGAAGTCACTCCAATTAAAAACTTCCATAATCTGTCTCATTCCTCTTCAAACCCGAATTTTAGAGGATAGGATTGGATTGGAAATTCCATATATAAATATATCTACCCATTATATATATATATATGAAGCAGCCCAATGCCTAATTAGATCTGGGATTATCCTTTCTAGGGTCTCTCGGCCGACGATACAATGGAGGATCGGTCAGAAGCATTTATTACAGTGATACAATGTGTGTGCTTTGTGGTATACTGTGTGTTCTTTGTGGTAGGAGTGCCTTCGGTGATGTTTTTGATTCTACAAATTCTACCAAGTGACTTTAAAAGCACAGGCTCTCTCATTAGCAGTTGTATTATTGCAATTTTTTTATTTCTTATGTGTATTGTAGCTACCATCGGGCTTTGCAAACAATTTGTTGTGTTTGCACCAGAGTGCTACAGAAGGTTAAATGGTCTCCGTCATCATCACCATGAAGAGGAGGCGGCCACCAAAAAATTGCTCGAAGGGGCCGACAAAGTATAGAAGTATGTGGGGGGATAAATGTTTTTATTTATATGGCCCTGTGTTGGCAGTCAATCATTTAATTATTTTGTTTAAGTGACCTTATAAACTTTTTGGGTGAATTTATTACTTATTCTAACATCACTTGAATTACAATTTATATATGTATTTTTGTGACAATTAGATTAATTAGTATTTTTTTTTTTTTTTTTTGAAAGGGGCTGCAAATAGCCCCACAAATCCAGTGTGTTGGCTTGATCATGAGCTAATTTACCACTGTTATGTTTAAGCAGGCTTACTCGCCAACTTGGCTGTTTTTGTTTGATCAGCTTAAAAGTATAGTTCAACATTTATTATAGTAAATTGGTTAAGAAACAGTCCTAAATATTGTGGGTAGGTGTTTTAGTGTTAATAAATTAGGAAATCTTAGAGTAATGCTCAATAAGAATTCTTGTGGTATCCGTGACATGTAATTAAATAAAAAAGGGGATGTTCTTATAGAACGATTCCTGTTTCAATTGATTTTATTCAATTCAACGATTGACCAAAGGAAAATGATATTTTCATAAATAAAAAGTTGCATATGTGCAACCCAATAGATGGTGTGCTATTTTGATAAAATTAAAAATTAAGTACTAAAAATTTGTATTAATCTATACCAATATCGAACATGAAAAAGGAATCGGGTTTGATATTGGTTTTTTACATTACCAATTTGTTTGAGCCTGTAGTGTAAATTTGAGCACTAGCAATAAGCCTAAGGTTTCTTCATCTTATTTCTTTGCTTTCAAGGGTGCATGTGCATGATCTATTTCATCTTATTCACTTGCTGTGCATTGTCTTACTTGCATAATCACATGAAAATGAGTTCTACTTCATTTAGAATGAAGAGAAAATGTAGTATGAATTGGAAAATTAAAATGCATTCCCTGTAAATACTGTGTACTTTGTGGTAGGAGTGCCTTTGCTGATGTTTTCTATTCTACAAATTCTACAAAGCACAGGCTCTCTCATTGACAATTGTATTACTGCAATTGGTTTATTTCTTATCTGTCTCGTAGCTACCATCGGGGTTTGCAAACAATTTGTTGTGATTGCACCAGAGTGCATCAAATTGTTAAGGATGTTAAAGGGTCTCTGGCATCACCACGAAGAGGAGGCGGCCACCAAAAATTTGCTGGAAGAAGAGGCTGACAAAGTATAGAAGTATGTGGGATAAATGTTTTTAATTATATGGTCCTGTATTGACTATCAATCATTTTATATCTATTAGGATGATTATTATTATTTTGTTTGAGTGTTGACCTTATATGAAACCTTTTGGGGAATTTATTACTTATTCTAACTTCACTTCTTCTTTGTTTTTTTTTAGGTAAATGGGTAAGCTTTAAATAAATAGAAAAGAAATATACAAGAGGTCCAGATATGGACAATACATCCAAAGACAACCATAGTTGTCACAAGAACATCAAAGCTATCCACAAGACAACCACAGCTAGCTAACAGAAACTTACAGTCAGTACAACAAACTATAATGTACTCTTATCACATAAACTTTTCTATGAACAACCCAAAACACACTGTCGGCAATACCAGTGACCAAAACCCCATCATGAAGGTGATTGCTAATCTGATATAAACCATGACTGCCCACCTGTGAAGGAGCAACCTTGTAAAAATAGTTGGTGGAGATCTGCCAAAGAGTCCATCTTCCTTAGCTCATTCCCAGTTCTCAACATGGTAGAGGCAAACCTACCTCGGATTGTACTCTTGATAAGGGATATAATGTGGCATGAAGATGAGCAGGTGTTCCTGAATGCCCTTGCATTCCTCTCCTACCAGATGAAGTAAATGGCAGCAACTAATAGAAGCTTGTGTGTGATGAAGCATCCTTGTGTCCAATTGCTGCTACACCAGGTTAATAATTCATGCCAGCTGCTAGGTTGGATGTAGAAACCAGCTATGTGTTGAATAAATTCCCAAATAACAGCACTATACTTACACTTAAAAAACAGATGGTCACAAGACTCCCAGTCTGAAAGGCAAAGGTAGCAAGCATTAGTGTAGTACTTGTTCAACATTGGCTTTGTGTCTAAGGTGTACAACCTCCTCCTCATTGCCAGCCATGCAATGTGGTTGTGCTTTGGGATGTGGTGCTTAAACCAAATTACATGTTGCCAAGGGAAGGCAATGGAGGGAGGATTGAAATAATCCATGGTGTATTTATGTGAGAAGCCCTTTGTAGGGGATGGAAGCCAGACCACACAATCTAAACTAGATGATGGGGATGGAAGAGTTTGCAACTAAGAGATAAAGGATTGGGAGTGAAGGAAAGGTATGTGCTGAAGGTGAGGTGGAATGACCCACTGATTGTTGGAAATTAGGCTATCAACTGAGACTTGTGTGTCCAGTTGAAGAATTTTCACATCAGAGAGGCCTAATTGGGATGATAGAGAACCATGTGGTAACCAATAATCCAGCCAAAGTTTTGTATCCTTCCCATCCCCAATTCTGTGCTTAACAAGTCCCCTATCCATGTCCCTTAGCTTTAACAAATTCCTCCAAAACCCTGAACTTAGAGCTGAAGCTTTGACAGTCCAAATGGATTTTCTCTTGATCAAATAAGTGTGAGTCCAATTTATATAAGTATTTTTGTGACAATTGGAAAAATTAGTGTATTTTTTTTTATATATATAAAAAATAGGGCTGCAAATAGCCCCCACAAATCCGGTGTGTTTGTGTTGGCTTGATCACGAGCTAATTAACCACATTTGTGTTTAAGCAAGCTTGCTTGCCAACTTGGCTGTTTTTGTTTGATTAGCTTAGAAGTATAGCTCAACATTGATTATAGTAAATTTGTTAAGAAATAGTCCTAAATATTTAAACTTAGCTTTCAAAATAAAAAATTATAGTATATATTTTCCGGTAGTTAAAGTAAACACATACATTATGAAAGTTTTCAAAAACAATTTCTTGAAATTTTTTTATCAGAATTTTTTCTTTTGATTTTTTGGTAAGTTATCATGATCATTCACATATAGGGAATTCCTCCCTCCTATGAATGTCAATTTAACGACTGGTATATGTTCATTCTAATAGGGTTATGGATGAGTTTAAAAAGAGAGTTAAATCCCAAAAAGAAATATATATTTTTTTTTATCCGTTATAAAATATTGTAGTTGTTTATTTCTTATAATAATTTTAAATTTTGATGACATTTTGTTATTATAATTTTAAATTTACCAAAAATTTGTATTAAGAACCAAATATCTAACTGAAAAAGGAATCTTATTTGATATTAATTATTGGTTTGTTTGAGCCTACCTGACAATAAGCCTACATCTGCATGAGATCTATTTCATCTTCTTCTTGTCTGACTTGCATAATCACATGAAAATGAGTTCTACTTCTTTTAGAATGAAGAGATATCCAAATCGAATGGGTTATCTATACCTCTAATCTTCAAACAAAATTAATCTTTAAAATTAGATTGGGGATTATCCTTTCTAGCGTCTTTCGGCAGAGGAAGAGATAACGACAATATGATGGAGGATTGGTCAGAGTACCTTTGTTGATGTTTTGTATTCTACAAATTCTACAAAGCACAGGCTCTCTCATTGACATTGTATTACTGCAATTGGTTTTTTTTCTTATCAGTCTCGTAGCTACCATCGGGGTTTGCAAACAATTTGTTGAGATTGCACCAGAGTGCATCAAAATGTTAAAGATGTTAAAGGGTCTCCGTCATCACCACGAAGAGGAGGCGGCCACCAAAAATTTGCTGGAAAAAGAGGCCTACAAAGTATAGAAGTATGTGGGATAAATGTTTTTAATTATATGGTTGTGTTGGCTATCAATCATTTTATCTCTATTAGGATGATTATTATTATTTTGTTTCAATGACCTGGTCCTTATATGAAACTTTTTGGGGAATTTGTTACTTATTCTAACTTCACTTGAATTACAACTTATATATGTTTTTTTTGTGACTATTGGAAAAATTAGTGTATTCTTTTTTTTAAAAAAAAAAAATTAGGGCTGCACAAATCCAGTGTGTTTGTGTTGGCTTGATCACGAGCTAATTTACCACATTTGTGTTTAAACAAGCTTGCTTGCCAACTTGGCTGTTTTTGTTTGATTCTCTTAGAAGTATAGCTCAACATTGATTCTAGTAAATTTGTTAAGAAATAGTCCTAAATATTGTGTTTAGTTTTAATGTTAATAAATTAGGAAACCTTAGAGTAATGCTCAATCGGTTTTATGTGTAACCCCAATAGATAGTGTGCTATTTTGATAAAATTAAGTACTGAAAATTTGTATTAATCTGTACCAATATCAAGCATGAAAAAGGAATCGGGTTTGATATTGGTTTTTTATATTACCAATTTTTTTGAGCTTGGGGATTATCCTTTTTAGGGTCTCTCGGCAGAGGAAGAAAATAACGACGATATGATGGAGGTTTGCACAGAAGTGGTATCCTGTGTGTTGTTTGTGGTATCCTTTGTGTTCGCATTGCCTTTGCTGATGTTTTCTATTTTACAAATTCTACAAAGTGACGGCTCTCTCATTGGTAATTGTATTACTGTATTTTTTATTATTTCTTATGGGTCTCGTAGCTACCATCGGGGCTTGCAAACAATTTGTTGAGACTCCACCAGAGTGGATCAAAATGTTAAAGGGTCTCTGTCATCACCACGAATAGGAGGCGGCCACCAAAAAATTGCTCAAGGAAGAGGCCGACAAAGTATAAAAGTATGTGGGATTAATGTTTTTAATTATATGGTCCTGTGTTGGCAATCAATCATTTTATATCTATTAGGATGATTATTATTATTTTATTTAAGTGACTTTATATGAAACTTTTTGGGTGAATTTATTACTTATTCTAACTTCACTTTAATTATAATTTATATATGTATTTTTGTGACAATTGGATTAATTAGTGTATGCATTTTATTTTTTATTTTTTATATTTTATAAAAAATATAAGGCTGCAAATAGCCCCAACAAATCCAGTGTGGGTGTGTGTTGGCTTGATCACGAGCTAATTAATCACATTTGTGTTTAAGCAGGCTTGCTTGCCATTTGTTTGATTTGCTTAAAAGTATAGTTCAACATTGATTATATTAATTTTTATAAGAAACAGTCCTAAATATTGTGGGTAGGTATCTTAATGTTAATAAATTAGGAAATCTTAGAGTAATGCTCAATCGGTTTTCTGTGCAACCTCAATAGATAGTGTGCTATTTTAATAAAATTAAAAATTAAGAATTGAAACTTTGTATTAATCAGTACCAATATCAAGCATGAAAAAGGAATCGGGTTTGATATTGGTTTTTTATAATACCAATTTGTTTGAGCTTGAAGTGTAAATTTGAGCACTAGCAATAAGCCTAAGGTTTCTTCATCTTATTTCTTTGCTTTCAAGTGTGCATGTGCATGATCTATTTCATCTTATTCACTTGCTGAGCATTGTCTGACTTGCATAATCACATGAAAATGAATTTAGAATGAAGAGAAAATGTAGTCTGAATATATGTTAGTGTTGTAGGTTGAGACTTGAGACACATAACTGCAATATATAAGCTCTTATGCCTCTGGAAAATCAAAATGCATTCCCACTTGTGTAAATACTGTTTTGCAAAGAAATTTCTGTGGCCTCTCATTTCTCTCGCCCTCATCTGGTCTCTTTCTTTTCTCTTCCTTCTCCATTTTTTTTCCTTTCTCCTTCAAGCTTTAAGCTTGATTTAGTCTGAATGTGCGTGTAGTAGCTTGAGACAGGTGTAGATGCTATTTTGCAAATACATATATGTGGATTCAGAGTTACATATTATGTAACGGAATGGAAAATTGTTCTGTGATAAAATTTCTTTTAAGGGTGCATTGCTTTTTTTTTTTTTTTTGGAAGTTAAAGCAACTGTAAAAATTGAAATAAAAGATACACGGAGGGCCTTAGGCCAAAAACAAGCCCAAAGAGGCAGCAATACAAGCCCAAAAGGCAGCCCAAACTAAAAAGATAGAACCCAACATTTAACACTGGTAACTGCAATTAACAGAATATTAGCCGTTAATAGCGACCCCAATCCAATCCGGTGTGTGAATAGCAACTGTTCGGAGCCATTGCCAGAGAGAATCAATCTGGTGGTCTCGGTAGGGGGCGACTTGAGGAAGGCGATAGATCTTATTCACACAGGATCCTATTTGATGCATGAAATTTCTGTAAATAACCAATTTTAGGATGGAAGTGATAGTGTAGCAGATGCAGGTGAGCACCAATCTTTGTGATGCTTTCTTCCTTTTGAAAATTCTCTCATTGCGTCTCCCATGTATGGTAGACAATTGAGAAGAAACAAATCTTGCGAATCAAATTAGAAGCAGTGTTCTTCTTCCATTGATTGCTAGTATATTGGATTAGGTCATCCCAGTTTGTAATTGAAGAGTAGAAGTGACCTCTTTGCTTGATGAATCTCCATAGTGGTGAGACAAAACAGCACTTGAAGAATAAATGGTCATGTGTTTGTGGTTGGGCACGATAGAAGACACAGATGTTCTCATGTTGAGCAATAGATTTGCTATCCAATGTGGGAAGCTTGGACTGAACTGCGAGCCATAGGTTGAACTTCATGCGAGGGATCACTGGACTTTCCCAAACTAGATTTTGCCTAGGGACTCTTGGTTGTTGACCTATTAAAAAGGCTGAAGTGGACTTGAGGGTGTAAGTCCCTGAAGGTGAAGCTATCCAAACCATTTTATCATTCCTTGCTGAATTTGGTGATGACAAAGAGAGGAGTTCTGGGATTGCAGATACAATGCAGTGTGGGAAGGACCAAGTTGAGTTGAAAATAAAGTTGTCCACTTTGATATCAATGTTGAACCCTCTATCTGTGAGAATGTGGCTTGGGAATCTAGTGCTTAAAGGACCTCTAGGAGCCCAATTGTCCCACCAGAAAAATGTGCCTCTACCATTACCAATTTTATGCTTCATTATTTGCCTTGTAGGAACTCTCAGTTGAAGGATCTTCCTTCAGCTCCATGAGCATGGCTGTGGAATCTTTAGTGTCCAGAAATTCTTTGACTTGATAAGATGAGCTTTACACCACCTAATCCAAATCCTGTTGCTATCATCATTGTGAAGGTCCCAAATTAATCTTAGAATCCCAGCTTTATTTGAGATCTTTAGATTAGGAATATCCAAACCACCCATTTCTTTTGTCTTGCACACTTTACCCCAATTTACCTTAGCTATTGTGGTCTTTATCTCAGGTCCAGACCAAAGAAATGACCTTATGATTTTGTTTAGCTCATTAAGGACAGCCTTTGGAAGGATAAAGATGCTGGCCAATAAATTTGGGTAGAAATAAGGACAGCTTTAATCAGTTGGAGCCTTCCTGCATATGACAAAGATCTAGAAGACCAGTGAGTAATTTTGTTTATGATTTTCTCAATCAAGATGTTGCAGTGTGAGTTTTAAGTTTTGTAAAAATTAAGGGAACTCCAGGATACTTAACAAGTAAGGCACCAACACTAATACCAAGAAGATTGGTGATGCTATACTTTGTATGTTGTTCAATTCCAGAGAGGAAAACATTGCTTTTGGATAAATTCACCTCAAGCCCAGACATTCAGCAGAAATGATCCAAAGCACATTTTAAGACAGAAACTGAAGTGATGTCTCCATGACATAAGAGCAGTAGATCATCAGCATATGAAAGGTGAGTAATCTTCAATTCTCCACACCTCCAATGGTATTTGAAATCATTTGCTCTTCCAACATATATGTTAATGATTAAAGATTGTGTATTCATTGCAATAACAAATAGAAATGGAGAGATGGGGTCACCTTGTCTCAGCCCCCTTTTACCCTTGAAATAACCTTGAAACTCCCCATTCAGTGCTATTGTGAATGATGGTGATGAGATACAGGCTTGTATCAATGAGATGAATTTTGAAGGCTAGTTGAGGAGTGTGAGGCATGAGGTGATGTAGTCCCATTTTACAGAATCAAAAGCCTTCCTCAAGTCAATTTTGATTGCACACTTTGCTGTAGTAGAGTCCTTGTGATACCCCCTTAGTAACTTATGAGCTAAAAGAATGGGGTCAGTGATTTTTCTCCCTTGAATGAATGCAGCTTGAGAGAAGTCAATGATGTGAGGGAAGGAGGTTTGCAGCTTAGATGCTAGGATCTTAGCAATGCCCTTATAAACTGTATTGCAATAAGATATTGGCCTGTAATCATGCATAGATGATGGATTCTGGCACTTTGGAACAAGTGAAATATAGGTGCTGTTAGCTTCTGAGAGTAGTTTCCCATTTCTAAAAAACTCAGAGATGGCATTAGTGACTGATCTACCAACAACACTCCATGCTTTCTGAAAGAAAAAGGCATTAAATCTATCTAGACCTGGAGCCTTGTCTTTGTTGAGGCTAAATGTAATACCCCCTAATTTCGGAACACGGGTTGATCAAGTCCGCGCACAAAATCAGGGGATATCAAACCAATTAAAGTATTTAAACAAGCACGGATTACAAAATGAAATAAAGAATAAAATAAAACGCTGAAGAAATCCAATTAATAGTAAATCCATTAATAACTTCCAAATGGTTACAACTCGGGAATCCCGTAACTCAAGGACCCCTTAACCAAAAGTTACTATTTAGAATTTCAACCAATTAAGTACTAATATCAACTGAAACAAAACTAATATCCTACTTTTAAGTAAATAGAAGGAATGGATAAGTCCTCCAGCTGCGGATCCTCAACCTTGAGACTTGACCTTCTACAACCTGAAAAATAAATCGCGGGTTAAACCATACGAGCAAGTTCTCTCTACCAAGCCTCTGAAAACCAATAAACAGATCATCTTTACCAAAACCATCCCTAATTAAGCTTTAACTTTAATATACGATGCTACAAATATATATAAATACTTATATATATAGTGCAAGAATCCTACCAGTTAATAGGGCATTAAATTGTCAAAACCACTCACCAATAATTAATTATTAGTCATACCTAGACCAAGCCCCCCCTTTTATAATTTTCTCATAAAGTAAACCCCACTTACCTTAACTCCATCCTAAACAGTAATTTAGTCATCTACACATATAGCAATTTAAATATGCACCGGCAAATCAACCATACCATTTATAAATATATTTATTTATATACTAGCAATTCAACCATGCTTCCTTCAATATATTTACTTTTACAATTAATTACCAATTCAACCATGCTTCCCATATATGAAATTTATTCATAACCAATAAGGCAGTATATCAAAGCCTTTGGCAACTCATCCATGCCTACAATTCAACCATGTATTAACTTTAAACTTAACTCTAGGTATAATTATACATAGACTTCACATGCATATAATAAGCATGTCCTTAATTTAATAACCGTGTATCTATTACGATTTTAAATCAACCATACCATACACGAATCAAGTCATACCAAATAAGATTTATAATATTTAATAATCTTAAATAATATATATATACACATATATTTTATAATATATATATATGTGTGTATCATACATTCCATACCAATCGTTGACTATTTAAAATCATATCTACAGATATATACACATATATACACCTCCTTTCATTGCAAAAATATTTAATTAATTATATTTATACCACTAAATGCTACTAGGTATCTTAGTAACACTCTGAGGCTCTCAAAATATCAAGAACACATCCTCTAATGATTAATTTTAACCCTAACAAGCTTAAGATAAATACTGGAACTTCACCGGAGTCTCAAGCAACTTTCCAGGACCTCACATGCATCCCCACGCGCCTTCACGCGCCGCCACATACCCCTAGACTACTCCCACGCGCCTCCACGCGCTTCCCCTTACCGGAAGGCGCGTCCACGCGCCTGCACGCGCCCTTACGCGCCTGAGCCACTCTCGGCGCGTGTTGGCAGCTCCTAATTGGTTGCTGTTGGTTGATTTGGTACGCCGCGCTACACTGGATAATCCCTCCTTTGACCAGACCTAATGAATGGTCTAGATGCTCAAGTGCACCATCCCTCCATGCACCGCGAAGCATAGGATTATTCTAATCACTCATCAACTTAACCCATGGCCCAGATCAGTGCTACACCAACTTACTCTAAGCCGCACCACACTGGATTACACACCCTATTTGCTACAGCCGCCTCCAGTAATGTCATATGTTAAACAATTTAACATATTTCTATATATAACAGTATATATAAATAATTTCTATAATAACATTAAAAATATAAATTAATTCCAGAAAATTTTAAAAAAAAACTCAGAAAATTCCAAAAGATTTATTTATTATTTTGGGCATAAATGAACATATACAATTAAATTAAAATCCATTTAATTTAATTAATCGTGCTACACAAGGTTAACGCAAAATATAAAAATTTTAGAAAAATAAAATTTAATTAACCTAACCTCACCTACAAGATCTAAATTATCAGAACAATGCATACATATATTCACATGTTTAATTCTATAATTTTGTAAAGAATAAATATGCTCCTCCAATCTGAATAATAATTTAATTTAATAAAATAAAATTATAATTTCGATAATCAAGGTGATAAGTTTATGAGTTCTAAGAGGAGAAGTAGAGATGAACTCGCCTTTTCTTTTCCAAATCCGGTCTCCTTTTACGTTCTTTGATCCGGCCTCCTCTTCGTTAGCCCTTCTTCTTCTCTCTCTAATTCTCTTATTTTTCTAACGTGGAAAAACTCCTAACCCTAAAGTCTTATGTGTCTATTTATATACATACAAAAACTAAATCCTTTTCCCATTAGGATTATCATATAAAATAAATAATATTTATCTTTTAAATAATATATATACATACATATATTTTACTATAAACATATATATATTACCTTCCATATATAACCATTAGTTAAATAAATTATATATACCTATATATATCAATATATAATTATATTGACATATATACCCCTCCACATGATTTAATAATGAATTAATATACACATGTAATTATATAGGTATAATTATGCAAAGATAATTATTAAATATCCTCACAACCACGGGCCTTTACCAATTAACCCAACAAGGCTTCCTTCAAGCCCAATACCACATCCGTTGGTCCAACTTCCTTTAATCCCAATACAAATAACTTAAATACCTAAAATAATGAAATTAAATTTAATAGCTACCAATAATTAACAATAAAGTTACACCAACATAAAATCACGCAAATCAAATAAACACTTCACTAACTAGCATTCCACAAATCAAACACCGTATAAATTTAACAAATAAAATTACAAAATATATAATTTAATTAAAACAATACAATTTACCTACGCACTTAATTAAATAAAACAAATCACAACTATCAAGCACCTAATTAAATAAAACAAATCACTTAAAAATAATAATAATAATCTAATATAAATTAATTTAATTAATAAATCTTTTTTACAATATCGGGGTATTACACTAAACATGCATTTTTGGATATCAGTATTTGAGGGGATTTCATCCAGGTAGTTGTGCAGATGGATGGGGATTTGCTTGGTGAAGAATGGTTGGAGATCAAGTAAAGAATTAGTTGCAGGTGGTGAGCTCCCAAGCAATCTTTGGAAATGAAAGACCACTTCATATTTAATCAAATCCATATCTTCAATTACATCACCATTATCTATAGTGAGGGATGTTATCTTCCTCTTGTTATTCCTGGATGAGAAAGATTTATGAAAGAAAGATGAGTTGCAGTCACCCAATCTCAACCAGGTCATTCTTGATGTTTGCTTGATCATATCCTCTTGTATGCTGCCCAGCTTTAGGTACTCTTTGATGATTCCTTTCTCCAATTGTCTTAGGTTGGTATCAGAAAATGAGTGATCAAGATCCATTTGGATAAAATCCAATTCCATTTTCAGAGCTTGCAATTTGGAGTTAATATCAGAGTACTCCTTTTTGCAATTAGCCTTAAGAGCCTGCTTTAGGAGTTTGAGCTTCTGGACAACTTGAAACATTGCAGTACCCATGATATAAGTGCACCAAACTTCATAAACAATTGGTAGAAACTGATGGTGAGCACTCTAAGCATTGAAGAACCTGAATGGAATACATCTGTTTGGCATGGTGAAGTCTAGATTGACCAATATTAGGCTGTGATCAGAAATGCCAGGAGGTAAGAAAATATAATCTGACTGTGGGAAAGAACAGGTCCAGATGTGATTAACTAAAGTTTTGTCTAATTTTTTGGCAATACAGGCTGCACCTTCACTTTTATTGCTCCAGGAGTAGAGAATTCCACTGAATTTGAGGTCTTCAAGCTCAGTCTGCTGTAAGCATTCCTTGAAGTCTGTCATAGCTGGGCTCTATCTCCTTGAACCACCACGAGTCTCTCTAGCATTAGGGATGACATTAAAGTCCCCCATAAATAACCAAGGAGAATTTGTAAAGAGACCTGCATGGTAAGTAATGTCCTCCCATAGGGACTTTCTTTCATTTATATCATTTGTAGCATATATGAAGGAAGAGAAAAATTTGATGTTGTGCCCAATGATGGATATACTACAATGTATTGACTATCTAGAGGTAACAATGAGAGTGAGATCAATGAGACTTGGGTTCCACATAACCCAAATTCGACCCAACTGTGAGTATGCATAATTATGGACTATGGACCAACTTGGGGCCATTGTCTTATGTATTGAACTCATATTGGTATGAGACACTTTGGTCTCTACAATAGAGACTAGATTCAATTTTTTCTCAGAGATTAGCCTCTTAATCTCTGACTGTTTAGAGGGTTGGTTTAACCCTCTTATATTCCATGTGACAAATTTGATCATTAAAATAGAGGGTTGAAAGAACATCCAAGATGCCTATGGTTATTTGGTGGACCTTTAGAAATCAAAGCTGGTCTGCTACTGCAAGACATTCCTTCTGTTGCAACTTTCCTCTTAAAGCCTGAGCTGATGCTGCAATGTTTTTTAGTTATAAGCTTTCCTCTTTTTTCTGTGTTCTATGGTTTCTTCATTGCTTTCTAGATCACTTAAGGATGAGAGGGTATTGTGGTGGTTTGAAGTTGAGTGGTAGCCTAAGTTAGGCTTCCTTGCTTGCTTCTTGTATTGGGGAAAAGTGGTTGGTGTTGGATTTGGACTTGGATTATTATATGCAGTGAGTGATATGGTGTTTGGGGATGAAGGACTGGCTAGTGAGAAGTTTAATTTTTTGCTACACAGTGGGGAGTGGATAGGTGTGGGTGTCCTTGTATGTGAGGAAGAGTGACTGCAATTTTGGGTGGGAGATGATGGGGAGATGCTAGTAGAGTCACTAGGTGTGGTGGGTTCGTGGTTGATATATGATAATGGGGAGAATTGATTGCCATTCTGTTGGTTGTATGGAAGTGATGTAGATGTTGGTTTGACTGAACCATCATTCTTCTTCTTCTTCTTTATGGTAACCCATTCAGTGCTAGTTGGATAAATTGCAGGGTTGTTGTCCTTTTGGCCATTGTTGTCTGAAATAATTAAGTGTCCTTTGCCCTTGTCTTTCAGCTTTGGTGTGTTTATAAAATTGAGAGGGCAAGTTGCTTCAGTGTGGTTCAAATGGTTGCATTTGGAGCAGAACTTTGGCAACCACCGATATTCAATCCTGACCTGCTCGAAGCTATTGTCTTCCAATTTGATATTGACCTCCTTTTGCAGTGGTTTGCTGAGATCAAGATTCACACAAATTCTGGCATATTTTAGCATTGTTACATTTTCAGTAGCTTGATCACCATAGAGAGGTTCCCCCGCATAACTGGCAATGTGGCTAAGACCATTGGCAGTCTAGAATTGGATGGGACATTATGGAATTTGACCCAAGTGGGGATGCAAGTAAGTTGGTTTGAGTGAGGTTTCATATGTTGATTCCACTTCATAAGAGAAAAAGGATGTCCTTTAATTGACCAACGACCTTTTGAAAGAACCTCTTTAGCTTCTGTGTTTGAGTTAAATTTGAAAAAATAAGTATTGTTGTCCCCCAAGATGGTAGCTGTGAGAACAAAATTCTTCCACATCTTAGTTGCAGCTACTTGAATAACCTTAAATAGAACTCGCTTGTGAGTTGAGATCCCAACAAGGTGAGTGGAGGACCAAAATTGAAAACCTTGTTCAACTACTTCCTTAGGTGGGTCAATAACATTTGATGATCCTACGGCTGGTGGAAAATAGTTGAAAACCATCTTGTTTTTGGTGCCTTTGTTGACTACCTCAGACCATTTTCTTGTTTGGTGTGTAGAAGTTTGAGGTGGTACTTGATTTAGTAAAGTGTTTGTGATGTGATGTACCAGGTTTGAAAGGGCAATGGATTAGCAATGGTTAGGGAATTAGGCTGATAACTAGAGATTAATAGAGGGGTTGTGTTTTTGTTTTGGCTTGTGTCTGATGTGTCATGTGTGGGGGTACTTGAAGTAGTTAATGAGCTTTTATTTTGGTATGTGTTTATTTTGTCTATTGTGTCAGGAAGTACCTGCAGAGCAGGGTTGACCTCTGAAGCATTATTCAAATTCAAATTCAAATTTAAAATTGAATTTGATCCAGCCTGAGTCTTGTGAGCTGCCGGACTGGTGGTTGTTGTGGTGGTGGTGGTGGCTGTAATTGCTGGCTGTCCGTGAATGCTGCTGGCTGGGAGAAGAGACTTAAGCTGTACAATCTCCTTCCTTAACTCTGAGATGATCATATTCTTTTCTTTGAACATGTCCAGTGCCTTCCCAAGGTTCTCATCCTTCCATTGAACTTGCTCTGTGAGACGTTCAATTTGGTGCCCAGGGGAATTATACAAAAAGGGGTTGAAGTTCTTTAGATAGTATGGTGCAGGAGCTGGTGAAGTAGAGGATGATTTATTGGTTGGAGTGGTATTTGAAGGCCTCTTAGCTGGTGTGGTGTGAGAAGGCCTCTTGTTTTGATGTTTTTTTCCCTTATTGTAGTGTTGGCTGCTTCTTAGTGATGTTTGTAATAAGTTTGGTATTGTTTTATAGTCATACTGGTTTGATAGAGGGTGAGGGAAATGATTGTCCATTGAGGCAAGGGGGAAGTGGAGGGGGGTAAACATGTGTAAGTAGAGCCGTGGTTGATGGTTTTGAGTTGTGTTTTTGTAGAATGTGAGTAGGGGTAAATGGAGGTTTAAAATGGTTGGGGATGGGGTTTGTGATAGAGGGTGGTCTGTGTGTATTGCTTGAGTGGGTGACTTGATGCTTTGTTTTGATGGGGATGTATTCAACTTTGGGGGGATGATGCAGTTGGCAGTGGTTATGATGTTGTTGATTCAGTAGAGGTGGTGGTGGTGGTGGAAGAAGAGGTGGAGGAGGAGAAGGAGGTGGTGGTGGAGTCATTGACTATTTTTTTTCCTTGTTTTTCTTCTATTGTTTCGGTAACCATACTGTTAAGCATATATTGGTCAAGACTAAATCCCTTGGGACATGTGACCATTCTTTCAGACTAATGGATATGTTGAAATTAATTGAGGATCGCTCTTAAGACATGTAAACTAATGACTTCTGATTCATGAAACTTGGTTCTAGTCTGTTGATGACTTCGGCCTTTGTTTCTGTTGTAATATGTGATAAAAAGATGTGTTTGCCCTACGAAAATTCTGTTAAGTAGTATAGTGTAATGACTAATAGTAATGTCTTTAAATTAGAGCATGGGACAGTTTGTATTAGTTGGGGGAAACTATAACAGCAATGTTTTCTTTCTTTCTTATTCTTAATAGAGTAATGATATTCATATTGAATTTAAATGAACCGAAGAGTCAGAATTTTCACACGCAATTAGGTTCCACATTACGTCTAGTTGAGAGTTGTGTTAAAATCATTATCGTTCCGAGTATGACTAACATCCAAAATCTATTTCTACTTCACTGCTGAGAAATGTCTCTGAGAAATGAAAGAAGATTTTCATTTCCAAGTTGAACTCAGACATAACGTTCTTCGTGAAAAGGATGTGATCCAAATGCTTCTTTCACTTTTGGTGATTGTTTTTTTACACTTTTTTGTTTCTTGTATGGCTCGGATCAGTTACCTTCCCTTACACTGATTTTGTTTTGTTCATATTAGTGTGAATCAAAAGGGTAAAACCACGGGGAAAAAGTCGTCACAAAGAGTTATACTAGCAACAATTTCCAGCACTATAACCTCTCTCCTCAAATTGGGCTCCCTCAAGAACTGCGTTGCTACAAGAAGGATCCTTAGCAACTGGAATGTATCGACGTCCTGCTGTCGGCCTCCCCCTCGCCCTCCGGACTAAGCTTTCCTCCACCACCACAAGCATAATTATCTCAATGTAGGGTTAGTCACCGGAAGTGTAACTAATACCCACCATTAACGGCTCATTAGCAACCGTTAATTGCAGTTATATGTTTTGTTAGTTGGTTCGGCCTTGTTGAACTAATTTGGGAATGTTTCTTGTTGTTTAGGCTTTCTGCAAGCTTTGGGTTCATTGGCCTACGGCCTACATGTAATTATTATTTTCATATTATTATCTGTAAGACATACATATTTGGTCATTTTAATATTTAAACTTACCTTTGAAAATAAAAAAATAAAAAAAATTATAGTATATATTTTTCGGAAGTTAAAGCAAACGCATACATTATGAAAGTTTACAAAAACAATTTCTTGAAATTTTTTTATCAGAAGTTTTTCTTTTGGTTTTTTTGGTATGTTATCATGATCATTTACATATAGGGAATTCCTCCCTCCTATGGATATGCCAATTTAACGTATGTGTTTATTCTAATAGGGTTATGGATGAGTTTGAAAATAGAGTTAAAATCCAAAAAGAAATAAATATTTTTTTTATTAGTTATAAAATTTTGATAACATTTTGTTATTATAATTTTAAATTTATTAAAAATTTGTATTAAGAACCAAATATCGAACTAAAAAAGGAATCTTATTTGACATTTATTCTCAGTTTGTTTGAACCTACTTGACAATAAGCCTACATGTGCATGAGATCTATTTGATCTTCTTCTTGTCTAACTTGCATAATCACATGAAAATGAGTTTTACGTCTTTCTGCCTTATGGAGTGTCCGATCACTCTCCTATGGTTCTTAAATGTGGTGAAAGGCACCCTAAGAAGAAGTTCCCATTTAAATTCTTCAACTTCATGGCTGACCACAAAGATTTCAATGATATTGTTGCTGCTGTTTGGTCCCAACAGGTTGATGGTACTCTTATGTTCCAGGTGGTCATGAAGCTGAAGCTGCTCAAATGCAAGCTGAAACAACTCAACAACAAAGAGTTTAGTGATATTTCCAACAGAGTTCTGGCTGCCAGGAATGAGTTACAGATATGCCAAGCTAGGTTGGATGATGATCCTTCTAATGAGGAAGTTAGAAGTTCTGAGAAAATTCTCCTTCAGAGATATATTGAGCTCTCTAAAACTGAGGAACTCCTTTTTCAACAAAAAGCTGGGGTCAACTGGCTGAAGGATGGAGATCAAAACACAGCCTTCTTTTTGAAAACTTTCAGCAACAAATGCAACAGAAAGAAAATCAGTAGACTCACTCTGGCTAGTGGGGAGATTACTGATTCTATCTCGGTCATCAAGGATGAAGCTTTGAGTTCATTTAAGGATATTCTTGGGAGTAATGCCAGTCCCTACTCTAGCTCTCAAACCATACATGAAAATTATAGTAAGTCCATTCTTGAGTCCTCTATTACTGATCTTTTCAACATCCCGTCCATGGAGGACATCAAACAATGTTTCTTCTCCCTGAAGAACTCTAAGGCTCCCGGCCCCGATGGCTACAATACTTATTTTTTCAAGAGGGCTTGGAATATTGTAGGCTTTGACATTTCCAAAGTTGTTAGAGAGTTTTTCACCAGTGGGCAGTTGCTGAGGGAAATCAACTCTACTTACCTTTCCTTGGTTCCCAAGGTCCCCAATCCCACTTCCATGAATGATTTTAGACCTATCTCGTGCTGTAATACTATCTACAAGGTCATCTCCAAGCTTTTGGCTAGAAAGCTCCAGATCATTCTTCCCTCCATCATTAACAAGTGCCAAACTGCATTTATTAAGGGTAGAAGAATCAGTGATAACTTCTTTATTATTCAAGAGTTGATGAAGGGCTACCACACATCATCTCCCATTCCAAAGTGTACTGTGAAGGTGGACCTCGAGAAGGCCTATGACTCTGTGTGTTGGCCTTTTCTTATTGATGCCCTTACTATTCTCAAGTTCTCTCCTTTATTCATCAATTGGATTTCCACCTGTATTTCTACTCCTTCATACTCTATTGCAATTAATGGAGAACTTGTGGGTTATTTCAGGGGCTCCCGGGGATTAAGGCAAGGTGATCCTCTCTCCCCTTTCCTCTTTGTTAAAATTATGGATGTTTTATCATCCTTCTTCAATAATGCTATTCAAAGGGCCCCTGAGTTCTTGTTCCACTGGAGATGCAAGAAAAATAGGCTCTCTTACCTCTGTTTTGCAGATGATCTGATGTTGTTTTGCCATGGAAACCTCGGCTCATTATCTACTTTGCTCAATGCCCTCAATGATTTTAGTGGAGCATCTGGTCTGCAACCCAACCCTAGTAAATGCAAGGTCTTTACCTCCAACATTTCTTCTGATGTCCACTCAAGCCTTATGGAGGCCTGTGGGTTTGAGATGGGGCACTTTCCTTTCAGATACCTTGGTCTTCCCCTCTCATCTAGCAGGCTTTCTACGTCTGACTGCAGAAGCTTGGTGGAAAGCATTACATCTAGGGTGGGGAATTGGACTTCTAAGTTTTTGTCTTATGCTGGTAGAGTTCAACTCATTAAGTCCATACTCATTAGCATCCATAATTTTTGGACTAGCCTTATCATTCTTCCCTATCAAGTTCTCCAACAGGTTAATGGAATCTTGAGAAATTTTTTATGGATTGGTGTGGACCTCAAGTCTGCAGGTGCTATGATCAAATGGAAAGAAGTGTGCAAGCCTAAGGTTTATGGAGGGATTGGTCTGCCTAACCTTTACTCACTTAATAGAATTGCTATCCTCAAACACATTTGGTTTTTATTCAGTGATGAAGGTCAATCCTTGTGGTTCGACTGGGCTCATTCTAACTTTATCAAAGAGGGTAGCTTCTGAACCATTAAAGCTAACCAAATATATTCTTCCAACTGGAGATTGCTCTTGAAGCTGAGAGGGATGGCTAGGCCTTTCATCAGACACATGGTAGGTGATGGCAAGGACATTTCTTTGGCATGATTACTGGTTGCCATTAGGTCCTTTAGATAATAGAATTAGTGCTGAATCAATCTCAAACTCTTTCTGGAGTGCTAATCCCAAAGTTAGTTCTCTTATCCGGTAATCCCATTGGAGAATTCCCAGAACCTTCCAGATTTTAGCTCCGACAGTGGGAACTACTGAGTTACTTCCTCCCATCAGTAATAATTCTTCTGACAAAGTCTCATGGACCCTCTCCCCCACTGGGTCTTTTCATCTCAAGAGCACTTATAATGTTCTCCTTCCCCCTAGCCCTCTGATTAGTTGGTCCCATGTTATTTGGTTCAAGTACCACATTCCGAGGCATTCTTGTATAGCTTGGGCTGCTATCCATCACAAGCTTAAAACCAGAGATAAATCTCGCTTTTCGAATAGGCATTTTGATAGAGCTTGCTCCCTTTGCAACTTGGAGGATCAGAGCCATAATCACATTTTCTTCAATTGTCCTTACTTTAATAGAGTATGGCAGTTTTTACAGCACAAGTGTGGGATTTACACCGGTGAGCAGGGTATTGAGGCCATTGCTATCTGGATTGCCAACCTGTGGTGCTTGATGTCCAAGTTTCCCAAGGCGTTGATGTATAAATTATGTTTCGTGTGCTCTATATACTTCCTATGGAGGGAGAGAAACAATAGAACCTTTACAAATCAAAGACTTACAGTGGAGCAACTTTGGAAACAAATTGAGGATTGTGTCAGGAATAAGCTTTCCATGGTTCTTTTTTCAAATGCACTTCGTCGAGGGCTATCGCTGCTGCTTGGAGGCTTCCGAGCACAGTCATCACTTCCAATCCCCAGTAGCAGAGCTTGGGGGGTAGGGGTGTGGTGTTTGGGTGCCTTTTATTTTAGTGCTTGTTTTTTCTCCCAGCTTGTCTGGAGTTTTCTTTGCCTTTGGGCCTCTGTTTGGGCTTACCCCTTCTGTTTTTTTTGTGTTGTCCCTTCCTAATAAAATTTAACTTATCGAAAAAAAAGTTGTGAGTATTTAACAGATGTAGAGCTCAACCGTCAAAACTCTTCTGTGTTAAAATCATTATGATTCCTAGTAAGACTTTTATCGAATTGAACATATAGGATTGACTTGGGTTTGATCGATATTAGTTTTTTATATTACCGATTTGTTTGAGCTTTTAGTGCAAATTTAAGCACTAGCAATAAGCCCAAGGTTTCTTCATCTTTTTTCTTTGCTTTCAAGTGTGCATGTGCATGAGATCTATTTCATTTTCTTCACTTGCATAATCACATGAAAATGAGTTCTACTTCATTTAGAATGAGACATCTCCTAGGCAAAACTAAACCCATTAACATCGAAGAGTTTGAATAAATAAGGAGCCGAAGACATCCATTCCTGTTCGACACACTATCTAACTGATGGGAGCTTTTGTCTCGTTCAAACTCTTTCACTTTAAAATTGATAGATGGGCTAAGCTTAAAATTTTCAAATCTACTTTAACATCTATTGTAAGTTGTAACCTGAACCTTCTTGTCATTTTGATTAGTCAAAGCTCGACGAGTAAGGGCTTGGGCAGGTCTGGTCTTCTAGTTGTTGGGCTGGTCCATGGGGCCTACTAAACCTAATTAATGCTCGAATGTATATAGAGATTCACCGGTTTCTCTTCTCTCCATCAGTTTTTTTTTTTTTTTTTTTTTTTGCAAGTTTATTTTCATTCGGTAAGAGATTACTGTCTCTTGTAATAGCAACTCTAATGCATATTTTTTATTTGAGATTGGAAAGATCTTTTCTTGAAAGATATATGAATCAAAATTCTAGAAGTCAAAAAGAAAAGAGAAGACTAAGAGGTATTGAACAAGAAGTGAGAATAAGAAGGTATTTATATTTGGTGGAGGTATAATCATACATGAGTTTTGGGTCTTCTCTTTATAATACTTTCGATATGTGTATACCTTCCATCCAAATGCGTTGGACCCACTCTTATACAATAATTTAGCTCTTGGGGTTCATTTTAAAGGATAAAGATACTTAAGCACTAGATTTCAAGAGAAGAATTGATGAAGCAAACCAGACAGGGAGAGGAGAGAGAAATGAAGAGGATGAGAGAGAAAGGGAAAGTGAGGAGTTAGCAAATCATGTGTTGGATAATTAAGCTCATGAGGCTTAAGCTTTCGAGATCCATATGAAATCGGTCGCTCCTCCTGCTTCAATACACATCCAAGACCTTGCAAAGAAGCACCTGTGTATACAAGATACTCAACCTCGTCTCACGCGTAATGAAAGAGTCTTACGTGGCTAGAGTCACATCAGCTTTGGTGTTTCTTTTCGTAAAAACTTTAGTTTCTCTATCACTACACTAATTATATGTTTGGGTGTACTTTACACTACAGTGAAGAAAATAAGCGCTGAATGGATTAAAAATTAAGCGCCACTCAAAATAGTGTTTAAGCCATGTTATTTTTGTGTTTTTATTTTAACTCAAAATAAATTAAGTATTTTGCTATAGAGTATTTTAAATAGTAACGAGAAACATGTTTTATTTGTTGCAAGATTTTTAGAAATAAAAATATGTTGCAAGTTTGAAAAATATAATGGATTTCTTTTTTTTCTTTTTTCTTTTTTTATTAACATTATCATCGGTGTAGTACCGTTGGTACAATGCTGAAACTTATAAAGACATCAAATTGGTGTATGATTTTTGGTCGTTACTCACAAAACTTTTTGGTACTATGAAAATAAAATAAAATAAAATAAATTACCAAACGCCTTTTTCCATTGTTCACTACTACAGGTGACAAAAATAAAAACACCAAAAACAAAAACGTCTACCAAACAGACTCTTAGTGATTTTACAAAATAAAGACTACAATTTAAGTTACTAATTAAAAAACAACTTACAATTGTACTAATAAGTAGTAGATTAAACAATTATGCAACATTCAAAATAATTCACAAATTTAATTTTGAAATACTATAAACAAAATTTGTATTGCAAAGTGGATATCTTTGTTTTGTTAATACTATAAACAAAATTAATTTATGATTCGTAACATATCAAATAAAATTCAACCATTAGGCATAATAAGCTAGTATATGTCACATTATAGAAAATTTGTGATTATGAAAATGAAATGGATGCCATGAGCCGGATCATGATGATGGGAAACTTGTTTTACATGAAAAAAGTGTGCTAGTTGGCTGACTTAATTGAAGGATCGTGTAGTAAAATGGTATGATATACAGATATATACAACAATAAACTAGATAAATATATACATAAATATATACAATCACCTTTGGCAAGATAAATAATAATAAAATTCTTACATTTTGCTTCTTTTTTTTTTCCACCACCACCAGAGGTCCTATTTATTAGTCTCTAGAAGAGTTAAAAACTCAAATCAAGGAAACTGTGAAGAAAAAAAAATGAAAAAGAAAGAGTACAATTTTGAAAATCATCATTCTCACCAACCAAAACTCTCTGGACGAAACTTGTGTTTCAACAACTTTGGTTTGCAATCCTGGCAATGCCCATTCTATTGCCTTATTATGATTTGCTTCTCATAATTTTGATTTTAGTCATTCCAGTTTGCCTTAACCAGATGCACCATTCTTTGAGATCGATTTTAGGTTCAGACACACTATCTCGGGCTTCTTCCAACAATTTGTCTCTCTTTCTTCTAATAATCAAACTATCCATTTTTCCTGATTACTTGGTCTTCACGGAATAATCCATTTGAATATGAAACCCATTTGAAAATTCAACGTTTCTTGATATGAGTATTTGAAGGTATTGGTGGATGAATTTTTGAAACATATATTTGTAACTCAAGATTTCTTCTAATGGTTTGAAACTCGATTGGCAGGCAAAGAAGGTTGAACCCAACGTGATGAAACCTTTGAAGTCCTTAAATACGCATTATGAAACTTTTGAGAAAGGGTAGAAAATGAAGGGTTGAAACTTAAAGCCCTTACGTACAGGTTGTGAACCGTCAATGATACTAAAAAAACAAACACACATTTAATAAGATAGAGGACATGTGTTTTAATGGAATTATGGGTTTTAAAGTGGTTGAAGGGAAAGATATGAAGTCGGGTCCAGAAGTGTAACCGATAATATTGTTTTAATACCACAAAGAACATGTGTTTTAATGAATTAAAAAAATAAACCATGTTAAGAAAAAAAAAATGACTTACACTTTTAGAATATAAAATTTTAAAAATAAAAGGATAAAAAAAATGCAATTAATAACCAATGAAATAATAATTGCGTTAGAAAAAATTTAGTACACTTTTAATTGAAGCAACAAAATAAAAAATAAATAAATAAATAAATAAAATAAAAATAAAGAAAAAGATTCCAAACTAAATAAAAGTTAACAATTAAGTGTAGATATAGATACAAAATTGTTAACAGTTATAATAATCTGGTGCCTTTTAGTGTGATTAATTTGTTACTTTTTAGAATTCCAAACTGAATTCGAGTTAACAATTATAATTATTGTTAGTAAAACAAATTTAATGTAAAGTATTTAATGAAAATTAATTTAGTTTGTACACACAAATTTTGATTTCGAAACCTAAGAAGGAAAATAAATTCCACAAATAATAATTTTATTAAATAATCAAGAAAAATGGAGTACAATTCTCTGTGTTCGATTATATTATAACTGAAATCTTCCTCTGATTAAATCTCCTTAGGAAATCGGTACAAGGGCATCAGAAGCATGATCTTGAACCGGTGATTGAACTTTATTTGAGTTAGAGTGTTTCCGCAGAGTTTCAGTGTTATGTTCGTCTTTTTTTTTTTTTTTTTTTTTTTTTTTTTTTTTTTTTTTTTTTTTTGTCCCTGAAATGTGTAGGGTGACCTTGTATTTATAGGCCAAAAATGGGGCATTTGATTTGAAAACTTCCAATGATTGTGCAAATTTTCCACAAAAAAAAAAAAAAAAAATTGTTACATTTTATATGGAAATAAATTCAAATTCAAATTTATATTTGATTCTTGACCAATCCGGCGGTGATTTGACCATCTTAAATTTTCGACGTCTACAAATTGCCCCCATTTCGAAGCTTGGCTATGTATACTTGCCATGCATGGATAACGAGCTTTGAAGTATCTTGTTAAGCTTGAATCCAAGTGTATGATGCTTATTTATTATTATTATTTATTTTTTGTTTTTTTTGCCAATGACAGTGAGATAATACCAAAGTATATCTCATGTTTCATGCACAGAAAATATTATATATATATATATAAAACCTGTTTGAAAGGCCTTATCATCACATGGGGAATCTTTTCTTTTCAAGATACATACTTTGCACGGAAAGAATGACTCTTTGATATATATATATATATATATATATATATATATATATATATATTATGGATCACAAAAAGGGAAACCCACACTACCCTTCTTGTTAGCAACAGTAAGGGCGCAAATCCTCTGATGTAATTATTTCTACAGTCCTCTGTTGTCCACTGTCTTGTGGCATTGGTTTGGCCATGTATTTTTTTATAAATAGACACTAAGTCCATGTTTGACAATTACACCACCATTTATAAGTAACATTTCACTATCATTTATAAGTAAAATCATACGAGCCTAAAAAATAACACCACCATTTGTAAAATGGAACATCACCACTTAGGTAATATATAAGTATATATATACATATACAAAAATGCTTTGAGACTAAGGTACTGAATATATATAAGTACATATATAACATCACCATGTTGAATTGAGTTAGATTTATGTGTGACTATTAGTTTTTCAGCACTATGTAAATACCTTTTTTTGATGGTGAAGGTGGTGAATGTGGCAGTTAATTCAAGTGACTTTAATTTTGATTTAAATTCCTTAAATTAACATGTCAAAGTGTTTTAAAAATACTTTAATTTCAAATAATAACATAAATGATATGTTAAATTAAAATACGTTTATATGTGACATTTCTTAGTCTCCATTATGTGCATACCTTATTTTGAGCGTTAAGATGGTTTATTTTGTTAATTTAGCTATCAACAACCTTTACTATTTAAATGGTGATGTTGCCCTTTTACAAATGATGATGTTACTTTTTAGACTCTTGATATTACTTATAAATGATGGTGAAATGTTATTTATAAATGGTGGTGTAATTGGCCAAACACAGTCTCAGTGTCTATTAGCTGAAGAATGATGTGGCTAAATATGAACCACTTAAAAGTTACTATAGGAAACTGCATGGAAACCTCACTGCAGGTGATTCGTGCCCCAAGAGTAATGATACTCTATAAGTCTGTCTGACCCAAACGGCTAAAAAGCAGTCCGACTCTCACGTGGCAATGCCAAGTCATGCCCTTGTTTTTGCATATTTCTTTGTTTATCTCATTATCCTTATCTCTCTTCTTTTTGTCCTCTTCGTTTCTTTCTGCATCTCAATCCCTACTTATCTATATCTCTAATCTTCAAACAAAATTAATTAAATGTTTTCCAGAACAATATCCAAATTGAATGGGTTTTTGATATTTTATTAAAAATATATAGTGAGATGCGAAGAGATTGCAAGGGATAGAACTATTTTGATGGTATGATTAAAGATTTATAAAGAAAAATATAAAGAAACCCTAGAAATAGAACTAACGGATTGCCATAAAAGAATTGATTGGAATCCCTAATTAATTTACAATTCAATTTCAACATCTCAATCTCTTTTGTTTGTGTATGCTCCTTGTCTCCATCTATGTCTCTATAAACCCCTGTATGTTGTTCGAAGATAATCTTCAGACAATATTGATTTAATGCTCTTTTGGAATGGGATTGTGAAGAAAATGTACAAACAAACTTTAGAAATTTAGAAATCCTAATTAATTTAGAATTTAATATTAGAGAGATCGAGATCCTCCATAGATGTTGTGAGAAAGAGAGTGAAAAAAGAAAAAGGAAAGGAAAGAGATAGATAATTGAGTAATTCATGTTTAGATAATTGAGTAATTCATGGTTTAGGGAATGATGTGGCATTGTCACGTGGGATTTGGACTATTATTCGGACATTTAGGTCGGACATCATGATTTGATGCGAATCCTTGCAGTGTGGTTCCCATGCGATTTCCTGCAGTAACTTTTAAGTGGTTCATATTTGGCCACATCATTCTTGAACTAACAGACACTGAAACTGTGTTTGGTCAATTACATCACCATTTATAAATAACATTTCACCACCATTTATAAGTAACATCATAGGAGTCTAAAAAGTAGCATCAACATTTGTAAAAGGGCAACATCACCACTTAAATAGTAAAGGTTGTTGACAGCTAAATTAACAAAATAAACTATCTTCACCCTCAAAATAAGGTATGTACATAATACAGACTAAGTAATGTCACATATAAACGTAACTCAATTCAACATATCATTTATGTTATTATTTGAAATTAAAGTATTTTAAAAACATTTTAATATGTTAATTTAAAGAATTTAAACCAAAATTAAAGTCACTTGGATTAATTTTAGACAACAAACAAAACACTTGATGTTTCCAAAAATAATGAAAGAGTCACAACTTTTTTTTTCCTCCAAATATTAAAAAAACATACATTTAGGTATAAATTATTTAATATATATTTGAAAATTTTTTGGCAAAGTTTAATATTAGTTGTCACACTCACCACCTTCACCATAAAAAAAAATATATATTTACATAGTGCTGAAAAACTAATAGTCATACATAAATCTTCAACATGGTGATGTTATATATATACTTATATATATTCAGTACCTTAGTCTCAAAGCGTTCTTGTATATATATATTACACACATATAAATTACCGAAGTGGTGATATTCCCTTTTACAAATAGTGATGTTACTTTTTAGACTCCTATGATGTTACTTATAAATGGTGGTAAAATGTTACTTATAAATGGTGGTGTAATTGCCAAATGCGGACTTAGGTGTTGTTTGATAAAACTGAAAATTAAGTGCTGATAATTTCAAGGACTGAATTTTAAGCGTTGAATGTATTAATTTGAAAACTTGTTTGATAACGTTTTAATTTTAAATACTTAATTCATTAAGATTGTTTGTTATATACAAAAGTTGAAATCTGAAAGTTAAACATATTACATTTTTGTCAGGATATTCATAACAGTTTTATATTTATAATACACAAATATTAATGAAATAGCCACATTCACTCAATGAAATAAATAAATTTGAAAATTTAAAATATATAGATTTTGTATTACATACTATTTATGTATGGTATCGAAAAGGGTGTTACAAAGATTAAAGAAAGTAAAATTTAAAATATATGAGTTTTGGATTGAATAATATTTAGGTAGGGTATTGAAAATGGTGTTACAAAGATTAAAGAAAATACTTGAAAATAATTCTTATTGAAGAATAAAATTATATTATATAAATAATTGATGGAAATTTTAAATCTATGGATTTTGGATTACATAATATTTATAGAGGTATGGAGTGTTACAGAAATTAAAGAAAGTAAAATTTAAAATATATGTGTTTTGAATTACATAATATATATGTAGGGTATTGAAAAAGGTGTTACAAAAATTAAGAAAAGTGAAAAAGAATTCTTATCTAGGAACATAATTCTATTATATAAATAATTAATGAAAATTTAAAATATATAGGTTTTGGATATAAAAAAGAACGTTACAAAAGATTAAAGAAAGTAAAATTTAAAATATATGAGTTTTGGATTACATGGTAGAGTATTGAAAAAAGTGTTAAGAAAGTACGTGAAAGACAATGCTTCTCTGAGAATATAATTCTATTATATAAATAATTACATAATATTTATGTAAGGTATAAAAATGGTGTTAAAAATATTAAAGAAAGTACTGTAAAATTGAATAGAATTCTGTTATATAAATAATTGTTTTCTATAGTGAATTAATATGAATGGTAACCAAAAGGCTATATCCATGTTTAAAATATATTATGTAGAATTATGTTTTTTATTTTTTTGGAATTTGTTCCATGTAATTCATTTTCATTTACAACAACAAGCAACCAAAAATATATGAATCAATTTAAATGTAACCAAAAAGACTATCTCTCGTGTTTAAAATATTGTAGGTAAAATTGTCCTATCACCTTATTTTTAGACGTAAAGAGAAATAGAGTCTAAAAAAATTATAGACATGCCCTAGAGAAATCGCTGAGAGAAACCCTAAAAGAGAATGCGATTATAGAAGGGTAGAGTAGTCATTAAAAGGTTATTTTTTAAATCCAACTACTTACAGTCTTTTGCGATAAGCGATAAGTAACCTTCCCACGTTTAAAATTTTAGCCTCTTTTAAATAGTACTTATCATGTTAAGCGGTGTTGTAAAATTTTATCAAATAAGCCAATTTTTAAAAATCACTTACCGTATTCTGCATTCAGTACTGAATTAGGAAATCAAAAAAGCCCTTAGTGTTTGTTTTATGAAAAAATACGTGGCCAAACCAAGGCCAAATGACAATAGGTAGCAATGTCAGAGACTGCAGGAATAATTACATCAGAGGATATGCGACCCTTTTGCATTCCTTCCTTTTTCGCTATGAGCAATACTTTGGATGAATATGGAATGAACAACGGCAATGCAATAATTACTATTTTGCTGCGGCAGAATCACTAAGTTTCCTTTTGTCACAACATCTAACGGAAACTTATTGCACAAAATCCTCTCTTTCGCTTTTTATTTTTATTTTTTATCTGCTGGGGCTGTGTATATAGTGAACATCGGGTCGCCCGGCTGCTACAGTCCATGTGGACCCACCAGCACTCCTAGAAACAATGTCAAATATTTCGTAAACATTTTGCTCAAACATTACATCTCCCATACATGCATCACCCATTCACCCACCCCTTACAGTTGAATACAAAGCCAGATACTACAGAAATACTAGAAATTAGGGTCTAAAAATTAATTGACTTATTTTAGATATAGGGACACCTAATTAGGGTCTAGAAATTAATTGACTTATTTTAGCTATAGAGACACCTAATTGATCTAAATTAACCTGATATGTGTGTGTGTGTATATGTATGTGTTATTTATTGTCCCTACTATCTTTTAATTTTTAAGGTTAAAATAATTTTGATCAACTCATTGTGTTAAATATTCCACATGGTTTTCGCACGTCAGATGCCCGAGTTGCCTAAAAAATCAAAAACTCCATCCCATATTAGTTGTCCGGATCAAAAACTTTGACTCACAATTTTTGTGAGTCAAAGTTACCGAAATAGGCATCTAATATCGAATATAAGTAGTAGATAAGTATAAAAAATGAAGGAAAAATTACACATAAGTAGATTTAGGAGTGTTAAATAACAAAATAATCTATTTTAAAAGTTTACTTTTTAATTTGATTGAATTTTAAAAAAATAATTACAAATGCATCAAGAATTATTTTTAAGGTCCAAAATACCCTCATTCCAAAATACCAAAATATCCTTCATAGTATCACATAATTCCAAAACACCAAAAAAATTAGGAATCCTACTTTGTTCTAGCCAATCTCAGTATTGGTGTTTTTTTATGGATTGCCATTTCAAGTATTGCTCATTAGGACTTTCTTGTCAGGATATGGATCAAATAATAGAAACTGACTGAAGGTATACCCAAAACGTTCTTTGGATTTGCCCAGTCTCATGCTAAGCTTTCTAGTAGGAAAAAATCACCCAACTGAAATAGAAAATCAGTAAATTAGAGGATCTTTGCTTTATTACCCCAACTTCGCCCCGGGGAAAGGTAGCATAATAGTAGGTGAATTCTGTGCTTGAAAAAAGCGTTGTGCATGAGAGAGAAAAAATCTATATATATAAAAAAGAATCTAATCCATTGCAACAATTATTTTGGTCAATTCATAATGACCAAACGAGTGATTAAGGAGTCTGTTCTAAAATTCGATTGTTAAGATCAAAAGAGTTGTTAAAAAAATATCCATTGCTCTCTTCTTTCCTAGTACCGAAATATTTTTCTCCAAAATGAGAAGAGCTGCAAGGGAATGATTTTAGCATTACCTTCCTCATGTGTTTTTAGCAAAATAGTTTAGGTTTCCTTTGGCAAATTTATTTATATATATTTTATTTCATAATCTTGTGAATTTGGTCTTAGAATAGATTATACATAAAATCACTTTGAACAGATAATTTGGAATAACTTCCTTTGATAATAGATATATATATATATATACATAATTTTATTGCAGAAGGAAATAACAACTAAAGAGGCATTATTATCAAATTACATTATCTTAAGAAGGATATTTAGGTAATTTGAAATAAGAGCTTTAGGGTATTTTGGTCCATAACAATAATTCTTGATGCTTTTGTAATTATTTTATTTAACTCAATCAAATTGAGGTATGAACTTTAAAAATAGATTATTTTGTTATTTAGGGTCCCTAAGTCTATCTATATATAGTTTTCCCCAAAATGAATATGACTAAAAATAATCTCAAATGACTCAAAATTAAAAAGTGGTACTGAGTCAAAGTTTCAAAGTTTTTGAAATTGACAACTAGTATGAAACGGAGGTAATAATAATCACCCAGGGCCTAGGCGGTCCAGGCTGAAATTGATCTTGATCTTCTTCTTCTTCTTCTTTCTATTTTTTTATTTTTTGATTCCGCGTGTTTATGGAATCTTTTATCTCCTTTTTGATCAATTTGAATCTAATTTCATTGTTTTGGTTGATTATTGAATTTTGAAAATTTATGGAATGCTTGAAAGAGAAGATTTACCTCTTACCTTAGAGCTTAGAACAAAAAAGATAAACTATTATTAGATTTTGATATTTAATGAATTTTGTCTTTGTCATTACATTCTCTTAAACGAGTGCAAAACGCAATAACATAAAAGATAAAAGAAATTAAAAACAGTATTGAGAACATCTGAACATATCTATTTTAATTTATATTTTAATTTCTATTTTGAGATAATTTTATATGGGAAATACTTTTTTTTGAATAAAAACCATTAATTTCTATATTTTCATTTGAATGAAAACGAAGAAAAAAATTATAATATAGTCACCAGACCTAAAAATAATTAATAAAATAAAAGCAATAAAAGTAAATAATCGAGGGTGTTAGTCTTTAATTTCTTTCATATTGGCATAAAATCGAGGGTGTGATTCAGAGATCAAACACAGAAGATCAATGGGTATATACATACACACTCAAGCACGGCTCGTCACATGGGAGAAATACACACACACAGGCTCGTCACATTAAGACATATATGAATCTATGAATGTTCACACATCTTTCATGTTCGATCTCCAATATCCCAGTCCCCGATTTTGATATGCATATTTGAACACATGTAAATAGAAGTCACTCCACTTAAAAACTTCCATAATCTGTCGCATTCCTCTTCAAACCCCAATTTTAGAGGATAGGATCCGATTGGAAATTCCATATATAAATATATCTACCTATTATATATATATATATATATATATATATATATGAAGCAGCCCAATGCCTAATTAGATTTGGGATTATCCTTTCTAGGGTCTACGATGGAGGATTGGTCAGAAGCATTTATTACAGTGATACAATGTGTGTGCTTTGTGGTATACTGTGTGTTCTTTGTGGTAGGAGTGCCTTCGGTGATGTTTTTGATTCTACAAATTCTACCAAGTGACTTAAAAAGCACAGAAAGATCATTAGCAGTTGTATTACTGCATTTTATTTATTTATTATGTGTATCGTAGCTACCATCGGACTTTGCAAACAATTTGTTGTGTTTGCACCAGAGTGCTACAGAAGGTTAAATGATCTCGTCATCACCATGAAGAGGAGGCAGCCACAAAAAAATTGCTCGAACCGGCCGGCCGACAAAGTATAGAAGTACGTGGGATAAATGTTTTTAATTATATGGTCCTGTGTTGGCAATCAATCATTTAATTATTTTGTTTAAGTGACCTTATATGAAAACTTTTTGGGTGAATTTATTACTTATTCCAATTTATATATGTATTTTTGTGACAATTGGATTAATTAGTTTTGAATTTTTTTTTTTTTTTTTTTTTTTAAAAAAAAGGGGCTGCAAATAGCCCCCACAAATCCAGTGTGTGTTGGCTTGATCACGAGCTAATTAACCACTGTTGTGTTTAAGCAGGCTTACTTGCCAACTTGGCTGTTTTTGTTTGATTAGCTTAAAAGTATACTTCAACATTTATTATAGTAAATTGGTTAAGAAATAGTCCTAAATATTGTGGGTAGGTGTTTTAGTGTTAATAAATTAGGAAATCTTAGAGTAATGCTCAATTGGTTTTCTGTGCAACCCCAATAGATAGTGTGCTATTTTGATAAAATTAAAAATGAAGTACTGAAAATTTGTATGAATCTGTACCAATATCAAACATGAAAAAGGAATCGGGTTTGATATTGGTTTTTTATATTACCAATTTGTTTGAGCTTGTAGTGTAAATTTGAGCACTAGCAATAAGCCTAAGGTTTCTTCATCTTATTTCTTTGCTTTCAAGTGTGCATGTGCACGATCTATTTCCTCTTATTCACTTGCTGAGCATTGTTTGACTTGCATAATCACATGAAAATGAGTTTTACTTCATTTTGAATGAAGAGAAAATGTAGTCTGAATATATGTTAGTGTAGTAGGTTGAGACTTGAGACACATAATTGTAATATATAAGCTCTTATGCCTCTGGAAAATCTAAATTTTTGCAAAGAAATTTCTGTGGCCTCTCATTTCTCTCTCCCTCCATCTGGTCTCTTTCTTTTCTCTTCCTTCTCCATTTTTTTTCCCTTTTTCCTTCAAGCTTTAAGCTTGATTTAGTATGAATGTGCGTGTAGTAGATTGAGACAATGTAGAATGAAGAGAAAATGTAGTCTGAATGTGCGTGTAGTAGCTTCAGACTGGTGTAAATGCTATTTTGCAAATACATATATGTGGATTCAGAGTTACATATTATGTAACGGAATGGAAAATTGTCCAATCAAATTTCTTTTAAGGGTACATCTCTAATTTTTTTTTTTTTTGGAGTGGTATATTTAACTCTTTTTTTCTTCTATTGTTTCAGTAATCATACTGTTAAAGCCATATCTTGGTCAAGACTAATGGATATGTTGAAATTAATTGAGGATACCTCTTAGGAAGAGGTAAACTAATTGACTTCTGATTCATGAAACTTGGTTCTAGTCTCTTGATGACTTTGTTGGGAAACGTGCAAGTTTTAAAAACTTTCTGAGTGATTTTCAAACATAGATCTTGATTCATCACATAGAGACAAGTTTTATGCAAAAATAAAATATGATGTATCAATCAATTAATAGATTGAATACTTACATCAAAGGTTTGAAAAAATCTTTAAATCTTTCCTCTAAAGTGAATGTTCTCATTTATTATAGATCCCTTCGCTAGATGCCTCCTATTTGGATCTCCAAGTAAAATAACGTTAAAAGTAGTGGTATTTCACTTTCGCCGTTGCCGGCTCCCACTTATCCTACACCTCTCAAGTCATTTCACAAAGTCGGACTATAGTCAAGCTCAACAGGGTCTTATTTCCCCGCTGATTCTACCAACCCCGTTCCCTTGGCTGTGGTTTCGCTGGATAGTAGACAGAGACAGTGGGAATCTCGCTAATCCATTTATGCGCATCAATCTTCTCGGTAATGGTTTTGCCTTTAGAAATCACTCATAAGCCTCCATGAATGACCTTGGAAAAATAGACTTATGGGAGCCTCTATTAGATGAGAACATGAATCCTAGAATTCTAGAGAGAGCATATATTTTTGTCCTCCCAAAAATCTCCCCCAAAATATATATGGACCCACATATATATAGACAAAATAAAGATAAGGAAAGTAAACAATAAATCATTAATCTCTAATTCACATGTCTCAAATCTAATAGGATTCCAATATTAAGTTGGGCTATGAGTGAGAATCATTTGGGCTTATTATTTTATAGGCTAGAATGAATTAATAATTGGCCCGGTCCATAGATCCAATTAAATTAATTCATTAATTAATTTCTACTCCACTAAAAGAAATTAATTGAACTCCAATCAAATAATAAATAACCTCTAAGTCAATGTTGCACTTTGACCCATCTATGCATAGTTAGTTATCAGATAAATAAAGCCATCAATCCGATTACTTAATTAATATATTTATTTTGGTACCTTTGATTATCTCTGCCTCGATCACAATTAAACATATGTTTGAAAAAAATAATAATTTAAATAAATAAATATATAATAAATCATTTTGTCTAAAAATACTCGAATGCCTTCGAATTTACTTTGTGATCAACCATAATCAATACAAAATAAATACAAATAGTAATGATGCAAATATTGAAAATATAACTTTCTAACTATTAATTACATAATTACATAATTACCCAAAGTACCGGTCTAAGGATTCCGAAGATTCCGCCGAACAAATCAAAGTAATTACTAATTAATAAAAGAGTCTATATTTCTCTCATGCTTAAGAGTCAAATGCCATGATAGTGATAGGGAGCAATTGCATGCGACGGCTCTCGCAATATATCTCAACCTAACATGGATCCAATTCAAGTCTAAGTTAATAATGAGTCCATCCATAATTACCGACTATGAACAATTTATGATTACTATTTATATTCATGTATTGATCGCCATCACATACATATATAAATATCTCTTGTAATCAAATGGACACTATTAATTCCATAATGAATCGAAACATAATACATTGAATTCACCAATTATATAAATTATAAATATTTCAGATATGTCAGGAACATATGTCACTATAATCCAAATAGGAATTTGCTATGCCAGGGCATATAAATCCCAACAGACTTCAACCTTTGTTTTTGTTGTAATATATGATAAAAAGAATGTGTTTGCTTTACGAAAATTTTGTGAAGTAGCATAATGTAATGACTAATAATAATTGTAATACCCCTAATTTTCAAAAGGATAGTCTCGGTATTTTGTTTAATTGTTTTCTGTTCATTAATTGTTTTTGGTTCATTAATCGCTTTGAATTATGTTTTAATATGTTTTAATTGACTTTTTACTTATTTGATTTACTTGACTTATTTGTGTTATTTGAATTAATTAGTTGGTTTATTTGTTTTCTTTGGTTTAATTAATTATTTGAATTATTTACATTAATTGTGATAATTGTGATTATTAATTTTCTGTAAATTGTATGTTATTTTCTGTTTTACGTTAACTTGGAATTTTATTGTTTCTTTAATTGAATTAGTAATTACATGTTTTAATTTATGACTAGGTATAAAAGTGTGGTTAGGGTTTTAGTTCTGTTTAGGTTTAATTTAATGCGCCGACAGGGTTTATAAACTAGGTTGTGTTTATGGGCCGCGTTTCAGACTTTAGATGTAATTGGACTTAGGGTTTTGGTTGCCTATAAATATATAAGAGAAGTCTGCTTAGGGAAAAAAATAATAAAACCAAAACACGTCTGTGGAATTAGAAATGAGGAACAGAGGAAGTTGTAGGAGGAATCGCCGGAGATCGTAGAAGACAACGTAGAGATTTTTAACAAAAATCTCAAAAGGCAAGTTCTAACCTTACTCTCTCCCTTATACTCGTGTTCTTTGCATACTCAATAGTTCCAGGATGAATTACATGTTTAAAAATAAAAACGTTAGCTGTTTCATGTTTAGAGTTTCACTGAAACTGAATTTGTTTTAAAATTGTAAACTGTTTAACTTTGAACTTTCTTGTTTAATTCTTGGTTTAATCCATATTAGTAGCATAATAAGGACTGAATTAAGGGTTGGAATTTTCTGGGATTAAGTTAAACTCTCTGAAAACCTATACTGTGAAGTGTCGGAGGCGTAAACGGCGACTGGAGAGGAGAACACGAAGAAGAGGAGGGAGAGAGCCGGCTCATATTGGATTGGAGCCGGCTCTCCTTGGACTGGAGGCGGCTCCAATGGTCTAGGAGCCGGTTCCAGGGCCATTGGAGGCGGCTCCAATATTCTGGAGCCGGCTCCAGGTTGTTTGTTCGTAGGTTTTTGGTTCTGTTGGTTGTTTTTCCAATTTTCAGTGATTAGGCTTCCTAGTGATTGTTTTAATATGTTTTAGTGGAGAATAAATACTGTAATGGATGGTTTAGGAGTGGTCTAGAGTAAACATAAATATGCAAAGATCAGATTAACATAGAATTGGACACAAAGCATTAATCATTAGGATTACATGGAGTTAATTACGAATGTCTTGTAGACTTGTGTGGGTTTGGAGTTTCTAACTTCCAGATTATAATGTAAAATTTCTTGTGAGAGTTTATGCACTGCTAATTGCAAATTCTTAGAGTATACCTACATACAAGGAATCTGTATTTTTGCTAAAGATTAATTGATGATTAAACTTAACATTTAATTCGTCAATTTTGTTGAATAGGAGCTTAACAGTATAATAAATTGTCTAGATTTATTATGCATGCCATGGAAATAAATATTATAACATTTGTTTAAGCTCTGTTAATTATGGATACCGGGAATAAACTTATATTTACAGACACAGTCCTGTGGGTGATCAGGTAACGGCTTATTGTTGGATTAATTAAGCATGTTTTTCTAGTATACTTTAATGTGCTTAGTTTGGAACTGTGGGTTTTGACACTGATACTGTTAGTACTTAATCAGTGGTTGGATTTATTAAAGCATGATGGTTAATCTATTTTAACATGGTTAGGTTGGAATTGTTGGTTTTGGCATTTATAAATTATTTAAATGCGTGGAATAGAGTAACTAATATTGATATTTATGTTTCCAATATTAATCAATTTGTTGGGACTATTCAAGAACGGTTGTTACTACATTCTGATATGCTTGATATGGACTCGTTGATATTGTTATGTACTTGTATATGCTTTATCAACTATCGGACGGATTGGATTGTATGTACCGGTATGGGACGGTGACATACTAGGTTTGGATTAGCTCAAATTGCTAAGTCCTACCTATTTTGGAGTAAGGGCACGGGTTATAAAATACAATCCTCCTTATATATATAAGTCGGTACGGTTGAATACGCCGAGTGACTTACTGGATTTCTTGTGGATGGTTAGAAACGGAGTTTAGATATATTTTTATGTTACCGTGTCATGAGCTTGAGTCTCAGTGTCGACGGTTAGGGTGCGTATATGCAGTTGGATGTGTAGCTGACTGTGAAGGTTGAGGTATACCCTGTTTAGGTTTAGGTACTCATGCCCACTCAGGTGCGTATTGTGTGATGCCTTCTATCCAGGTTGAGACCCCCTTCATGGCTTAGCGAGAGTCCAGTAGTGTGGATATATTTATGTACGGATTATTAGTTATTGTTGAACTATTTAGTATGTACATGCGTATCGAGTCTCTGCTTGGATTGTAATAGAATAGAACTTGTTCGTGGGCCTGACCCACTCCTATTTTTCAGGTGTACGTCAGTTCCAGGCTTGAGCTTGTTCGTGCTGAGCAGAGACGATCTTCCATTCTATCGACGATGTAGGGTTTCTTTCCAGATCTTGGATTTGGATTTTATCTTTCATTTTACTTTCATTCAGTGTGAGATTTTTATTAGGGGTCCACTAGAGATGGATTCCCGAGTTGTTCAAATTATGGATATTTGGTTTATCAAATTTAAGTATTTAATTATTTAAGGATTATCTTTTAGTTCTCTTTTCAGCTTTAAACTTTCATTTCTTAATTCATTTTGTATTCCGTGTTCGTTATAAAATATTAATTGTTTGATATTCCCTCGGGTTTGGGCCTGGGCTTGATCAACCCGAGTCTCGGATTCGAGGGGTATCACAATAATGTCTTCAAATTAGAGCATGGGACAATTTGTATTAGTTGGGGGAAATTATAACAGCAATGCTTTCTTTCTTTCCTAATAGAGTAATGATATTCACGTTAAAGAGTTTAAATGAAGTGAAGAGTTAGAATTTTCACACGCAATTGGGTTCCACATTACGTTTAGTTGAGAATTGCGCTAAAATCACTATCGTTCCTAGTAAGACTAACATCCAAAATCTATTTCTACTTCACTGTTGAGAAACGTCTTCGAGAAATGAAAGAAGATTTTCATCTCCAAGTTGAACTCAGACATAACGTTCTACATGAAAAAGATGTGATCCAGATGCTTCTTTCACTTTTGGCTATTGCTTTTTTATGCTTTTTTGTTTCTTGTATGGCTCGGATCAACTACCTTCCCTTGCAGTGATTTTGTTTTGTTCATACTAGTGTGCATCAAAAGGGTAAAACCACAGGGAAAATGTCATTATAAAGAGTTATACTAGCAACAATTTGCAGCACCGTAACCTCTCTCCTCAAATTGGGCTCCTTCGAGAACTGCGCTATTACAAGAAGGATCCTCCTGGAAAGTATTGTCGTCCTGCTGTCGGCCTCCCCCTCGCCCTCCAGACTAAGCTTTGGAACGTATTGCCATCCTACTATCGGCCTCCCCCTCGCCCTCCGGACTAAGCTTTCCACCACCACCACCACCACCACAAGCGTTATCATCTCAATCTAGGGTTAGTCACCCGTAGTGTAACTAATACCCACCATTAACGGCTCATTAGCAACCGTTAATTGCGGATATTTGTTTTGTTAGCTGGTTTGGCCTTGTTGCACTAATTTGGGGTTGTTTCTTGTTTGAGCTTTCTACATGCTTTGGGTTCTAAGACGTACACATTTGGTCATTTAAATATTTAAACTTACCTTTCAAAATAAAATAAAATAAAAAATTATACGGAGTAGTATATATTATATTTTTCGGAAGTTAAAGCAAATGCATACATTAGGTCACGTTGAAGACTAGGAATTTAGATATATTGAAGGGAGCTCTCGGATTGAAAGGGGGGCTTGGGGGCCAATCTCGAAACAAAACAAATTAGTAGTAGTATTAGCCCCCAAATATTAGGCCATCCAAACAAGCCTAAGATCTAAGCCATAATTTTAAAATAAAGGCCCAACCAAACATGCCCAAGCCCTAAACAAACCCTAAAGCCCGACTACGAGCACAAATCAGAGAGCTCCCTTCAATATATCTAAATTCCTAGTTTTCTACGTGACCTAGACTCTCTCCCTCTAACCCTATTTCAATATTACGTGTCTTTGATCCACATTCTTCACTAGCCCCCTATTGACAATTCGTGATTTCGCCCTTGTCTAGAACAATATCCAAATTGAATGGGTTTTTGATATTTTATTAAAAATACATAGTGAGATGCGAAGACCTAAAGCCCTAAACAAACCCTAAATCCCGACCACGAGCACAAATCAGAGAGCTCCCTTCAATATATCTAAATTCCTAGTCTTCTAGGTGACCTAGACTCTCTCCCTCTAACCCTATTTCAATATTACGTATCTTTGATCCCCATTCTTCGCTAGCCCTCTATTGACAATTCGTGAATTCACCCTTGTCCAGAACAATATCCAAATTGAATGGGTTTTTTATATTTTATTAAAAATACATAGTGAGATGGGAAGAGATTGCAAGGGATAGAACTATTTTGATGGTATGATTGAAGATTTATAAAGAAAAATATAAAGAAACCCTAGAAATAGAACTGCCGGATTGCCATAAAAAAAATGATTGGAATCCCTAATTAATTTACAATTCAATATCAACGTCTCAATCTCTTTTCTCCATGTATGCTCTATGCTCTTTTGGAATTCTAATTAATGTACAAACAAACTTTAGAAATTTAGAAATCCTAATTAATTTAGAATTTAATATTAGAGGGATCGAGATCCTCCATAGACGTTGTGAGAGAGAGAGAGAGAAAGAAAAAGGAAAGGAAAGAGATAGATAATTGAGTAATTCATGGTTTAGGAAATGATGTGGCATTGCCACGTGGGATTTGAACTATTATTGGGACGTTTAGGTAGGAAATGATGTGGCATTGCCACGTGGGATTTGAACTATTATTGGGACGTTTAAGTCGGACAGCATGATTTGATGCGGTTGGGAGGATAAAGAAAAGCCGACTTTTGTATTCCTTCCTTTTCCGCTATGAGCAGATACTCTCGGGATGAATTTTGAATGAACAAATGCTATGCAATAATTACTATTTTGGTGCGGCAGAATCACTAAGTGGAAACTTATTGCACAAAATCCTATCTTTCCAAAAACGCCACATATTGTTTGACTTCTTGGAAAGAAGTAATTAACTTAAGGTTCGCGTGGTTATAAAATCCCAACACAAGGTTCCTAGTTTCTCTAATAAAAATGTTGGCCCATAATAGAAATAAAGCCCATAATAGAAATAAAACTTTTGGGTTTATGGGCCCTTTGGTTGTCTTTTACCCACTGAATTTCTTAACCCCTTTTATGCTTTCGTATCAAGAAAAACAAATGAAAAAACGAATTGTGTTCTAGGGCTCCTGTCGCTCCTCGAAAGCTCGAAGTCGAAAGATAAGATTTGGGTTTGGAGATTAGCTTCAGTTTCATCACGAGCAGCGCCATAAAGATTACAAGTGAGTAAGTAACTCATCCAATAATTCCAATCTATGGTACTGGGTGCTTTTTCCAATCTGAAATTGATTTTTTTTTTTTACTCGATAATTTTTATCTCCTTTTTGATCAATTTGAATATAATTTCATTTGGTTTTGGTTGATTATTGAATTTTGAAAATTTATGGAATGCTTGAACTAGACGATTTACCCCTTACCTTAGAGCCTTAGAACAATAAAGGCATGATAAATTGGATAATCAAAGTGGAATTATAGCTGGCCAGTTGTTATTCCACATAGTGTATTGCTTGAAATCATGCATGTTACAAGGCAATCATTCTGGCTTCATTTATATTAATTCTTTCTTTTCAAGGATTGTTGATTGAACCTTGCCTTGGACTTTAATGATTTTGCAGAGAAAACTGAGAAAGTTCTATTATATATATATATATATATATATATATATATATATATTCAAACACTAATATATGAATCTATGAACGCTCATGCATCTTCCATGTCGATCTCCAAAATCCACACTCCCATATTTTGAATTTTAGACGATATGATTGGAAATTCTATATATAAATAGGGTAAAAGGCAATAAACCCCCCTGAATTATTAGAGTATTTCACAAAACCCCCCTATATTAACAATTGCCCCCCCCCCCCCCCCCCCCCCCCCCCCCCTCAACTATTAAAAATGTGCAATTTAAGGACAGTAGTCTAACAGCAGTTGACAGAAAAATGAATTGACCATTTTGCCCTTACAATAAACTGGTATGTCATTTTGTTGTTTTTTAACCTTCATCTGCTGATGTAATCCCTCCTGCCAACATTGACAGCACATCAAGTTTTATCACATATTACTGTTATGTGTGCTTTTTGCTAAAATTCGCGCCAAACAATCCCCATCTCTTTGATCATTGAAACCCTAAATTTGTTGCTCTGACCAGTGACTATTGAAACCCTAAATTTGCCAAAATCAAATAGTCATAAGCAACCAAATGCACAACAAGAAAAGCAATTAAAAAAAAAAAAAAAAAAAAAAAAAAACAGTAACAGGGCAAATTTACACCGAAAGCCAGCAACTAAAAATATCCCAAACATCACAGTGTTATCTCTCCTTCGATACAATCTCTGGCTATGAATCGCAATCATCGGCAACCCAATCACAAAACCCCAAACTCTAGCGGCAATATCCAATTACAAAAGTTGCCAACCCAATCACAAAACCCAAGAATATGTTGTCAATCATCAAGTAATCCCAATCGCAAAATCTAAAAAATATGTTGTCGTCGATCAACAAGCAAACCAATCGCAAAACCCCAAGAGTGATCACCAGGCAAACCCAATAGCGAACGTAAAATTCTCAACCCATCATCGCCAAACCCATATAAGAGAACTTTCACTGAAACAACTGCCGCTGCAACAGGCACGTTGGTGGGTCTCGCCGTCGAAACACCATCGCCATCACGATCGCCGATTATCAGGCTTTATCGTCATTAGTTCAGACTTTCAACCTTGTTGCCACCGTGTTGATTCTTGCTGTCACCATCAGAATCTATTGCTGTTATATTCCTCGGCTGATCTTCGCCGCCATCGGATCTGCTGGTAGGATCTGCTTGAGAACGAGAGAGAGAGAGTCTGGTAGAGAGAAGGAGTTTCTTTGACGAAGCTGACTAGATTTGGGAGTTGGAGTGGGTTTTAAATCGGGTCAAAAGACAACCCGATTTAAATGGGTAATAAGGTTATTCTTGCCATTTAAAATTTATGCTTAGCTTATGTGATGTCACACACCACTTTAACGTTGATAATTCACCGGAATTTGAACGGAATTGGGATATTTGCAAAAAGAGGGATAGTTTAGGGGGTTAATTGTAAAAATAAAAGTTTAAGGGAGTTTCTTGCTAAAGAGAGCATAGTTTGAGGGGGTTTATTGCCCTTTACCCATATAAATATAATATCTACATATTATAGCAGAAGCCCTAATTAGATTGGGGATTGTCCTTTCTAGGGTCTTTCGGCAGAGGAAGTGATAACGACGATCTGATGGAGGATAGGTCAGAAGTGATATGCTGTGTGTTATTGGCATTTGTTACAGTGCTATACTGTGTGTACTTTGTGGTAGGAGTGCCTTTGCTGATGTTTTGTATTCTACAAATTCTACAAAGCACTGGCTCTCTCATTGACAATTGTACTACTGCAATTGGTTTTTTTCTTATCTGTCTCGTAGCTACCATCGGGGTTTGCAAACAATTTGTTGTTATTGCACCAGAGTGCATCAAATTGTTAAGGATGTTAAAGGGTCTCCTTCATCACCATGAAGAGGAGGCGGCCACCAAAAATTTGCTGGAAGATGAGGCCGACAAAGTATAGAAGTATGTGGGATAAATGTTTTTAATTATATGGTCATTTACTGGCTATCAATCATGTTATCTCTATTTGGATGATGATTATTATTTTGTTTGAGTGACCTTATATGAAAGCTTTTGGGGAATCTATTACTTATTCTAACTTCACTTGAATTACTATTTATATAAGTATTTTTGTGCAATTGGAAAAATTAGTGTATTCTTTTTTTTTTTAAAAAAAAAGAGCTAATTAACCACATTTGTGTTTAAGCAAGCTTGCTTGCCAACTTGGCTGTTTTTGTTTGATTAGCTTAGAAGTATAGCTCAACATTGATTATAGTAAATTTGTTAAGAAATAGTCCTAAATATTGTGGTTAGTTTTAATGTTAATAAATTAGGAAACCTTAGAGTAATGCTCAATCGGTTTTATGTGCAACCCCAATAGATAGTGTGCTATTTTGATAAAATTAAAAATTAAGTACTGAAAATTTGTATTAATCTGTACCAATATCAAGCATGAAAAAGGAATGGGGTTTGATATTGGTTTTTTATATTACCAATTTGTTTGAGCTTGTAGTGTAAATTTGAGCAATAGCAATAAGCCTAAGGTTTTTTCATCTTATTTCTTTGCTTTCAAGTGTGCATGTGCATGATCTATTTCATCTTATTCACTTGCTGAGCGTTGTCTGACTTGCATAATCACATGAAAATGAGTTCTACTTCATTTAGAATGAAGAGAAAATGTAGTATGAATTGGAAAATTAAAATGCATTCCCTGTAAATACTGTTTTGCAAAGAAATTTCTGTGGCCTCTCATTTCTCTCTCCCTCCATCCGGTCTCTTTCTTTTCTCTTCCTACTCCATTTTTTTTTCCCTTTTTACTCCAAGCTCTAAGCTTGATTTAGTCTGAATGTGCGTGTAGTAGCTTGAGACAGGTGTAAATGCTATTTAGCAAATACATATATGTGGATTCAGAGTTACATATTATGTAACCGAATGGAAAATTGTTCTTTGATAAAATTTCTTTCAAGGGTGTATCGCTAAAATTTTTTGGAGTGGTATATTTAGCTCTTTTTCTTCTATTGTTTCGGTAACCTTACTGTTAAGCCATATCTTGGTCTTTCTTTCTTAATAGAGTAATGATATTCACATTGAAGAGTTTAAATGAACTGAAGTGTCAAAATTTTCACATGCAATTGTGTTTCCAAATTCTATTTCTACTTCACTGTTGAGAAACGTCTCCCAGAAATGAAAGAAGATTTTCATCTCCAAGTTAAACTCACACGTAACGTTCTTCGTGAAAAGGATGTGATCCAGATGCTTCTTTCACTTTTGGCTATTGTTTTTTTTACACTTTTTTGTTTCTTGCATGGCTCGGATCAGCTACCTTCCCTTGCAGTGATTTTTTTTGTTCATACTAGTGTGCATCAAAAGGGTAAAACCACAGGGAAAAAGTCTGAACAAAGAGTTGTACACCGTAACCTCTCTCCTCAAATTGGGCTCCCTCTCAAGAACTGCGCTGCTACAAGGATCCTCTGCGACTGGAACGTATCGCCGTCCTGTTGTCGGCTTCCCCCTTGCCCTCCGGACTAAGCTTTCCTCCACCACCACAAGCATCATCATCTCAATCTAGGGTTAGTCACCGGAAGTGTAACTAATAACCACCATTAACAGCTCTTTAGCAACCTTAATTGCGGTTATTTGTTTTGTTTGCTGGTTTGGCCTTGTTGCACTAATTTGGGGTTGTTTCTTCTTGTTTGGGCTTTCTGCAAGCTTTGGTTCATTGGCGTGTAATTATTATTTTCCATATTATTATCCGTTGCTTAAAATTTCAAAATAGAAAAAAATAAAATAAAATAAAAATTGGGCTAAGACCTACTTTTGTTACCATGGCCCATTCTTTTGGGCATTTTAAATATTTAAATTTAGCTTTCAAAATAAAATAAAATAAAATAAAATAAAAAATTATCGTATATATTTTCCGGATGTTAAAGTGAACACATATTATGAAAGTTTACAAAAACAATTTCTTGAAAAAAATTTATCAGAATTTTTTCTTTTGGTTTTTTGGTAAGTTATCATGATCATTTACATATAGGGAATTCCTCCCTCCTATGAATGTCAATTTAACGACTGGTATATATGTTCATTCTAATAGGGTTATGGATGAGTTTAAAAAGAGAGTTAAATCCCAAAAATAAATAAATAAATAAATATATTTTAAATGATCATGATAACTTACCAAAAAATTTTGTAGTTGTTCATTTCTTATAATAATTTTAAATTTTGATAACTTCTTGTTATTATAATTTTAAATTTACCAAAACTTTGTATTAAGAACCAAATATCAAACTGAAAAAGGAATCTTATTTGATATTTATTATCGGTTTGTTTGAGCTTACCTGACAATAAGCCTGCATGTGCATGAGATCTATTTCATCTTCTTCTTGTCTGACTTTTTTTTTGGTTAAAATTGTCTGACTTGCACAATCACGTGAAAATGAGTTCTACTTCTTTTAGAATGAAGAGATAATGTACTCTGATCGGATATATGTTAGTGAAGTAGGTTAAGACATATAATTGCAATACATAATGATGTTCACATGAAAATGAGTTTTACTTCTTCCATATACGCTCAACCGTGTTTCACATTACGCTACGTTGTCGAAGGATGTAGAGCCTCAACCGTCCAAACTCTTATGTGTTAAAATCATTGTGGTTCTTAGTATAACTTACATCAAATTGAACATATACGATTGATTTGGGTTTGATTGATATTAGTTTTTTATAATACCAATTTGTTTGGGCTTTTAGTGCAAATTTAAGCACTAGCAAAAAGCCCAAAAAGCCCAAGGGTTTCTTCATCTTATTTCTTTGCTTCCAAGCGTACGTGTGCATGTGCATGAGATCTATTCCATCTTCTTCACTTGCATAATCACAGAAAATGAATTCTAGTTCATTTAGAATGAGACATCTCCTAGACAAGGCTAAACCCATTAACGTCGAATAGTTTGAATAAATAAGGAGCCGAAGATATCTAGCTGATGGGAGCTTTCGTCTCATTCAATCTCTTTCACTGTAAAATTGTTAGATGGCCTAAGATTGAAATTTTCAAATCAACTTTAACATCTATTGTAAGTTATAACCTGAACCTTCTTTTTTCATTTTGATTAGTCAAAGCTCGGCGAGTAAGGGCTTGGGCAGGTCTTGTCTTTCTAGTTGTTGGGTTGGCCCATGGGGCTACTAAACCTAATTAATGCTCGAATATATATAGAGATTCACCGATTTCTCTTCTTCCCATCAGCAGCAGTTTTTTATTTTTTTATTTTTTTTTTTATTTTTTTTTTTGTAATGGCAATTCTTATGCATATTTTTCATTTGGGATTGGACAGATCTCTTCTTGAAAGGTGTATGAATCAGAATTCTAGATGCCAAAAAGAAAAGAGAAGACTAAGAGGTATTGAACAAGAAGTGAGAATAAAAAAGTATTTATATTTGGTGGAGGTATAATCATATTTGGATCTTTTATTTATAATACTTTCAATATGTGTATACCTTCTATCTAAATGATTTGGACCCACTCTTATACAATAATTTATCTCTTGGGGTTCATTTTAAAGGATAAAGATACTTAATTACCAGATTTCAAGAGAAAAATGATGAAGCAAACCAAGGAGAGGAGAGAGAAATGAAGAGGAAGAGAGTGAAAGGAAAAGTGAGGAGCTAGCGTCTCACGCGTAATGAAAGAGTCTTACGTGGCCAAATTCACATCAGCTTTGGTGTTTCTTTCGGTAAAAACTTCGATTTCTCTATCACTACACTAATTATATATACACTAGTGAAGAAAAGAGACGACAAAAACTTGGGTTGTTTGATAACCTTAGCAGCGTTGAATGAATTAAAAATTAAGCCCCACTCAAAATAGTGTCTAAGCCGTGTTATTTTTTTGTTTTTATGCTAATTCAAAATAAATTAAGTATTTTGTTATAGAGTATTTTGAATAGTAACCAGAACATGTTTTATTTGTCGTAAGATTTTTAGAAATAAAAATATAAAAATATATTTAGAAAATTATGTTGCAAGTTTGAAAAATATAATTGTTAATTTAATGAGTTTTTATTTTTATTTTTAAAAAAATTATCTTCGATGTTGTACCGTTGCTACAATACTGAAACTTGTAAAAACATCAAATTGGTGTATGATTTTTAGTTACTATTAACTAAACATTTTGGTACTGTGAAAATAAATAAATAAAAATTTATTGAATGCGTTTTTTTCACTGTTCGCTACTACAGGCGACAAAAATAAAAATACCAAAAACAAAAACGTGTACCAAACAGACTCTTAGTAATTTTACAAAATAAATATTACAATTTAAGTTACGAATTTAAAAACAACTTATGCAACATTCAAAATAACTCATAAATTTTATCCATAGCAATGACAAATCATTTGAAAGATGTCAATGGAATATTGTGTGAGTGAAAATACAAGGGCTTCATTTTTCTTTTACAAAACAACAATTTAAGTTAATAACATTTTGTGGAGGAAAATATCTCCTCCAATCTGAATAAGACACCTATATAGACAAAGCACCAATGATAGCAAGACAAATGACCAAGTGGAAGCCCAGAAAAAGATATGCCTAAGCTAGCCCATCTCGGCCGATGTTTCCCAAAGAGTAAGTCCAGCCCAAGTTGAATGGGTAATAGCAATTGATCAGGCCCAAGGAACAAACAAGATCTTCTTACATTATCTTAGGGTCAGGTTGGTGCAATGAAAAAGGGAGGAAAGGGAAGGGAAAGTGATTGGGGGGGGGGGGGGGGGGGGGACTAAAAATTTGTGTTTGGCAAAAATTGTTGGAAGGAAAGGGAAGGGTTTAGAGGGTTAACACAAGACCTGAACACTGTTTTGCTTATCCTTCTAAAAATGAGAGAAAAGGAAGGAAAGTGAAGGAGATGATTGATATATTATTTGTGATGCCTAATTTGTCCTCAAGATTACATATACATACAAGTTAGCAGTTGCAGAGAGAGTGAGAGACGGCCAGTGGCTGAAGCTTGCGAACGGCGAACCCGAATTGGAACAGCGGCGATGAAAATTAAAAGATATGGGTTTTGATTTTATGAACAATCTGAAATGATATATCGACACGGGTTTTGAACTTTTGATTCTTGCATACAGATAGATAAATGGAAATATATGAGTTTTGAACTTCTAATTCTTGTAGTGCAGAGAGAGAGAGGGGGCAAGTTCAGAGTTGAGAACGAGAATAGAGATGGAGGCAGAGAGATTGGGGAGGTTGAAATGATTTGCCCTAAATTTTGTTTTTAACTTTTTTTGTGGCCCATCATCCATGTGTGCATAGAGGCCATTTATTACCATTTTTTTTTAGGAGGTTGCTGAAATTTTGCTATTGCATTATTTTTAGTACTAAATACATAAATGTAAAAAGGGTATGTACCTGTTTATGTGTGTTAAATGTATAGTGTTTGTGTGTATAATAGTATATTTTCTAAAATAATCTCTTTCCTTTCTTTTCCTAAACATGATTATTATACCTACTTTTCTTTCTTTTTCTTCATTAATCAACCAAATACGATGGAGGATTAAAATTATCCTTCCCTTCCCTTTCCCTCGTAACTAATGTTATCATTTCCCTTCAAAACCATCGTACCAAACATAGCCTTAGGAAATGGGTAGCTGAAATAGTAGCGTTTGAGGTACAACCATACTGATTCCAAGTCCATGGCTTTCAGATTCCAATCTTCCTATATAGAAGTGTTGGTGTCCTTTGGAGTGTATTTGATAAGAAAATAATATTAATAATTATAGTTAATTGCAATTTATATAAATAGTGAAAAAGTATATAAAAGAATAAAAAATCTTTCAAGTTTATGGATGGTGTAAATAAATAGATAAAAAGAAATTTAAATACAGTATAGGAGATTATTAATTAAATACAAAGTAAAGTGAATTGCAATTCATGGCCAACAAAATAATAATTGTATTCGAAAACTATTTAAAATAATTGATTTTTGTATTTACTGAAAACTCTTACACAAAAAATGGGACTTTTTTTTTTTTTGGAATATTGTGGATTAGGGCATGGAATTTTTAGGGGAAGGAAAATGAGTTGCTTTTTAAAAAGTGGGACGAAAAATGTTTTTCTTTTTTTTTTTTTTTTTTTTTCCCTTTATTCAGAATATTAATTTTGGTAGATGTGTATTTAGTTATAAAAGTTACTTCTATTAACTATTTCTTTAAATTTTAAAAAAAATACTTTAATTTAAAATTGTTGAAAATATATAAAAATAATAAAAAATATATACACTCAATTATTATACTAACTATAATTTAATTTTGCCCGAAGCCTTGTGTCCTTTGGAGTGTTCACAATAAACATAAGAAACTTTAGTGTTGGTGTCCTTTCAAAATTTAATTTTATCTTCACGTGAAAGAAGGGCTTATTTATTTGTATTTTCTATTTTATCCAATAACTTAATCGTGGAAAGTTATCTCCAAAATAACTTTTAACATGAGGTAAATTCTATCCAAAACAACTTCTATTATGAGGTAAACAACTTCTATTATGAGGAAAGTTCTCTCCAAAATAACTTCTATTATGAGGAAAGTTCTTGCAAAACAACTTCTATTATGAGGTAAGCTCGTAAGGCAATTATACAATTATATATACAAAATATCAATGATAATTTGGGTAAAATTGCTCAAAATAGATCATGCTTCTAAATAGAATTTTTTATTTTTTTTAATCATCTGTTCTATGTTGCAATTCTAGCCACTCATAATTCCGTATGGATATATATATATATATATATATATATATATATATATATATATATATATGGTGAAATATTTGATTTTTCTCCCAAATAGTAGTATTGCCTCTTCATCACTAATTTTTTATTTTTTTTAATTTGTTTATCTTAAACTAATAATTAGGTACCTAATGAAATTTTATGAAGCCTTTTTCTAAATATAAATAATAAAAATGAATATAAACAATTATATATTTGAATTTAATAATCCATCATTTTACTCCACAAGGGTAGTTTTGGTATGCATAATCACTTTCTTTTCACTTTCATGCTATCCAAATTAACAAATTAATATTTTTCTACAATTTTCTTGGATAAATTTTCATGCTAACCAAATGCATGCTAGAAAATCTTTTTCTTTTCATTTACTTCACTTTTCTTTTACTTTTTATTTCATTTATTTTCTAGCTTTTTTCCATCTAACCAAATGCATAGGACTTTTTTTTTGGAATATTGTTGATTAGGGCATGGAATTTTTGGAGAAGGAAAATGAGTTACTTTTTAAAAAGTGGGATGAAAATTGTTTTTCCTTTATCCGGAATATTAATTCCTGTATGTGTGTATTTTTAGTTATAAAAGTTAGTTCTATTAACTATTTGTTTAAATTTTTTTAAAAAAAAACACTTTAATTTAAAATTGTTGAAAATATATAAAAATAATACAAAAATATGTACACTCAATTATTGTAACAACTATAATTTAATTTTGCCAAAAGCTTATGTCCTTTAGAGTGTTCACAATAAACATAAGAAACTTTAGGCTTTATTTGGTTAGATGGAAACAGCTAGAAAAGCAAGGAAAGGAAAAAATTTTTTTTTTTTTTTTTTTTTGAGTTTGGATAAATAGAAAGAGAAACCTAATAGAAAATTTAGTTCCAGCATTGAGTATTTTTTTGTTAGATGGAATCAACTAGAAAGGAAAGGAAAAGAAAATTTTTACATTTTTTTATAGTTTGGATAGATGGAAAAAGAATCCTAATAGAAAATATAGTTTCTCGCATTAAACTAGTTTCTCCCAAAACTTTTCTCACAAAACACGGAGAAATAATATTTTCTCGTAAAAACTATTTTTTTTTATTTGAAGTTCATATTTTATCCAACAAGTGAATAATGTAAAACAATTAACTTCTTTATTTTCTAACTGAGAGGCAATTTCTCTAACAATTTCTATTTTAGTGGACTTTTAAGATAACTTCTCTCTAAACATATTCTCTTGCAATACTATTTCGACGATTTTTTTTTTTTTTTTGGTGGTTCCAAATATATACATTGTATCAGATATATTATACACATCTATTATATATACCGAGAATAATATATATATATATATATATATATATATATATATATATATATATATATATATTTCTCTTTTTGTGTTCTCTAGTTGAAAGTCTATGAGCCCAAATTTTTAAATTTTATTTTTTTATTTTTAGGCTTTCTTATTTCTCTTAAATGAATAGATAGTTCTACTTTTACGATTCTACCTAAGAAGTCTTGAAGTATTGTTTTAATTTAAACAATATAAATAATTATATTATGAAAATTTAGTAATATATTCATCATTTTATTAAAACTTTGATAAAAGTAGACATCATCAAATACAAATTTATTTAATTTTTTAGTATTTGAAATCATAAGGGTAATTTTGATATGCACAATCACTTTCTTTTCATTTTCATGCTATCCAAACTAACAAACTAATATTTTCATACAATTTTCCTGAATAAATTTCCATGCTAACCAAATGCTTGATAGAAAATAACTTTTCTTTTATTTTTCAATTCATTTCTTTTCTTACTTATTTCTATCTAACCAAACGGAGTCTTAGTGTTTGTGTTCTTTGGAGTGTATAGGATAAGGAAATAATGTTAATAACTATATACTATAATTATATAAATAGTGAAAAATATATTAAAGGAATAAAAAATCTTACACTTCTATGGATGGATTAAATAAATAGTTTAAAAATTAAATATAGTATAAGAAATTATTATGGAGTAATTAAATACGAAAAGACCTCAAGAAGGAGTGAAATGAATTGTAATTCGTGGTCAAAAAAATAATAATTGTATTTGGAAACTATTAAAAGTAATTAATTTTTGTATTTATTGAAAATTCTCATGCATAATTATCCCAAAAAAGAAAAGAAACCTCTTACACAAAAAATAGGACTTGAAAATGGGTTGCTTTTTAAGAAGTGGGATGAAAAGTTGTGTTTTTTTTTTTTTTTTTTTTTTTTTTTTTTTTTTTAATATTGATTCCGGTACGTGTGTATTTAGTTATAAAAAGTACTTCTATTAAGTGTTTATTTTAACCATTAAATAAATATTCTAATTCAAAATTGTTGCAAATGTATAGAAATAATAAAAATATATATACACTCATTAATCATATGTGACTATTGAAATTAAGAGATGACTCATTTAATCATATCTGGCTATTGAAATTAAGAGATGACTCATTTAATCATACGTGGCTATTGAAATTCTAAATAGTAATAATTTAGTATATATTATAATGTAAAGTATTTAATAAAAATTATTTTGTATTTTAAAAAAATGAATGCATCCTCGTTCCGACTAAGGATATGTATAGGCCATCTCTTGTGAACATTGTATCAAATGCGAAAAATGTTCATTGCCAGACTTGATAAAGTGAAACAATCCAATATATCAACTTTATAAAGAGTCCAACAAATTTCTTGAGCACTAATAGTCGAACTTCAGCAATTGATGGCCCATAGCTTGGCAGCAGATGACACACTCGCAAGTCGTCAGGGGCTATTGGGATGGAGCCTTCAGGTCCTAATTGGGGACATAAAGTGTTAGCAAGACTACTTGGAAGAAGCATGCATGAGCCGGAAGAGAAGTTCAATTCCCATCCTGATGCGCAGCTAACTCATATAGTTGCGAGTTGCGCATAAGGGGCTTGATCATGTACTTATTCCCAAGAGAAGCGTAATACTGCATAATGCTGATAAATTATATATGAAAATAGACCTTTTGAATCTTGCTACTTCAAGCAACCACGGCTAACCGACCAAGAAAGCTGAACAGCATTTGACGATCGACTGAAAAAGATCCATCCTCACTGAAAAAGTTTTCGAAGGCATGTTCAGGCTTGGCTCCAACATCTTAACCCGGCTGCACAACTAGGAACCTGGACATGCACTTTGTCGATCAAAACTGTTTCCGTATCCACAACAATGAAAGCATGCAGTTTTACTCTTAGGCTTCAATGCTGTTCACAGGTTAGGATCTTCCTATGGTAACTACTGAGTATGGAAGGCGTGTGTGTCTAACTTCTTCCTGTTCACAGGTTAGGAAGGTTAGGATCTTCCTATGGTAACTACTGAGTATGCATGGAAGGCGTATGTGTCTAACTCCTTCCTGTTCACAGGTTAGGAAGGTTAGGATCTTCCTTGGTAACTACTGAGTATGCATGGAAGGCGTACGTGTCTAACTCCTTCCTGTTCACAGGTTAGGAAGGTTAGGATCTTCCTATGGTAACTATTGAGAATGGAAGGTTAGCTCTGATTGGTTTTTTTGGGTTAGTATATATATATGTATATTTTTTCATATATATATATCCTAAATAGTACGATAATGTGTAGTGGTATAAGCATATATTATAATGTAAAGTATTTAATGAAAATTATTTTGTATTTTTAAAAAATCTAAAAATGTTTAGAAATTCCTTTCACTTTTAGAATAGTATAGATATAGATATTTATAATGAGGCATATATATATATATATATATATATATATATATATATATATATATATATGTTTTATTAAATTAGTTACCTAGTTCGAATTGTTAGAACTAAGCTAGAGAGAGAAGGAAGAACAAGAAGAAGAAGGACGATTAAAGAAGGAGTTTAACTTTCAATCCGAAAGTTTAAGGCAAGTCTTCTATTATATTCTATTATACACCACAATTCCTATAAGATTTAAATGTGATCATTTATAATTATTTCATTCTAAATTTGGTTTGAGATTCTTTATTTTCTCTTCACGTTTCACGTTGTATATACTTGTACCGCCCAAATCTATTTTCCCTTATTTTGTCATTAATAGGGATTATCCTCACTTTTTGATTGGTAACTAGAAATTCCCTTCACTTTTTTCAGTAGTAACTCTACCTTTGACTAACTAGAATTTCCTTCACCTTTTTTTTTTGTGGTAGTAACTCTACCTTTGAGTAACTCTAAGGGATTGTCCTAGTTAGAAAAAACTTGGTCATGATGACTCAAATTTCATAATCTATGATAATTTCTTAATGGTTATGTCCGCATATATTGTTTGAACTTTATCTGATCAATGTGAGGAGGAGACACCTTGCATGGATCCCGTAGATTAATTGGGGCAAAGCCTAGAACACCCAAATTATCAAAAAAAAAAAAAAAAAAAAAAACAAAAAAAAAATTATATCTTCTAATCACTTATGTTATCGAACTCAATCATGTTTTTGTGCTTATTAATGCTACAACGTTCTTATTTATTTTTTAACACCCAAAACTCCTTATCATATATTATTATGTAAATATGTATTTGGTGTAAAAGTTTGGGGGTAGCTTATTCGTCTCAGTGCACTTACGAGTGAAGTGTCCAAACTTGATACAGCTAAATTTTTTAGGTGCATTTTTTCCGATGCCCCCCAAACAAGTTCCTTCACACAATCTTTCTTCAAAACAGTTCAAAATTTGAACTACACATCCAATAAAATAATTAATTGCTTAAAAAAAGACATAAATCCGTTCGCCGTAGACAAGCATGCAAAACCCAGAAACAAACCCAGATTGCCATGGCATACATTTAATTACATCATGAGAACCCAATAATAATAATAATAATAATTTAAGTTTAATACGTTACATAATTTCCAGCTAAAATAAGCAAAGAAAAGGCCGGTAAACTAATATTTCTTCTCTTCTCCTTCTAAGGTTAGGAAACTTCTACAATGAAAAGAGCGGAAGGAATGCAGCGTCGTCCTTCATGGAAGGATACATCTATCTATTGGATTTTGACTATCTATTGGTTCTTGGAAACGCCTATCGGTTGGATCGAGAAAAATTTTGAATCGATTTTGAGCTTCTTAGCTTGTGGGAGTGACTTTTGGATGGCACCGCTTATTGCATATCATGATGATAGTCCCCAAAAAATCAAATCTATCAAATTCGGCTATTTAGTTTCAAGTGTCATTGCAGTTGGCTATGCTTTGACAACCCGGGTGATGCGTTATACAATACGTGGTATTGCCTGTGCTGATATAATGGCCTTAGTAACAGCCCTGGCTTATTTCATTGTCAGACTCATTGAATTCTTCATATGGCCGAACGCTTCAACTTTTTTACCTTTGATAGGACTTGGTGCCGGTGTTCGCGGGATATTTGAAAATGAGAATACATTTAGTATCTATTGCAAAAAACATGGGGAAAGAGTCCTAGTGGAACCAATAATCTCAAAGTATTGCCAAACAATCCGATGGTTTGGAATTACTTTATTCGAGTGTGAAGTGTGCAGGGCTGAAGTTGAGATTGCTAAGGGGAAGAGCGTGGTACATGTACATTTATATGGATGAATTATGAAATTTTTAAAAAATGTTAATAATATTCTTAATTTGGTAATTAGTTATAATAATTGGAAAAAAGTTAAATAATTAAAAAAAAAATGCTTAGTTGTTGTTACAATGACTATTTGAAAGTTTATTTATTTAGTTATTCTCAAAATTTATCTAAGAATATAGGACATTGCAGTAGATGTGTAATAAATGAATTTTTTTTGTTCCATCAGACTTCTTTGCTATTGTCATAGGCAATTGATTTTTGTGAAGTTCAAACAGCAACAGGCCATCTAAGCAAAGCCAAATAAATTTGTGAATGGCACTATTCAATTCACAGTTTTACTGCTTTCTCATATGCTGTGTTTTTACATTACAATAAAAAAGTGTCACCCATGTTGTATTGGCGTCTTGCTAGCTAGTTTCTTAATGGCATTGATTACGTGGTCCAAAGAGCCTTGTCAATTTGACATTTGACAATGATTAGGCATGCCCAAACTTTATGGGTGACCAATTGGCTCATGAAAGCTTCAAGTGTATACATGATGTAGTACACCGTAAATGAAGTCGGAAGTAAGATGCAAAGGGGGATCAATGGAAATAAAATTTTCTTCATGTACCTAGCTAGAATGAATCATAATGAATACCCAATTTGTAGTGTAAAATGTTTAGATTCATAATTTGGTAAGTAGTAATATTTGTGAACTACCAACAAGCCAGTGGCCTAGCGGTATCAGACCCCTATAGGGAGATCAGGAGTTCAAGCTTAAATGGATGCATGTGTGTGTGTGAGTACCAATTTAAAAAAAAAAAAAAAAAAAAAAAAATATTGTGAACTAGAGCTTAATTCTGAAACGGTACATCTTCATTTGTTTGTTAATCAATAAATGTTAATAAGAGTATACTATCTTCTATCTTTGACCAAGCGGATGATAGGAATAGCAGCCAAATGCTTAGTAGGCCAATATCCAATTAACGTGGTTCTGCAACATTCGCTTGCCAAAGGGCCTTTTATGTAAACCCTTACCTTAAAAGAAAGGAAATATGGTTTACATATTGGAAAATTCAGTTCTTTCAATAATTGAATCAATGTGGCATTTTTTAATGGTACATAATTTTTTTTGTTAATGCAATGTTCCTGATTATTAAAAGTACATTCTTTCTTGTTATTTTATCTGTATTATGCCATTTAGAACATTTATTATTCTTATCCCATACTTTATGTACAGAAGTTGCCGAACAAGAAGTTGGTGAGACATCAGCACTGGAAGAGCCCCTTCTAAAGGCCAATGATTCTAAGGATCGTCTAAAGGAATACGTCAAATCATACTTCGAACTCAAGGTTCAACAATTTTTTTTCCCCACCGGATGAAATCAATGGGATCATTTAATTTTAACTTTTGTTACTCCTATTAATATAGGAGTGGGAGGTTCTAATCTATTTTTATAATGCAATTATGGCTGCCTTTACATGATTCTTCGGGATTCCCTGGATGGAAGTTATTATTTATCCACCTGCACCACTTATTAACTCTTTTTTCTTCTTAATTATTACTGATTTTTTTTTTTTTCGTTTGGACGTGTGTGGGGTTGGGGGAGATCAGTAGTTAGTTGCTGAAATAGCGCATAGAATGTCAAGTTTCAGTTTTGCAAACATTCATATTCCCAATCCAGAACCAAATCAACCTACATTGGTTGATAGAGGCATGTTTTGAGTGTTAGGTTCCCGGGTTACTGAAATTTATATTGCATTGCATTAACAATCTTTCACCCGTTGTGTTATATAACCTTTTTTTTTTTTTTGCTGCCAAGTGTTTCTAATAATGTTTAGGCCGTCTGATTTGTAGGAAAACGTAGAAATTGAAAAGGGACTTCGCGAACAAGCACAGAGAGATCTATATAAACAACAAGTAAACTCAACGGAGGATGTGAGTACCTAAATGTGTTGATTATATTCAGAATAGTCTGTGTTTAAGCATTTATTGGTGATTATCCTTTCCTTTTTTTTCTTGTTCTCAGCTTCATAAAATGAAAAAAAGAGCTACTAAGGCTGAAGCAGAATCTAGGACACTGAAAGAGGATGTTACAAAACTTGAGGCTCAACTTAATGAGGTAACCAGCGTAGTTTTTTGGCTTTGAATGTACAAGTCATCATTGTCTTCGTTCTAGAATATCATGGGTAGGATTTCACGTTTCATATGATGTCAGCACAAGTTTTGTTAGGTGAAAAACATTATATTGATTTTGGACTGAGGAAGTTGGAAGGAAATGAGAGGAAAAGAGGAGGAAGAGTTTATCTTCTTGTTTGCTTTAAGAATGATGAGGGATATAAGAGGAATATAAGGGAAGAGGGAGAGCCTTATCACATTGAATAGTTTTCTGATTGCCCTCCAAAAAGTGGGAGAATTTTGAAGGGAAGGATGGGAAACCTAGAACCTGTTTGGTTCAATTTTTAGATAACAGTTTTAAATAATTATGAAAATGGAAACCAAATTTTAGATAATTATGAAATACTGTTTCATGAAAGCAGGATTGTTTTTTCTTCTTCCTCTTTATTTATATATACCTTTTTCATAAAGAAACTCATAGTTTAGAGAAAAAAAACTTCTTAAAAAGATTGTCATCTAAATGGACCTTTGAACAGTTTTCAATTTTATTATTATTGATGACAAGAAATGCAGTTTCAAAAGTTTGGGGAGTGAGGGAGTCCATGCCCCTTACTGCCACCTCTCATTTTATGCAGAAGTGATGTAATCTCCTTTTCATGGTTAATTGTTCCATAAGGCTTTGTTTGGTTATATAGAATCAGCTGGAAATTAAAGAAAATAGAAAATTTAAAAACTTTTTTATAGTTTGGTTGGATAGAAAAGGAAAAGCTCTAGAAAAATAAGATTCTTGTTACCTTATATTTTCTTCAAAATGTTTCCATAAGGCTTTGTTTGGTTATATAGAATCAGCTGGAAATTAAAGAACATAGAAAATTTTAAAACTTTTTTATAGTTTGGTTAGATAGAAAAGGAAAAGCTCTAGAAAAATAAGATTCTTGTTACCTTATATTTTCTTCAAAATGTTTCCTTCTCAAAACACTGGGAAATTTTATTTTCCCGTGAAAGCATGACTTTTTTATTTAGTGTTCCTATTTTACTCAACACAACTTCATTTTATATTTAGAAACAACAATAATTTTTTACTAAGTTTAAAAGAATTGGAGTCCACTAACAAGTTTATCATTGTAAATTTTTTAATTAACTTATTCCTAGTTGTTTTTTCATCATATATGAATAATAGTAATTCAAAATGTCTAAATTAATTGAAAATTTTATCATTTTTAAAATATATTTTATTACTAATTCCATTCCTAAATGTGTTGATTATATTCAAAATAGTATGTGTTTAAGCTTTTATTGGTGATTATCCTTTCATTTTTTTTCTTGTTCTTAGCTTCAAGCAAAAGCTAAAGCAAAATTTACGAAACTGGAAAAGGAAGTTAAAGACCTTGAGGCTCAACTTAATGAGGTAACCAGCGTAGTTTTTTGGCTTTGAATGTACAAGTCATCATTTTCTTCGTTCTTGAATATCATGGGTCAGATTTCACGTTTCATATGATGTCAGCACAAGTTTTTTTAGGTGAAAAACATTATATTGATTTTGGACTGAGGAAGTTTGAGGGAAATGAGAGGAAAAGAAGAGGAAGAGTTTATCTTCTTGTTTGCTTTAAGAATGATGAGGGATATAAGAGGAATATAAGGGAAGAGGGAGAGCCATATCACATTGAATAGTTTTCTAATTGCCCTCCAAAAAGTGGGAGAATTTGGAAGGGAAGGATGGGAAACCTAGTCAATTTTTAGATAACAGTTTTAATAATTATGAAAATGGAAACCAAATTTTAGATAATTATGAAACACTGTATCATGAAAGCTGGACTGCTTTTTCTTCTTCCTCTTTATTTATATATACCTTTTTCATAAAGAAACTCATAGTTTAGAGAATAACTACTTAAAAAGATTGTCATCTAAATGGACTTTTGAATAATTTTCAGTTTTATTATTATTGATGACAAGAAATGCAGTTTCAAAAGTTTGGGGAGTGAGGGAGCCCATGCCCCTTGCTGCCACCTCTCATTTTATGCAGAAGTGATGTAATCTCCTTTTCATGGTTAATTGTTCCCTAAACGCATGCGTTGAAGTAAAATAGGAGAGAGATTGTATTATAGGAATTAAGAAAGTGGGAACCAACTGACTAACTAAATATCCCTATAGAAAGCGTGCAATCTTCCAACTTTTAACCAACATTTTTCTATTTAACTTGGTGATTGAAATTAGATTTTATAATTTTTATCACTTAGAGAGTCGGTTATGTGTCATGTTATTAAAATTTTGTTTTAAGAATAATCCTTGGAAAGTTAGTTTGTCCTAGAAAACTTGAGTAATTTTGGTATTGATTGATGCTGGTTGTCTATTCATATATTTTGATAAATTGATGCTAGTTGTTGACTGATATTTGAAAGAAGTTACAATTTCATTAATCTCATTCCAAAATTTTAATTCTACACAAAAATGCTGTTGACACTACAATAGGACTTATATTATACTGTGCCTCTCTCTTTCTAGAACTCTCTGTTTCTAGAATACGTGCAGATGTGAGTAGCTAAATATGTTGATTATATTCAAAATAGTTTGTGTTTAAGCATTTATTGGTGATTATCTTTTCCTTTTTTTTTTGTTTTTAGCTTCAAAAAACAGCTACTGAGGTTGAAGGAAAATCTATGAAACTGGAAAAGGATGTTAAAGACTTCGAGGCTCCACTTAATAAGGTAACCAACGTAGTTTTTTGGCTTTGAATGTACAAGTCATCATTTTCTCGTTCTTGAATATCATGGGTCGGATTTTACGTTTCATATGATGTCAGCACAAGTTTTGTTAGGTGAAAAACATTATATTGATTTTGGACTGTGGACGTTGGAGGGAAATGAGAGGAAAAGAGGAGGAAGAGTTTATCTTCTTGTTTGCTTAAAGAATGATGAGGGATATAAGAGGACTGTAAGGGAAGAGGGAGAGCCTTATCACATTGAATAGTTTTCTGTTTGCCCTCCAAAAAGTGGGAGAATTTGGAAGGGTAGGATGGGAAACCTAGAGCCTGATTTACCCCAAAAAAATAAAAATAATAATTTACCCAAAAATAAACGTAGAGCCTGTTTGGTTCAATTTTTAGATAACAATTTAAAAAATAATGAAAATGGAAACCAAATTTTAGATAATTATGAAATACTGTTTCATGAAAGCAGGACTGCTTTTTCTTCTTCCTCTTTATTTATATATACCTTTTTCATAAAGAAACTCATAGTTTGGAGAAGAACTTCTTAAAAAGATTGTCATCTAAATGGACTTTTGAACAGTTTTCAGTTTTATTATTATTGATGACAAGAAATGCAGTTTCAAAAGTTTGGGGAGTGAGGGAGTGCATGCCCCTTGCTGCCACCTCTCATTTTATGCAGAAGTGATGTAATCTCCTTTTCATATGTGGTTAATATATTGTTCCCTAAATGCATGCATTGAAGTAAAATAGGAGAGAAATGGTATTATAAGAATTAAGAAAGTGGGAACCAATTGACTAACTAAATACCCCTATAGAAGGTGTGGAATCTTCCAACTTTTAACCAACATTTTTTTTTATTTAACATGGTGATTCGAATTAGATTTTATAATTTTTTTCACTTAGAGAGTCGGTTATGTGTCATGTTATGAAAAGTTTATTTTAAGAATAATCCCTGGAAATTTAGTTTGTCCTAGAAAACTTGAGTTATTTTGGTATTGATTGATGTGGCTGTCTATTCATTTATTTTGATAAATTGATGCTAGTTGTTGACTGATATTTGAAAGAAGCTACAATTTCATTAATCTCATTCCAAAATTTTCATTCTAAACAAAAATGCTTTTGACACTACAATAGGACTTATACTGTGCCTTTTTCTTTCTAGAACTTTCTGTTTCTAGAATATGTGCAGATGTGAGTAGCTAAATATGTTGATTATATTCAAAATAGTTTGTGTTTAAGCATTTATTGGTGATTATCTTTTCCTTTTTCTTGTTCTTAGCTTCAAGAAACAGCTACTGAGGTTGAAGAAAAATCTACGAAACTGGAAAAGGATGTTAAAGACTTTGAGGCTCAACTTAATGAGGTAACCAGCGTAGTTTTTTGCCTTTGAATGTACTAGTCATCATTTTCTTCGTTCTTGAATATCATGGGTCGGATTTCACGTTTCATATGATGTCAGCACAAGGTTTGTTAGGTGAAAAACATTATATTAATTTTGGACTGAGGAAGTTGGAGGGAAATGAGAGGAAAAGAGGAGGAAGAGTTTATCTTCTTGTTTGCTTTAAGAATGATGAGGGATATAAGAGGAATATAAGGGAAGAGGGAGAGCCATATCACATTGAATAGTTTTCTAATTGCCCTCCAAAAAGTGGGAGAATTTGGAAGGGAAGGATGGGAAACCTAGTCAATTTTTAGATAACAGTTTTAATAATTATGAAAATGGAAACCAAATTTTAGATAATTAGGAAACACTGTATCATGAAAGCTGGACATCTTTTTCTTCTTCCTCTTTATTTATATATACCTTTTTCATAAAGAAACTCATAGTTTAGAGAATAACTACTTAAAAAGATTGTAATCTAAATGGACTTTTGAACAGTTTTCAGTTTTATTAATATTGATGACAAGAAATGCAGTTTCAAAAGTTTGGGGAGTGAGGGAGTCCATGCCCCTTGCTGCCACCTCTCATTTTATACAGAAGTGATGTAATCTCCTTTTCATGGTTAATTGTTCCCTAAACGCATGCGTTGAAGTAAAATAGGAGAGAAATTGTATTATAGGAATTAAGAAAGTGGGAACCAACTGACTAACTAAATATCCCTATAGAAAGTGTGGAATCTTCGAACTTTTAACCCACATTTTTCTATTTAACTTGGTGATTGGAATTAGATTTTATAATTTTTATCACTTAGAGAGTCGGTTATGTGTCATGTTATTAAAATTTTGTTTTAAGAATAATCCTTGGAAATTTAGTTTGTCCTAAAAAACTTGAGTAATTTTGGTATTGATTGATGCTGGTTGTCTATTCATATATTTTGATAAATTGATGCTAGTTGTTGACTGATATTTGAAAGAAGTTACAGTTTCATTAATCTCTTTCCAAAATTTTCATTCTACACAAAAATGCTTTTGACACTACAATAGGACTTATACTGTGCCTTTCTCTTTCTAGAACTTTCTTTTTCTAGAATACGTGTAGATGTGAGTAGCTAAATATGTTGATTATATTCAAAATAGTTTGTGTTTAAGCATTTATTGGTGATTATCTTTTCCTTTTTCTTGTTCTTAGCTTCAAAAAACAGCTACTAAGGTTGAAGGAAAATCTACGAAATTGGAAAAGGATGTTAAAGACTTTGAGGCTCCACTTAATGAGGTAACCAACGTAGTTTTTTGGCTTTGAATGTACAAGCCATTATTTTCTTTGTTCTTGAATATCATGGGTCTGATTTCACGTTTCATATGATATCAGCACAAATTTTGTTAGGTGAAAAACATTATATTGATTTTGGACTGAGGAAGTTGGAGGGAAATGAGAGGAAAAGAGGAGGAAGAGTTTATCTTCTTGTTTGCTTAAAGAATGATGAGGGATATAAGAGGAATATAAGGGAAGAGGGAGAGCCGTATCACATTGAATAGTTTTCTGATTGCCCTCCAAAAAGTGGGAGAATTTGGAAGGGAAGGATGGGAAACCTAAAGCCTGTTTGGTTCAATTTTTGGATAACAGTTTTAATAACTATGAAAATGGAAACCAAATTTTAGATAATTATGAAATACTGTTTCATGAAAGCAGGACTGCTTTTTCTTCTTCCTCTTTATTTATATATACCTTTTTCATAAAGAAACTCATAGTTTAGAGAAAAACTTCTTAGAATGATTGTCATCTAAATGGACTTTTGAACAGCTTTCAGTTTTGTTGTTATTGATGAAAAGAAATGCAGTTTCAAAAGTTTGGGGAGTGAGGGAGTCCATGCCCCTTGCTGCCACCTCTCATTTTATGCAGAAGTGATGTAATTTCCTTTTCATGGTTAATTGTTCCCTAAACGCATGCGTTGAAGTAAAATAGGAGAGAAATGGTATTATAGGAATTAAGAAAGTGGGAACCAACTGACTAACTAAATATCCCTATAGAAATCGTGGAATCTTCCAACTTTTATGAAAATTTTATTTTAAGAATAATCGTTGTAAATTTAGTTTGTCCTAGAAAACTTGAGTAATTTTGGTATTGATTGATGCTGGTTGTCTATTAATTTATTTTGATAAATTGATGCTAGTTGTTGTCTGATACTTGAAAGAAGTTACAATTTCATTAATCTCATTCCAAAATTTTGATTCTACAAAAAATGTTTTTGACACTACAATAGGACTTATACTGTGCCTCTCTCTTTCTAGAACTTTCTGTTTCTAGAATACTATAAAAAATGTTAGTTGCATGTCCTATGTAATTGATGTTTAATAAGATCAGTTAGCTAAGCAGAGATGTGGTTCTTTGATTAAATTCTTTTAGAACAACCTGAGTTCAGCTATTGCACATGTTTAAATTTGAAATATGTTAATGGAGATAGAGTTCTTTATGGCTAATCCTTTTTGGCCTGTATCATTAATTTAAAATACAATAGAATTTTCTTATTAATGGTCTTCTCCCATTCTTTGCTCTTAGTCCCACTATGCTTTCGTAACCTAGGATACATTTCCTTATTAGGATACATGTTATGCAGATAGTAACCGAACTGGGATATAATACAACTGAACCAACTAAATTAAACTAATAAAGGTTTGGTGAGCTTGTTTTAGTTATTAGTTTGGGAAGTGGGAGAGGAATTCAATCTATTTTCATGAAAGTGAATGCAAGTTGAGCGATGAAGATTAAGTTCCAAGCTTGCATCAGAAAGAAGAAACCTTAAGTAGTTCTTAGTCTACGTCTGAACTTATGCCTGTATCTTAAACTGTGTGTGCACCCAAAAAAAACTGTAGATTTTTTCTATTTTTGAAGGGGACATGTTTGTTGGAGGCTGAGAGTTGAGATTCAAGTTTGTTGTGAAGAAGAGTCACTTTTTATCTTCTTCTAATCCAACGTATTAGATCACATGAGGCGTTGTGGTTATACAGCTATATATTGAGCAAACACAATAATGTAGATTATTCTATACATATGGGCCTGATTCTTTGGTTTCGTAGGCCTTCGCAGCATGTGAATTCAGAACCAAATCAACTTACATTGATGCTATTTTCTTTAAATTCAGAACTGAATCAAGGAAAAGAAAAAACCAAACAAAACAAGCCAATGAAGTTGGATAATTACATGAACTCTCACTCTTTCTGTCCATCCGCCTGCTTATATACATATATCTGGTCGTACCTTTTTCTCCTCAACTATATCTTATCTTTTTTCAAAAGAGAAGGTGTAATTGATGATTTGTTAGTTGTTACTGGCCAAAAAAGAAATTACATGTATTGTTCAAAGATTGACTTTATTAGGTTTATGGTTTGGTTGCTAGAGGCATGTTTTGAGTGTTAGAGACTTATAATGCTTTGCATTAACCTTCTTTCACCTCTTATATTTTGTCTTTTTTTTTTTCTTTTCTTTTTTTTATGTGTTTCTAATAATGTTTAGGCCATTTGGTTTGTAGGTGAAGAGCAAAATTGAAGAGTCTTGACAAATAGGCAGAGATTTCAACTGCTTCAGCAGAAGAGAGAACAAGCCCTCTAGAGAGAGAACTAAACGGGCTTTCTGAAAGTATGGATGAAGAACTTAAGGAGCAACTTCATCAGGTCACCGGCGTAGTTTTTTGGCTTTGTGCGTTCTAGTCATCATTTTCTTCATTCTTGAATGTCATGGGTCATATGTAAGAGTAGAAATATAAAAAAAAGAAAAATGAGAGAACTATGTAGAAATTTGAATGAGATTAATCACTCATTTATAACTCTAGTATTCATAGATAAAAATAGCACAAGCTCGTATTATAAGAAAGGAAACTAAATCAAATCACAGCATATTCTAAAGCATATTCTATGACATATTCTATAGCATAATAAAATCTCTACTCATATGGTAAGTCATTTCATAAATCGTGGCTATCATATATGCGAACACTCCCCCTCAAGTTGGTGCGTGGATATCTGAAACGCCCAACTTGAACAATGCATTCTCAAATACAATTTTGCTAACACCTTTTGTAAGAATGTCTGGAGAGCTTGTGACAAATGGAGTGCAAATTTGACTAGTGATGATTTTCTCTCAGATGAAGTGCCGATCAACAAATCAAAAATATCTCCTCAGACCATAAATAACCAATTATGTCTCATCAGACAGTAAACAACCAACAATGTCTCCTCAGCCCGTAAACAACCAACAATGTCTCCTCAGACCATTTCCCTTCATACACATATTTAAAACATGTAGATGGAAGAATCAACAATGTCTCCTCAGACCATTCCCCTTCATATATATGCTTAAACAATGTAGATGAAATAATCAACAATGTCTCCTCAGACCATAAAAAGAAACAACTATGTCTCCTCAGACCATTTCTGAATAAGTGGTGTCAAACTTGCAATACCCTAATTAAAGTCGGACCATCCTGACTTTGATACCAAGTAGAAATATAAAAAGAAGAAAAATGAGAGAATTATGTAAAGGCTTGAATGAGATTAATCACTCATTCACGGCTCTAGTAGCACATGCTCATATTACAAGAAAGGAAACTAAATCAAATCACAGCATATTCTAAAACATATTCTATGGCATATTCTATAGTATAATCAAATATCTGTTAATATGGTAAGTCATTTCATAAATCGTGCCTATCATATATGCTAACAGTAAGTTAATCAATTAAAAGATGGAAATGCTTTTAAAACATATTAAAAGTGGCTAAATGCTATTTGAATAGGTTTAAGATGCATAGAAACATTGGAATACTTCCTATTTATTTTGATGCTTTTGTTTAACATTTTTAAGTATTGAAATTGAGTCTATAGGTATGTAGACTCCCTCTTTGTTGGACAACAATGTGTAAACAAATAGGTTTGCACTTTATGTATCTTGAAATTCCAGAAGAGATTGTTTGAAACCTTCCCGTTTAAAAAAAAGTTACAAACAGTGTAGTTGAAGTCTGTCATGCCCACAAAAGCACTTAATTTGTTTAGTTGGTAGATTTTCCTGCTTAAAGTATGCATATTTTTGCTTTACTTTGGGTTCTATGTAATATTAGATTAGCAGAAAGGTTTATTATACCAAGAAAGCTTTTTGGATGGAATCTTGAGGATTTTGAGGCAGTTCCTTTGTCTAATGTACTATGGCTATGGATAAGGAATCTGCAAGAAGTTCCAATTCATATTTCATCCTATAGGGCTAGTACTTTTTACTTTTGTCTTTTTAGCTGTTTAACAAATTATCTCAATTCTTCTTGCTTATGGATGTCAAATATTCAAATAATGATGGAATTTTTTTTTTTTAATGTTCATGTAGTATTGCTATAATTAATTTGTTTTATTGTTTATTCATTTCTCTACTAGTAGTAATTGCCTTACGCTTCTAATTTTTTTCGGGAATGAACACAGAGATAGAGTGCATAGGCCTCAAGACTATGTGTGATGTTCTTCATAAATTTCCGAATTTAGTGGCATCAGACGATGCGCTGCTATTAGATGCACTATTGCCATTGTTGAGCTCCAATCAAGCCACCATCAGAAAGAAGACTGTTTCATGTATTGGTAAGAGGAACGAAATGTGGGTAACAAAAATATGTTATTCACATCGTCTAGATTTGGGGTGAGAATTAAGTTTTGGGCATTTGTGGAGTAGTAATGTTGCACATTTTTAATACCTGCAGCATCTCTGGCTTGAAGCTCATCTGATGATTTTTTGGCAAAGGCAGCAGTTGAAGTTGTTCAGCTTTTGAAAAACAAGGGGCCAAAACCTGAAATGACCCATACAAATATTCAAATGATCGGGGCTTTAAGGTAAGTTATCAATTTCCCCTCTGATGGTACCAAGTGTGTATCTTATTTCTCTCTCAGTTAATGATTCTTTATGCAAATACCTACACAAAAATATAAAAGGAAGAAGATTTCCCTTGTATCTGACTAAAATTTGGTTTATATCTGATATGATGTTCTCCTGTTTGTCATCAAAATTTGATGTTGGAGGCAAAGGCACTAATTTGGGTCCAAATGTATGCATTCTTGTGTATGGGATCTTGTAGCACTTACAATATGGATCTATTGATTGCAATTAGATACGCTCTTTATAAACAAACTTGGAGTTCGAATCATATTCCTCCCAATATCCCACCTTCACAAACCTCTAATTACTTACTTTCTTTGTTGTTGGCTGGGTTTGACAAGTAGGAATAAATTAAAAGTGTTCAACAGGGAACGCATCCCGAAAGCTACACAAATGCCAAAGCCAGAGAAAGAGGTCCTAAGGACTCAAGAACCCAAAAAATCAATAAACTCCTCTATAGATTTACAACGTTTTTGTTTTGTGTTTTGTGTGTTTTTTTTTTTTTTTTTTTTTTGTTGCCGAATCAGTGAAAAACAGATTCAAGTGACAGAAGAATGTTTGGTAACGTTTGTTACATTTTGTATAGTACTGCTTCAGAAAAAGCATAATTCTGGACAATTGTTTTTGCTATTGTAGTGAGAATTATTATCTTAAAATCTAATATGATGCAAACAGAGTACTTTTCATAATTATCCAAACTTTTCTTTCATGTTTTTTCTTTGAAACATTGCTCAATTTTTTTTACTGCAAAACATGTTTTTTGTTTTAGAATAAATTACAGCACTACAAAAACATTGCTTCTGTTTCATATAAAATCGAAAACGCAAAATGGAAAAAATTGCCAATTAGGCCGTTTGCTTTTTGTTATTTGTTTCCAAATCAATTCAATATGTTGGGGGAAATTTTGTGGAAGTTGTCTTCATATTCAGCTAGCCTTTTTCTACTATAACAGGTTCTCATTTTTTTTTCTTCATTTTTATTTTTTCCAACTTAATCTAAGTAGCCCAAATATGTAGCTTCTTATGGTTTGCTACCCCGTAGCCCAACGTAACTTTTTTCTGGTCATGTCTATCTTTTTGATAAATAAAAAACCCTTATGATAACAAGCCATGAAACTTGTGTTTTAGCTGTTCTCTTGGATATTGGTTTGGTTGCCATCTTGGAGTATTGTTCCAGTACTAATTAGCTACTGCACGAGTGCATCAGAGAACGATGAGGAGCTTCGCGAATATAGCTTCCAGGTATTATGTATATCATTACTTTCTTTAGTTATTTGTTTTGGAATTTGTTTAATTTTTTTCCTTTTTTTTTTTCGGTTGATAGTTACATTCCCTATGTTTCCAATCACCAAATTGATTTTGTTATTTACTATGCATGTATGTGTACCAATTTCTATCGCAGGCACTGGAGGGTTTTTTACTTAGGTGCCCAATGGATTCTTTGTATTGTGATGATATTCTTCATCTTACCCTGAAATTTCTTTGTTATTATCCTAATTTCACTGATAACATGGAGGAAGATATAGATAATGAGAGTTATGAGGAAAAAGAAGACAAGTATGCAGTTCTCTTGTGACTGTGCTAAACATTAAATATTTTTATATGATTGAATTGCAGTTCTCTTTGGTGAGAACCTTCCTCATCAAGAAGACAAGTATGCAGTTCTCTTGTGACTGTGCTAAACATTAAATATTTTTATATGATTGAATTGCAGTACTTAAAGCCAAGACAGCTGCACGCCTAAGATCAATGATTGTGCAGCATGTTAGGGGTGCAGCTGTCTTGGCTTTAAGTACTGCAGCCCACAATAAGCCATACCTGATCAAGGATCTTCTTCCAGAATTGTTGCCATTTCTTTATGATCAGACTGTTATTAAGGTAACTTAACCTTTCAACTGTCACAATCATGTTTCTTAAGCATGTTCTTTTGTTTGAATGCTACCTATGATATTACCCAAGGAATGAAATTTCCTCTATTTTCCGTGTACCATTTGGTTAATGACATCCTAACTGCTAAGCAGGGATACCAAAAACACAATTGGTTAATAACTTGGAATCCATGTATCGGTACCCTTTTCCATACACTCGATTTTCATCTCCTTTCTTTATTAGGAGACTGAGGATTCGCTAGGAAGGAAGCTTTTCAAAAGCTCTCTGTGCTAAACCACCCATGGCTTTCTGGGAAGAAAAGACATAGTCCAAGAACGGGAATAGCTCTCAGGAATTGAGACCATTATTGGTTGAAAAGAGGCAAAATAGTGGTCCATTTTCTGGTTTTGTGAACTGAGTGACAGCAGCATGTAGTTTTCCAGCACCAATAACAAGCACAAAAGCATGAGACACCTTGGAAGGAATTGGGGGGCTTCCAAGTGAACCTTCCTAAAATTAGATTTTTTTTTTTTTTTTGAAAATTCAAGTCAATTTATAAATATTAACAAAAGACCATACACAGCCCAAAGGATAGTTAGCCAAGAGCTAAACAACCAAGAGGGCCTAGACTTGGCCCAAAGGTTTACAAGGCTAAAAGGCCAACAAGGCTTAAGGAACCAAAAACAGTTACATAGTTGTTACTGAAGTCCTCACATCCGGTGAACATGGAAAGTGGCTCCAACATTTGTCGAGTTGTCAACATGTAGTGACGTCCGGTGGCTTTCTCGGTGGCCGGATTATGGAGTCAGGTAGTTCCTATTCATCTGCAACTCTGCGAGGGATGGTAGTGATCACGAAATTGGAAGAAAGAAGTTTGGATCTTACTGATTGCAATGTCAAATGAAGAATTGAATTGGCAGACAGGGATTCTTCTTGAAGATCCGACGGTTACATTCAATCCAAATGTTGTAGACCAAAGAAGCAAGACACATTTTGGAGATGGATTTGTTGCAGACACCGTGGTTGCCATTCCAATGGTGAGATGCCCAAGTTATCAAATCATTCCGGTGGAAGGGAGGATATAGAACCCATAACGCATTTGAATAAATGCCCATAAGGGTTTGGAAAAGGTACACTTGAAAAATAAGTGATCATGGGATTCTGGATCCTTGGAACACAGAGGGCATAATGTGGCATTGATATGGGTAGTGCATCTCCTGTTTAGTGTTGGAAGTTTATTCTAAATGGCCACCCAAAGAGTGAAGCTATGCATTGGGATTAAAGGTTTAGACCATATCAAATTTGTCCAAGGTAGGGAGGGTATTTGGTGAAATTGGTGTTTCAGAGTTGAGGCAATTGAGAAGCTGCCTAAGGGGGAAGGAATCCAGATGAATTTGTCTTCTCTATGATGGTTGGGGATTGGAAGGGATGAAAAGCACTGCAACTGGGGAAGTAACTCAGTTATTTGGGAAAGACCATGTGGAAGCTGTGATGTGTCACGGCCCAAATTCCACAACTCGGGTCGCGAAGAAAAAAAAAAAAAAAAAAAAAGATAATTAAATAAATAATTAATTAATTATATTCACTTGAGTAAATAAATAATTAATTGGAGAAAACCGGTGTCATTCACCACATAAATAATAATAATAATAATAATAGTTTCATAAAATAAATAATAGCGTGATTAATTACCCATTTATATTAGACTATCCAAATGAACCCACATGTACACAACTTAAACAATAATTGTTCAATCCCACTATATAAGTCATGGCCACCATGGTCTCATTACAATCCATAAGGTGAGAAATAATGTTAAGGGATTACATGAGTAAAGATAAGAGAGGAAATTCCATAAGAACTCCAAAAGATAAATGGGTGAGTTCCTACGTCATTTCCCTCCTCCAAAAGAATATTATAAACATGTCATCAAATATAATATCCAAAATACACCATGTATCAAAATACAAGTCCAAAAGTAAGCTACACAATAAATGTCACAATTATCACAAGTAGTTCAAAATTTTTGTCCAGATCCCAATCAAACTAGGGATGAGGAACCTCCTCTTGGGTAATGCCCTTTCTTGAAAAATAGAAGAATCAACGGGGTGAGCAACGAATTGTTCCGTAGGAATGTCTCATAAATATAAACTAGGTTTCTCAAAATTCTACAAACATTGCATGGTCATACAATACAAGGAACATGCTCCCTAACCTCTAGTCTCAAGAGGAACCTAAATAGGATCATCCTAGTCTAGCGTAAATAATATTAATTCATTCATCAAAACAAACATAAATAATATAGCGTAATGCACATAAATTCACAAGTTGCAATAACACATAAATGCCAACTTAAAAATAAAAGTCGAAATCAATTAACGGGATAACTCGGAACACACCCACACTCCCAGTCACATTGCTATGCTATGCGCCTAAATAAAAATAGTCGTTTTCGGATTACTAGTCCGCCCAATATAAAGTGGGGAAACTCATGTTTCACCTGCGAGCACTGAGCCCTCGCATTCTCAAAGTAACAACCCCCGAGTATTTCCCAAAATTAACGAACAAGTCCACAAAATAATCCATATACCATGATATGCCCAAATTGCACTTCACATGCGCACATAAATTATATTAATCACACAATCCATGTCCTATGGTCCAAATCACTATAATGGCATACTCTTTGATGCAATGTCAACAAATTAGGTATTTTAAAGTCATTTAAATTCATTTTATCATTATATCAAATTTCAAGCATGTAAAAGTTTAACATCATCATAGAAATATACATCTTCAAAATTAACCTTCACAAAATAACAAATACATGATAATTCTATGAATAAACACAAAATATAACGCACTTTAGTTACAAGAAATTGTACACATTAAGATCTAGGACTTGAATTAACATCCATAATATCAACAATGGAACACATGAAAATTGATATAAAAACTCAATAAAACATTATGGACATGCAATTAAATCATTATATAAGCTCTCTAATTAAACCCACACACATAAGTATATGTATAACTCACACAATGGTCATAAAATTCCAATAACTCCTAAGTTATAAGCACAATACACCCCTACCTCAAGCTATGAGCAAACCCTAGCCACTCCAAATGAAAAATGTGCTCCAAATCCGAAATTAATTAAGGGGTTTTGTTCCTCTCGTAGTCCCTATCAATTTTCCTTCTATGCAAGCTCAAAATCTCAAAGGTTGGAGGTGAAATGATGGATACATGGTTAAAGTAAAATGAAAAATAAAAGAATGAGAGAGAAAATAGAGTGTGTCGATGAAGTAGGAGAATGAGAGGATTTTTGGCTTTTATGTCACTTTCTTTCTCTATACAAACACACATATACATATCACACACATTCTCATCCACATATATCTTACCCACTAGTCAACCTAGGCCCCACAACATAACAAAATGCAATTAAAAATAAATAAATAAGGAAAAAATAAAAATAAAAATAAGATCATCACAACCTCCCCAACTTAAAGGGATTTCGTCCTCGAAATCAGGTCATACCTCATGTTGCGAACAAATCCTGGTACTTAGAGCGAACCTCCTCCTCCCGTTCCCAAGTAGCCTCCTCAACTCCGTGATGCCTCTATAAAATCTTGACCAATGGAATGGTTTTGTTCCTCAACACTTGCTTCCTAGTGTCGAGAATCTGCACTGGCCCCTCCTTGTAAGTCGCATTCTCATCAACCTCAATGTCGGCCCATCTTAAAATGTGTGATGGATCTAGCTCATACTTCCTCAGCATAGTAACATGAAATTGTGAACCCTATCCAAATGTGGGGGTAAAGCCAAGCGATACGCAACCTCACCAACGCAATCCAAGATCTCGAATGGCCCAATAAACCTAGGAGGCAACTTTCCACTTCGCCCAAAACGCATTAATCCCTTGCGTGGAGCGATCTTAAAACATGGTCTCCCACCTCGAAGGACAATGGTCTCCTCCTCTTGTCAGCATAGTTTTTCTACCTACTTTGAGCCGTGACCAACCGCTGTTGAATCAACTTGATTTTCTCCGTGGTCTCAATAACAATGTCAGGATCCAAGGCAGCTGTCTCTTCTACCTCGGTCCAACAAACTAAAGATCTACAAGGTCTGCCATATAATGCCTCAAAAGGTGCTACCTCAATGCTGGCCTGATAACTGTTGTTATAGGCAAACTCTACCAAGGGCAAGTGATCTTCCCAACTGCCTTCAAAATCTAAGATGCAAGCTCGTAGCATATCCTCCAATGTCTGAATAGTACGTTCTGACTGACCATCAGTCTAAGAATGGAATGTCGTGCTAAAATGAAGCCCTGTGTCAAGAGCCTCCTGAAAACCCTGCCAAAAATGTGAAGTGAATCGTGGATCCCTGTCCGAAACAATAAACACCGGAACCCCATGGAGCCTGACAATCTGCCCCACATACTACTTACTGAGCTTCTCTGCATCATCAGATACTTGCATAGGCAAAAAGTGAGCTATCTTTGTCAACCTGTTGACTATAACCTAAACGGCGTCATTCCCCTTCTTTAACCTCGGAAGTCCCATCACAAAATCCATGGTAATGTGTTCCCATTTCCACTCCGTTACTGGTAATGGTTGCAACAAACCCGCTGGCCTCTGATGCTCGGCCTTCACTTGTTGACAAGTAAGACACTTTGCTACAAACTGTGCAACATCCCGTTTCATACCCTTCCACCAAAACTGACGTCTTAAATTGTGATACATCTAGGCACCACCTGGATGAATTGCAAGTCGAGAATGGTGAAAGTCCTAAAGGACACTATCACGATAAGGCAAAGGGATATACATCTTTCCCTTGAACCTAAGGCCTCCATCTGGATGTAATATCCAACCATCTACAAACTCGCCACCTAAAATCTATGTACGAATGGACTCCATCTCGTTATCCTGCCTTTGTGCCTTACTTACCCCGCTAACAAGGGTTGGTTGAGCCACAAGACTAAACAAAGTAGCCAGTGCATCATCATCACTGAAATACAGACCCATCTCTGCAAAATCCTCCATCATTTTCCATTCCCGGATGGCAATGCTAGCCAAGTTTCCATGTGACTTCCTACTCAAGGCATCTGCCACAACGTTAGCCTTTCCTGGGTGATACTGCAAATCAAAATTATAGTCCTCCATATACTCCACCTATCGTCGTTGCCTCATGTTCAAGTCTTTTTGTGAGAAAAGATACTTGAGACTCTTATGGTCAAAGAAAACCTTAAACTTCTCCCCGTACAAGTAATGTCTCCATCCCTTCAATGCAAAAATCACTGCCGCCAACTCCAAATCATAAGTCGGATAGTTCTGCTCATAAATCTTCAACTGTCTAGACCCATAAGCAACCACCCGTTCCATCTGCATCAAGACGCAACCTAAACCATCCCATAAATCATCATAATAGATCACATAACCCAAACCACGTTCAGGAATCACCAAAATTGGACCCGTGGTTAATCTGGTCTTCAACTCCCGAAAGGCTAGCTCACAAGCCTCATTCCATACAAACTTGATTCCTTTGCGAGTAAGTCGAGTCATAGGTGCCACTAAACGAGAGAAATCCTGAACGAATCTTTGATAATAGCCAGCTAGGCAAGGAAACTCCAAATCTCAAATACACTCTTCGGACGCTTCCAATCCATCACTACTTCAATTTTCAAAGGATCAACTGAAACTCCTCCTCCTGAGACAACATGTCTAAGGAACTTCACTTCCGGTAGCCAAAACTTGCACTTCTCGTACTTGGCATATAACCGGTTATCCCTAAGGGACTGCAACACTGTTCTCAAGTGAGACTCATGCTCCTCCTCCGAAGATAAGTACACGAGTATGTCATCAACAAATATCACCACAAACTCATCAAGATAGGCACTAAACACACGGTTCATCAAGTCCATAAAAGCTACTGGAGCATTGGTCAAGCCAAATGGCATCACAAGGAACTCGTTATGGCCATACCATGTGCAAAAAGTGGTCTTAGGGATATCCCCATCCCTGACTCTCAACTGATAGCAGCCCGACCTCAAGTATATCTTCGAAAAACACTTAGCTCCCTTCAATTGATCAAACAAGTCATCTATCCTCGGCAATGGATACTTGTTCTTGATCGTAGGATGGTTCAACTTACGATAGTCGATGCAAAGTCTCAAAGACCCATCCTTCTTCTTCGCAAAAAGAACCGGTGCTCCCCACGGTAAAGCACTAGGGCGAATAAAGTCTTTTGCTTTCAAATCATCCAACTGGCTCTTCAACTTATTCAACTCCGCGGGTGCCATGCGATACAGCGCTATAGAGATGGGCACAGTATCGGGTATGACATCAATAGTGAACATAACATCCCGTATGGGAGGCAACTCTATCAACTCCTTTAGGAAGACATCAATGACTTCACCAACCACCGCTAGAAAACTATCACCCAGACTCTACTCTTCCTCGGCTAAAAGGCTGGCCAAGTAGAACGTGTGGCGACCCCAATCACCAATAACATAAACGGTCAAAGTGTGTGAATAACTCCGATCTCTCATAAAACAAAAACAATCTCTATTGGGAGTATATACGGTCACCCTCCCTCAGAAGCAATCAATGGTGGCTCAGAAAAAGGACAACCAATCTATCCCAAGAATGACGTCAAAACCCGACATCCTAAGAGGAATGAAGTCGAACCACGATGTCCGCCCGGCTATCTCAATAGCGCAACCCCAACAAATCCTATCCAACGTAACTGGTCCCCCAACCAGTGTGTCAACACAAAGAACCCCATCCAAGGACGTGATCCCAACCCCAATGAATATGCAAATGATGATGACATGAATGAATGTGATGCACCTGAGTCAATCAAAACTCTAGCCCAACAACTAAACATAGGAAATATACCTCGAACAACTGAAGGACCCACTGAAGTACCCGTCTAAGAAAGAGCAAAAACTCTGCCCTGCACTCTTAAACCCTGCTGTCCACCACCTTGATACCCTAACTGCTGTGAAGACATACTAGGTGTAGAGCCCCTAGCAGGTCATGGGCCCTGAACTGAAGCTGCAGGCTGTGGTGTCTAATAAACTCTGGATCCAAATTGGACAACGGATGATTGTGACTACCTGTACTGTGATCCCGTACCACTACGTGATCCACTCCCCCTCTGTGGGCACTCCCTCTTGAAATGTCCCGTCTGACCACAACTGAAGCAAGCATTCAAAAGTCCAGTCGAAGTAGCAAAAGACTGTGTGGTAGGTGTCTGAAGCTGTGGGCAACGTGGCCTGATATGTCCTGACTGATGACAATGGTGGCAGACCACCTCACATGTGGATCCCAAAGATAAGGGAACTGTGCATGCAGGACGTGCCTGCTGTTGGGACCCTTGTGAGTATGAACTGCCCCTTCTTCCTTATTCGCCTCTATTCCTCTTCAACTGACTCCCTGAAGATGAAGCCTCACCCCTGAAATGCCTCTTAGACTCCCTAATCCGTTGTGAGTCCCTATCCTCTACCTCCACAAGCAATGCCCGCCTCACCACCTCAGAATAGACCCTCAAATCCAAAACTGAAACACGGGGCCTAATGTCAAGATATAGGCCATCCTGAAACTTTAAGGCCCTGTCCTCATCGGTTCGCACCAAGTCCTGTGCATAGCGAGAGAGAGACGTAAACTTGTTCTCATACTCCATGACACTTATACTCCCTTGGTAAAGGCCATCGAACTTCTTTCTCATTTCTCTCATTGCGGTCCTTAGGAAATACTTTTTATAAAAGAGCCCCTGGAAGACTTCCTAAGTCATCGTCTCAATATCATGAGTGTTGGTGATAGATCTCCACCAAACCTCAGCGTCACCTGTGAATGAAAAGGATGCTAGAGAGATCCTCAACCGATCCGCGGGCACCGCTATACCGTCAAGTTTCTTGACCGCCTGGTCAAGCCAAAACTCTGCCACTAATGGATCAAAACCCTCTGCAAATGGCTCAAGCTTGAGCCTCTGAAACGTCACAAGGTAGTCCATAGCCGGGTTAGCCACTACCAGCTCTAGAAGCCTCAACCCTGCGGTAACTTTCCGAACCATCTCCTCTATGGCCACTGTGAATCCAAGTGTCATCTCCATCATCACTTGTGTGCCATCAAAAGAAGTAAGTGGTGGGTCAACACCCACGCCTCTGCTCCTATTCCTCCTAGGGTGAACCATATCCCTAAGAAGTTATATCTCATCCACATGCTTCCCAAGGTTAGGACGCAAAGTCTCTCCGGTCTCACGTCTAGGCGGTATGGTTCTGTAAGTACAATGGAAATAGATGAATATAGATGTAAGTCAATAATTAAATGGAAGTGCTCACAATCCCATGTAATTCACTCAATGGAAGCATGAAACGCAATGTATAATAATGCGAACCAACATGTAAATCATGCTAAGTCATAAAACAAAATGTCTTAAACAATTAAGCACATAAGCACGTAACAAATAATTATCATGTAAACATGGAACACGAAATAAACCCAACTCGTCGTCCATAAGTTTTCGAACCTGGACGCTCTGATACCACGTTGGCACACCCCGAATTCCACTACTCGAGTCGCGAAGAAAAATAATAATAATAAAAATAGATAATTAATTAATTAATTAATTAATTATATTCACTTGAGTAAATAAATAATTAATTGGAGAAAACCGATGTCATTCACCACATAAATAATAATAATAATAATAATAATAGTTTCATAAAATGAATAATAGCAAGATTAATTAACCATTTATATTAGACTATCCAAATGAACCCACATGTACACAACTAAAACAATAATTGTTCAATCCCACTATATAAGTCATGGCCACCATGGTTTCATTACAATCCATAAGGTGAAAAATAATGTTAAGGGATTACATAAGTAAAGATAAGAGAGGAAATTCCATAAGAACTCCAAAAGATAGATGGGTGAGTTCCTACGTCATTTCCCTCCTCCAAAAGAATATTACAAATATGTTATGAAGATCCCAATCAAACTAGGGATGAGGAACCTCCTCTTAGGCAATGCGTTTTCCTGAAAAATATAAGAATCAACGGGGTGAGCAACGAATTACTCCGTAGGAATGGCTCATGAATATAAACTAGGTTTCTCAAAATTCTACAAACATTGCATGGTTATACAATACAAAGAACATGCTCGCTAACGTCTAGTCTCAAGAGAAACCTAAATAGGATCATCCTAGTCTAGCATAAATAATATTAATTCATTCATCAAGACAAACATAAATAATATAGTGTAATGTACATAAATTCACAAGTTGCAATAACACATAAATGCCAACTTAAAAATAAAAGTCGAAATCAATTAACGGGATAACTCGGAACACACCCACACTCCCGATCATATCGCCATGCTATGCACTTAAATAAAAATAGTCGTTTTCAGATTACTAGTGTAATACCCCTAATTTTAAAAAGATAGTCTAGGTATTTATTTATTTGTTTTAATTATATTTTTAATTACTTAATTGATTATTTGACTAATTGCTTATGTGTTTAATTGAATTAGGTATTACTTGATTATTTGATTATGTGACTACGTGTTATTTGTATTTGTTTATGTGTTAATTGTTTAATTAGATTATGTGCTTAAATGGTGTTTTGATTAATTATAAATTAAATATTTTATTTTATTATTTTATTTTATTTTATTTTTCTTTTATGGTTTTGGTTAGTAGTAATGGGCCAACCAATTAGGTCCCATGGACTACTTGGATAGGAGGTTGGATGGGTATGGATTATTACCCATGGGTAGGTGTGTATGTATATATATAGATATATATTATATACATATATAAAAGGGAAAGTAATTTATTAATTACTTTTATGGTAACTTAGATAGTAATATTTAATCTGATGTATATGTTTTATATATAAATAATAAAAATATATATAGATTTGATACGTGTTATGTTTTAAGTTACTTTATAATATTATGGTAACTTAAGTATTATTAGATAATCCATTAATAAATAATGGGATGTGTATAATTTATTTATTTATTAAAGATATACATAAATTATATACGTAACATATTTTACTTACTTTTTTTTTAATATATATAAAAGGGAAAGTAATTTATTAATTACTTTTATGGTAACTTGGGCAGTAATATTTAATCTGATATATATGTTTTATATTTAAATAATAAAAATATACATAGATTTGATACGTATTATGTTTTTGGTTACCTTATAATATTATGGTAACTTAAGTATTGTTAGATAATCTACTAATAAATAATGGGATGTATATAATTTATTTATTTAATAAAGATATACATAAATTATATTCGTATCATGTTTTAGGTTACCTTATAATATTATGGTAACTTAAATATCATTAGATAATCTGCTAATAAATAATGGGATATATATAATTTATTTATTTAATAAGAATATACATAAATTATATACGTAACATTTTTTACGTTACTTTTTTTATATTTTAATTTTAATTTTTCTTTATTAAGTTGACTTGGAATGAAATTAGGATTAGGGTTAATTTTCTTTAGCCTATATATACATAAATATAAGTCTGTAGGAGGATTCAAAAATATAGTACGTGATTTTATATTAGAGAGAGAGTTAGAGAGAGAAGGAGGAAGAGGAAAAAAGGAGGAGAAAACTCTTTAGAGAAGAGGATCTAGGAAGAAGAAGTTGAACTTTCGATCCGAAAGTTTAAGGCAAGTTCTTCTTCTATCTCTTTCCCTTTAATTCGTGTTTCTATGCATGCCTAAAAAATTCCAGGATTTATTAAACATATAAAATTAAATAATTATGCATGTTTAATTGGATTAGAACATAGGTTTTACAAAATTGGTTCATATTTGTTCTTGTGTTACGAATTGATAAATGCATGATTTTAATTTAATTTCCGGTGTGAATTTTTATATGTTTACATTATGTATTTTTCATATCTGTGGAATGATGGAATGTAGAAACATGCCTAGGATTCCTGAACATTAAATAGGAACTAGGTTTGGGTTTAAATAAATTTAAATAGACTCAATCATAATGATGCTTGCTATTTGAATGTTTTAAACAAATGAATGGATTTAATCTTTTAAAATGTTTTAGCAATTAAGATTAAATGTGTAGGATGAATTGGATATGGAGAATGCTTATTTGACGGTATAATAAAATATCATCATGTATAAGATTCAGTTTGTATGGGACATATGATATAGGAAGCTTAAATAAATAATAAGTCATTCATATTTTGTGATAACTTGATATCATATTATCATAGTTATTTTTGGATTGTTTGATATATTTCCTTAATCGTTACATCAATTGTTGGATTGTGTGGTTTAATACACCAGTATGGGACGGTGGCATTCTAGGGACAGATTAACTTATCAGTTAAGTCCTACCTATTTTATATAAGGGAATGGATTAACTAAAATGTTAAGTCCTACTTATATTCAAGTCAGGTCAGCTGAACAAGTTGAATGACTTATGGAGGATTAATTTATTATATAAGGGAATGGATTAACTAAAATGTTAAGTCCTACTTATATTCAAGTCAGGTCAGCTGAATAAGTTGAATGACTTATGGATGATTAATTTATACTGGATAGGATGGTTACTAGATTTTATATATATAAGTATGGTGCCATGATATGAGCTTGAGTCTCAGGATCAGTGGTTAGGGTGCGTATATTGTCGGGAATGTGTAGTTAGATATAGTGTAGTTGTATACTCTGGTAGGTCTAGGTACTCATGCCCACTATATGTGCATTTTGCATGTTGCCTACTATTCAGGTTGAGACAACCCTATAGTCTAGTGAGGTTCCTTTAGTGTGTATATATATATATACAGACTATTAGTTATTATTGGATTGACTATGATGTATACGTGTATCGGATATCTGCTTAGACTGTAATAAAGTAGAACTTGTTTGTGGGCCTAACCCACCATTATTTTTCAGGAGTTCGTCAGGAGTAGAGGTTGTTCGTGCTGAGCGGGGATCAGTCTACTTCATTCTTCCGATGCTACATAGGAGTTCCTTTATGATTCAGTTTCTTGATTTAGATAGTTATGGCTGTTATTTGTTTAGTTTGGATTTTCTAGGGATCCACACAGTATGGATTCCCGAGTTGTATTTTGGAGGATTAGTTGTATCAGAAGAGTTTATTAATTAATAGAAATATATTCTGAGGTTTATTATTAGATTATCATTTTAGTTTCTTGTCAGCATTTTATTTATTCTTCTTTATTCTTTTGTACTCTGTGTTCGTTTATTATCAATTTGTTTTGATATCCTCGGATATTCGGGCGTGGGCCTGGCCAACCCGCATTCGGAAATCCGGGGGTATCACAACTAGTCCGCCGAAAACTAACCGATTGACAATATAAAGTAGGGAAACTCATGTTTCACCCGCGAGCGCCGAGCCCTCGCATTCTCAAAGTAACAACCTCCAAGTATCTCCCAAAATCAACAAACAAGTTCACAAAATAATCCATATACCATGATATGCCCAAATTGCACTTCACATGCACACATAAATTATACTAATCACACAATCTATGTCCTATGGTCCAAATCACTATAATGGCATACTCTTTGATGCAATGTCAACAAATTGGGTATTTTAAAGTCATTTAAATTCATGCTATCATTATATCAAATTTCAAGTGTGTAAAAGTTTAACATCATCGTAGAAATATACATCTTCAAAATTAACCTTCACAAAATAACAAATACATGATAATTCCATGAATAAACACAAAATATAAGGCACTTTAATTACAAGAAATTGTACACATTAAGATCTAGGACTTTAATTAACATCCATAATATCAACAATGGAACAAATAACATATTACACATGAAAATTGATATAAAAACTCAATAAAACATTGTGGACATGCAATCAAATCATTGTATAAGCTCTCTAATTAAACCCACACACACAAGTCTTTGCATAACTCACACAATGGTCATAAAATTCCAAGAACTCCTAGGTTATAAGCACAATACACCCCTACCTCAAGCTAGGAGCAAACCCTAGCCACTCCACAGAAAAAATGTGCTCCAAATCCGAAATTGATTGAGGGTTTTGTTCCTCTCGTAGTCCCCGTCAATTTTCCTTCTATGCAAGTTCAAAATCTCAAAGGTTGAAGGTGAAATGGTGGAGAAATGGTTGAAGTAAAATGAAAAATAAAATAATGGGAGAGAGAAGAGAGTGTGTCAGTGAAGTAGGAGAATGAGAGGATTTTTGGCTTTTATTCCACTTTCTCTCTCTATACAAACACACATACATATCACACACATTCCTATCCACACATATCTTACCCACTAGTCAACCTAGGCCCCACAACATAACAAAATGCAATTAAAAATAAATAAAAAAGGAAAAAAATAAATAAATAAGACTTGGTCATCACAAGATGAATGAGCATAGCTTTGTCTTATTGTCATATCCTGATTCATTTATTTGTTGAGGGGAAACAGGGAGGTGAAGGGGACCAAGATGGCACCAATTATCAAACCAAAAATTTGTGATTCTTCCATCACCAATTTGCAATTTGATAAGAGGCTTGATTTTCTCTCTGAGGCTCAGAATCTTTCTCCAACTCCAAAAGCACTGCCCAGGTATTTTCACCTCCCAAATACTTCTTCCTTTAAGTAAGCAGGTTTCAATCAATTGTACTTATAGCATTTCTTTTGAGCTGTTAATTCTCCAAAACTGTTTCATGATAGCAATTTAATTCCAAGTAGCTAGGTGAGGCAACCCAAGACCTCCCAACCTCTTAGGAAGACAACACTTCTCCCAAATAACCTTCACACCAATCTTTTTAATAGCTGGGCCAGACCATAAAAAGGATCTAAAAATTCCCTCCAATTCATGAATGATGCTCCTTGGAAGAACAAATTTTAAACTCCAATATATCTGTGTTGAGAAAAGCACAGCCTTGATCAGTTGAAGTCTACCTGCAAAAGAAAGATTTTTGCTTGTCCAGTGGCTGATTCTTGAGGTTATTTTGTCAATCAAAACCCTGCAATCAATGGCCTTCAGCATGGTAGTTATAAGAGGAACACCAAGGTATTTTATTGGCAGATCACCCTTCTGGAAGCCAAAGAGATCAAGGATGTCAGCCTCTAAATTAGCATGAGTGCCAGTTAGGAAAATGTTGTTTTTCCCATGGTTAATTTGTAGGCCAGAGATTGAGGAGAATGTTTCTAGGCAGTGCTTGATGGCTTGAAGAAATTGGATACTTCCATGTGAAAAAAACATAAGGTCATCTGCAAAGATTAGGTGGGTAAGGTTCAGTTTTTTGTATCTCCAATGGTGTTTGAATGGTCTTTCCTTTGTGAATTTATTGACAATGAGGGAAAAGACTTGCATGACTATGACAAAAAGGAATGGTAAGAGTGGGTCTCCTTGTCTCGGTCCCTTGATACTCTTGAAATGGCCATTGAGTTCCCCATTAATGGAGATAGAAAAAGATGGTATTGATAAGCAACTGTGAATCCATTGCAAGAAGGTAAGAGGGAATCCAAAAAGTTTGAGTGAGTCCAAAAGGAATTCCTAAGAGACAGTATCAAAAGCTTTCCTTATGTCAATCTTGAGTACACATTTAGGAGAGTTGGTTTGCTTGTGGTAACCATTGAGAAGCTCTTAGGCAAGAAGGATGTTGTCATCAATTTACCTACCTTAAATAAAGGCAGATTATGCTGGACCAATGATGTGGGGGGAAGATTGGTTTAATCTTGTTGGCTAGGAGCTTGGATATGCATTTGTAAATGGTATAACAACAAGATATTGGTCTAAAGTCATTAGGGGTTGAGGGATTGGATGATTTTGGCACAAGTACAATGTATGTGGAGTTACTTTGTTTGAGTAGTTTACCATTGGCAAAGAAGTCTCTGATTGCCTTGGTGACATCACTGCCTATAATTGGCCATGCTTTCTTGAAAAAGTAAGCATTGTAGCCATCAAGACCAGGTGATTTATCACTGCTTAGTGAGTGCATGTTGTTTTGGATCTCTTCCTTAGATGGGATGAAGCATAATGATGTGAAAAAAATGTGGTGGAACAATAGCTTGTATGAAGGGTATAAATAAATCAATACCTGGGTAGGGATGGGAATTCATCCCTAAGGCAGAATGAAAATGAGCAACCAGTTCTTTTTTTATATCAGCTTCTATTTCCAGTGGAGAACCATTGGCATCCTTGATGGTTGTGATTTTGTTCCTGTTGCATCTAGATGCAATAGATTTGTAAAAATAAGCAGTGTTCTGGTCTCTATCCTTCAGCCATTGGATCCTTGACTTTTGCCTATATGTCTGCTCTTCATTGGTTCTGAGATTGATGTAGGATAAGAAAAGTTGCAAAAGTAACTTGGTAAAATTGGCATACTCAATTTGAGAGCCTGACTATCATTATATACAAGAGGAAAATTACAAATATGGAAAGAGAATAAAATCAAATCAGAATAAAGAGAATAAAATCAAATCAGAATAAAAATAAAATCCCTAAATATTAGCCTATATTGAAGACCCAATAAATCTACCACAATCATTGAGTCAACTTGTGGATATGATTTCCAACACTCCCCCTCAAACTGGAGCAAATATGTTGACCAAGCCCAGCTTGACTATGGAAGACTGGAGAAGAGAAGGCCCAACAGACTTTGTGAACACATCTGCAGTTTGTTCTGAAGAGGGAACTAAAATAGGATTAATGACACCTGATCAAACCTTCTCTCGAATAAAGTGAATGTCTACCTCAATATGTTTCGACCTTTCATGTAAAACAGAATCGGAAGCAAGCATAATGGCTGATTTATTGTCACAAAACAGCCTTGAAGAACCTTTCTCTACAAGACCTAACTCTCCCAAAATTGATTGAAGCCAAAGAAGCTCACAAGTACCTTGAGCCATAGCTCGGTATTCAGCTTCAGCAGAGGATCTAGAGACAACAACTTGTTTCTTACTCTTCCATGATATGAGATGATTACCATAGAAAGTACAGAAGCCAGAGGTAGAACGTTTATTTGTCTTACATCCAGCATAGTCTGCATCAGTAAAGCATGAGAGTCCAGACTGATTTCCTAAGGCATAGAACAGACCAAGACCAGGGCACGACTTAAGATACCTCAAAATATGGTAGACTGCATCCATATGAGTTGAGCGAGGGGCATGCATGAATTAACTAACCACACTAACAGCAAATGTCAAATCGGGCCTTGTGTTAGTCAAGTAGATAAGACGACCTACTAAACGTTGATACACGGATGGATTGAAAGTAATTCCCCTGACTCAACAGAGAGTTTGAGATTGGGGTCCATAGGAGTGGAAGCGGGTCGACACCCAAGCATGCCAGTATCTTAAAGAAGATCCAAAACATACTTCCTTTGAGATAAAGAAATTCCATGACAGGATCTAGCAACCTCAATTCCAAGAAAATATCGAAGAGGACCTAAGAATTAGAACCTATACCATTCACCCCAAAAGAGAACCAAAAAGATCCACACTAGAAGTGTGAAAAACCATCTCGCATACCATCCATGATTTATAGACAATACCATTGATATAAATTCCCTTTTTTATTTTTTTATTTTTTTTGCATACTTTTATTCTTTCTCACAAATATACTTTTATCCATATTAAAAGGAAGTCAAATTCAACGTTCAAGTTTCATTAGTCACACATATTAGAACACACTCGAGAATTGTTGAACCAGTGCCCGAAATTAAAAATTTTATTTTTAAATTATGGATGCGTCCAAGATGCATAGAACACATATCAACGTGTAGAAGAACTGTCCGTATCTAATCTGGAAGTGTCCATGCTTCTTAAGAGGTGCAATGGTGTGTTCCTTTTTTGAATATATATATATATATATATATATATATATATATATATATATATATATATATATATTTATGTATTACATGAAAAGGTTAAGGGCAACACCTTATGCAATTCAAGGATAAAATTGCTTGAAGAGAACTCTGAATCATGTCTTCATTATGATCAACTTCTTGCCCGACAGTTTTCTGAAGAATATCCACGTACCAACGAGTCTAAAGCTGAAAAGAAAATTAATTTGTAATCAGATGTAAATGCTAGATGGATGTTGGACATCCTAAAATCAAAATGAAATGACACACTGACCTGCCAATACAGCTGAAGGATATTTATCCGCAAGTTTTGAGAGAATAAGATGGCAAGACATTATAACATCATAATGATATGTAAAAAACCAATTTTCAAATTAGTATAGAAGGCTCTTACTTATTTGACTCAATTATCACCATGACGATTATACCTCAAATTGAATGACAAATACCCAATCTCCAAATCTCAAATCTTAAAAAGACTAAGAAGTAAGAAGCCAAACAAGTACAGAGGGAAAACAACAATAACTATAACCATTTCCATAAGTAGATCACTGAATGACAAAAATGAAAGGAATGTACTAACATCAAACTCCACAACAAAAAGAAAAAGCATAAAAAATGGGAAATAATGACAATGATATTTAAGCTAACAACTCACCACCCAAACCAGATTTAAGGTAAGGAACAATGAAAGACGAAAGGATCACTTTATCAAGACAGTTGTCCAACAATGTGTCTATGCATTCAAATGTAACTTTCCTCAGCTCAAGGCCATCATCCACTGTGTGCTTGGAAGGACTAAGATCGACTGTTCTCATAAGGTCTTGCTGCAACATAAATGAAAAAGGAATACATAACCATGAGGGACCAACTACGATGAAGTGAACAGTAATGAGAGCAAACATAAGAAAATACGGTAATAGAACCACAAAAAAGCAACTACGGGAGTTGCTAGGAAACTTAGAACCAACAACGCCTTTTTTTATATGTTCTTTTCCCCTTATGGTAATTAATAGATGAAAACAAATAGTAATAACTTGCAAAGAAATTCTGCTTGCATAAGGGAAGGTGAAGATTTTAAATCCCATTAAAAACAAAAAACAGGATTTTGAGATTAGGAGATTTCGCTCATATCTGGCTTACTTATTTTCTACATTCTTCTGTTTGCAAAGTGGCTCTGGACATTATAACAATGATGTTAAAGTAGGAAAGAGGGGGGAGGGGAGGGAGTAGACAAAGACACGGTAGGCAAATAGGGGGCTACGTTCCTCTTTTCAAAAGGTGGCTCGGCAGCCGGCGGAAAAAACAAATTTTAGAAAAATGTTATGTATGGCTCAAATCCTCCGGAGTTGCTTATCGGAAACCCAACACCACAGTAGTTGACAAGGAGGCTAAATTGGGCTATTAACTTATTCTCTCTCAAGAACAAAGTATGAACATGGTTTGCCTACATTCAGGAGTATCTAGAAACTGGAAGGTCGAAGCCATAGAGGGCATGTTTCTGAGCTTAGATGATGCAAGATTGGAACATATAATATACACACTGCATTGCGTGATTTTATGGACTCCAATGCTAATCCCCCATTATCCAAACTTCAACTCCACCTTGTCAACCTTGTGGGTTCATCTGATTACATTGTTCCCCCACCTGAAATTGAATATGTTGGTCTCATAAATTTAAAAGCTAATCTTTTAGGTTACTTTGTCCACAAATGTCTCCCCTTTGGCATGGTTAAAGACATTGCTAATGAATTGTGGGCTGATAGGGGCCTCCTCAAAGTTACCAGCTTTGAAAAAGGTATCTTTGAATTCCATTTCTCAACCAAGGATCAATGTAACCTCATCCTAGCAGATGGTCCCTGGTTCTTTGTAAACAAACCCTTAATCCTAAGTCATTGGGAGCCAGGGTTTCAAAAAAGGTTGCACTCAACCTTACCTATGTGGATCAAACTGTTTGGATTACCTCTTCATCTCTGGATAGCCTCAGGTTTCAGCTATATCACAAGTAGCATTGGTCACCCCCTTTTCACTGACTCAATCACTCAAAATAAACACAAAACAAGGTTTGCTAAGATTTGTGTCAATGTCAAGGCCTCAAATAATTTTCCTTCAAGTCTTTTGGTACACATGAGCTCAGGCAAAACTGCCAATGTCAAAGTGGAATATCTTAATTTCCCACCAATTTGCCACACCTGCAAAATGTTTGGTCACACTAGTAAGACTTGTTACCAATCCACGCACCAGAAAAAAATTCCTCAACCATCCTCTGAGTGGCAAATTATACCCTTCAAGACACATTCTAATAGGAATAAGGTAGCACTATCCACCCCCACTAATCCCTCTCCACCTCTACCTGTATCTTGTCAAGAAACTCTTCCCACTATCATTCCCCACCCAGGTCAAAATGTCATCACACACTACTTCAAACAAAATGATAATTTCACCATTGATCTCAGTCCCTACAAACCAACACAAATAGTCCCTGAAACCCCTTGTGATACAACCATGGCTACCTCTCCACCCAAACTTAACCATCCCACAACATCACATCTCATCCACCACTCTGATTTTGAAACCTCAAACCTTTCTGAAACTGAATCAACCACTAGCTTATCAGCTGACCTGAGCAAGCATAGAAACAAAGGTAAATAAAGAATGGCCCTACCAAAAGAGCTTTAACATCTCAAAAAGGGAATTTATTCCCAAGTGGCAGCTTCCTCAATACCATCAAATGGTATCAATAGCAAATCTGGAATATAAGGGGCCTCAATTGCCCCTTAAAACAGAGTGAAGTGAAACATCTTCTCAGAGAAAACAAAGTGGATATTATATCCATTATTGAGACTAAAGTTTAGTCAGCCAATGTAAGTTCAATTCATAAATTCATTACAGGTTCATGAAAAATTGCCCATAATTACAATCATTCACAACTGGGGAGAATTTGGATTCTCTGGAACCCTAACTTAGTCAAGCTTCAAGTCTTCCAATGCTCTAGGCAAGTAATTCACCATGCCACCATCCTATGTTGTAGAACAACATTCTACATATCTTTTGTTTATGCAGCTAATAACCCTATGGAAAGGTTATCCCTATGGAGTGACATTGAGAACCATGCATCTACATTAGCATCAACATAATGAGGTGATTTTAACATAATCAAATCATCCTCTGAAAACCATGGGGCCTCTAGTAAAACCACTAAGCCAATGATGGACTTCAGAAGCTGCCTTCACAAGTCTAACCTTGAAGATCTCAACTTTTCTGGAATATTTCACTTATGGTCCAACAAAAGTCTTGGGGTTGCAAACATCTCCAAGAAGCTTGATAGGGTTCTAATTAATGATTTATGGAATCAAACCTTCCCTATGTCACATTGCCATGTCCACAGTCCTGGGATTTCAGACCACAGTCCAATGATCATTAACCTTGGAAATCTACAACCTCATAGGAAAATTCCTTTCAGGTTCTTCAATTGTTGAAGCAACAATGATGACTTTTTACCTTTAGTGCAGTCCATTTGGGATTCTCAGGTGGTAGGTTGCACCATGTTCCAAGTTGTTTCAATACTCAAAAAACCGAAGCTACCACTGAGGATGAAGTTTGCATCCAATTTCAATTCAATCAAAGAAGAGGTCCATGCTGCTAAGTCCTTTCTTACAGACTGTCAACTTGCCTTGGATACAATACCCAATGATACCAACCTCAGATGCAAAGAAAAGCAACTGTTGAAAATCATATCCATAAGTTGACTCAATGATTGTGGCAGATTTATTGGGTCTTCAATATAGGCTAATATTTAGGGATTTTATTTTTATTCTGATTTGATTTTATTCTCTTTATTATGATTTGATTTTATTCTCTTTCCATATTTATAATTTTCCTCTTGTATATAATGATAGTCAGGCTCTCAAATTGAGTATGCCAATTTTACCAAGTTACTTTTTGGTATCAGAGCCTCAAACCCACGCCTCTCCCCTTCTCTCTCTCTTTCATCGCCTCTTTTAATCTCCCTCTATCTCGTCACAGCCCCTTCCCTATTTCTTTTTTTTCCTTTTCTTCAAAGACCCTCTCTCTTTTTCAAGCCTCTGTTGCGACAGTCCTAGGGAGAGCCAATCTCCTCTAGGTTCGACCCCTGTAGGGGTATTCCCTTAGTCTTTTTCATGCGCTAAGGGTCAGAAGACGTGTTTGTAATATTTTGGGGCTGCCGAGATATTCGGCAGCATTTTCGAATTAGACTGCCGTATCTCCGGCTTCTTGGTTTGATCAAAATCAGGTTTATTCCTCCTTTATTTGAAATTATTGGTAATCTGTTGAATTGTTCTATTTAATATTATAGCTGAATCAAGTAATAATAAAGAAACTCTCTTTTCGGTGCAACACACATCGACTCAACGAGTTATAGTGTGCTGTTGAATGGCTGTAATTTTGCATCCTAGGCTCGTTCCCTCCGCCTTTATATTAGTGGAAAAGGCAAATCAGGGTGGATTTTGGGTACTAAAAAGATGTCAGATATTAAAGATCCTAAATAAGCTCAATGGGATATGGACAATTGCAACATTTTAGGATGGATGTTTAATTCTATGGAGGAACGTATTTATAATATATTCATGTTTTATGACTCTGTTAATGACTTGTGGACTGCTTTGAATCAAGTGTATGCTCATTCTAGGAATGATGCTCGTATTTTTTAATTATACCAAGATATTGTTAAGGCCTCGCAGGAAGGCTTGAATTTATCTGTAGCTGATTATTTTGGGTATTTGAGATCTCGTTGGGAGGAACTAGCTCAATATGAGTCTCTCAGTGAATTTCCTTCAGAGGCAGCCTCTCTTATTGTTAAACGTTTTGATCGTCAGCATACCTATCAGTTTTTGATAGGATTACGCCCAGAATTTGAACCACTAAAGTCTCAGATCTTGAATGCATCACCAATGCCATCCCTGTTGGAAGCTTTCACTACTATTGATGGTAAAGCACGCAGGCACCGTTTAATTCAGCCCTCACTTGTTCCTCTACCAGTGTCTGAGCCTGTTGGGGATAGTATGGCTTTTGCAGCCAACTTTGGATCACAAGCTTCTGGAGGTAAGATTATTTGTCACCATTGTGGAGGGGTTGGATATGTTAAGGCTCGTTACTTCAAACTTCACCCTGAACTGAAGCAAAAATTTTCTAGGAACCATTTATCTGGAACTGGTTCTTCTCGTACTACGGCTATTGCAGAAACTCCTATTACTACTGATGGATCTACTGTATTTCCTAGACTGAGCCAGCTTTAGTCTCAGATTAGGCAGATTTAGGACCAGTTTGGCTCTCTTACTTCTAGAGTTGGAGCTCTTTCAGCTGCTCCCACTGCTAATATTGTTACAGGTACTCCTACTGCATTTCATGTTAAGGCCAAGTAGCTCACTTGGGTTCTGGATTCTGGGGCCAATGATCACATGACTAGTGAGTTATCAGTATTTTCTTCTAATGTCATACCTGTTACCCAATCTGTGTATCTTGCGGATGGCTCTACATCTTACATTCACAGTAAGGGTGATATTTGTCTATCTCCTGATATTACTCTTTCATCTGTCCTTCATGTACCTAAACTTGCCTTTAACCTTTAATCTATTAGCTAGCTTGTAAAAAACCTCCAATGTGTAGTTATATTCTTACCAGATCACTGTTTATTGCAAGACTTTTGTTCGAAGAAGATTTTTGGTAGGGGTTATGAGCGTGATGGGCTTTACTACTTTGGGGAACCACCAGGAACGAGTCTTCAAGCTTCTGTCCTACTTACTTCTAGTGTTTATGATGTTTCTTTTCGCACCTTTAGTCTATGGCATGCACGTTTGGGGCATGTAAACTTTCAGTATCTATGTCTATTGTTTCCTTCGTTAAATAAAGCATGTAAGGACCATAAGTTTCAATGTGAAGTTTATGAGCTTTCTAAACATACTAGAACGAGTTATATTTCTCATATGAGTCTTGCTCCTAGTATGTTTGATCTTATTCATTTTGATGTCTGGGGCCCTTCCCCAGTTACTGCTTTCTCTGGATATTGATATTATGTGACATTTATTGATGATTATTCTCATTGTACTTGGGTTTGTTTATTGAAAAAGAAATCTGATGTATTTTTTTTATTTACCCAGTTTCTTCAAATGATCAAAACCCAGTATAACACTATTGTCCGTAATATTCATTCTGATAATGGATAAGAATATGTTTCGAATGAGTTTCGAACTGAACTTAATAAAAAGGGGATTTTACATTAACTCATTTCCCCTACACTCCTAAGCAAAATGGAGTGGCTAAATGCAAAAACTGTCATCTTATGTCTGTGGTCCGATGTCTTCTGAGTGGTATACATGTGCCTAAATTCTATTGGCACATGGCTGTTCTTACAACTGCTTTTCTGATTAATCATACTCCCAGTCGAGTTTTGGGTGATAAGGCCCCACTTTAGATTCTCCAGCCTGATTATACATTATTTCACCTTCTGCCTCGTGTTTTCGATTGTACTTGTTTTGTTCATAACCATAGTCCTTCTCGTCATAAACTTGATGATAAATCTATTAGGTGTATTTTCTTGGGGTATTCTGCTATGTCAAAGGCTATCGTTGTTATGATCCTATGACCAAACATATGTATCATTCTCTTGATATGACATTTCATGAAACTGTTCCTTTTTATAGTACTAATTATGTGGTACAGGATTTTTTCTCTTTTGATCTGGAGAAGGAGATTTCTCCTATTACCCGTCCTATTCCTCTCTTTGAAAATCACACTGTCCTGGAATTTCCTTCTCCATCCATGCAAGGTTCCCCTCCATCTTTGCAGGTTTACTCTCATCGCCATTGCACTCAACCTCCCCTGCCAGAACATCTTCAGAACCAAGTCCAGGTAACTTTCCTTCTCCTATGGCTCCTACCATTCCTGAGCATACCTCCCGTTATCCTACCCGTGATCGTCACCCTCCTAATTGGTATGATTTTTCTAGTAACACTAACCACCCTATTTCCTAGTATGTCTCCTATGATGGTCTTTCAGGTGTATATAAATCCTTCCTGGGTAAGATTGGGACTGTTTCTATTCCTTGATCCGTGTCAGAGGCCCTCCAGGATCCCAATTGGATGTCTGTCATGACAACAGAAATGGATGCTTTACAACATAATAATACATGGGAACTTGTTGATTTACTTATTGCGGAGAAAACGGTTAGCTGCAAATGGGTCTTTAATATGAAGTAGGCCAATGGTTCTATTGATCGGTATAAGGCACGATTGGTGGCAAAAGGCTTTACTCAGATTTCGGGCAAAGGCTTTAGTGCTATCTTTGCTCCCGTGGCAAAGTTGACGTCTGTGCGACTGCTTATCTCCTTGTCTGCTGCCCATTCTTGGCCTCTGCATCAGTTAGATGTCAAGAATGCATTTTTTAATGGAGACTTACTTGAGACTATATATATGGATCCACCCCCTGGATTTCGGGCTGAGGGGGAGTATGCTGGGAAAGCTTATAGGATGCGGAAGTCTCTTTATGGTCTGAAGCAATCTCCTAGAGATTGGTTTAGTCATTTTAGCGAAGTTGTTCTATCTATAGGCTTTATGCACTGCCACTCAGACCATACTTGCTTTATTCGACGTCGCTCTGATGGTCGTTGCATTATGTTATTGGTATATGTGGATGATATCATAATCACAAGTGATAATGCTTCAGCGATTGCTCATGCGAAACTTCATCTTCAAAAGTGTTCAAGGAGCTCATGAGTGAAATAGCCATGACAAACTCTGTGGGAGAAGTTTTGTTCTCTTCGGAATAATTGTAAGGTTTGTGAGATGTAAGAAGATTCATAAGCAAAATGATCTTCACGGCAGATTCATAAGCCGCATCAACGTTTTTCTGGGGTTCCCATAGTAGGACAAGCTTCAACTAAACTTTTAAATTCTAATTCGGAAACTAGTAAGAACTCAGAGATCGGAGCAATTAATGTATATATTTAAGTTATCATCTCTATATGGTCTTCTCTTATTGGTAAAAGACAAGACTACTGGGAGAAGGGTAGAGCGAAATCAGTGTCATTTTTCCTATTTGCTAGAAAATCTTTAGGTGAGTGATAGGAAAGAGCGTATAGGAAAAAGAAAAACTCAAAAAATAGTGATTGCTGATACTAAAAAAGGAACTACAGAGCCCCATATTTCAGCAATGGCAGGAAGTGAAAGATTGCAGAGAATTTCTTACTTTCTTGTATTGCTATCACATGTATATATACAATAGAGTACAACTGATAAAGGAAACATATCCCATGATTAAAGCAATCTAAGAATTATAAAAGCTAGCTATACACTCCTAATTTACAGTATGTAATCCCATATATTTCTCCTTAATTTATATTATGTAATCCCACAATCCATGGAGCATAGAATATTCATCCAATATCCCCCCGCAAACGCGACGACGGAGGTAAGACGAGTTTGGAACTGAGATGTGAGAAGTGCTGCTTGGGTAATCCTTTGGTAAATATATCAGCAAGTTGGTCCTTCGAAGACACAAACTAAATTCAATGAGTGTGGGCTGCAACACGTTCACAGACAAAGTGATAGTCTAATTCCATATGTTTAGTACATGCATAAAACACTGGATTAGCAGCCATATAGGTGGCACTGAGGTTATCACAATAAATTACAGTTGGAGAGATAAAAGGAAGATAAAGTTCCTGCAAGAGACTGTGGATCCAAACCGTGTCAGCATAAGTATAAGCAAGTGCACGATATTCAGCTTCGGTACTAGAGCGGGAGACTGTCGATTGTTTCTTGGCACACCAAAAGATTAAATTAGGGCAAGAAAAATGCAATAACCTATGGTGGAATGACAAGTATCTCGGCAACTGGCCCAATCAGCATCAGAAAATGCAGTCAAATATGTCGAGATGTTGGAACGGTGTATGGGAAGACCGCGGCCAAGGTAACCTTTAAGATAGCGAAGAATTCTCTTAACAGTTTCCAGATGAGAAGTACGATACTGACTCATGAATTGAGCAACGCTTTAGACAGCATAGGCGATGTCTGGACGAGTAAGGGTAAAGTATTGGAGAGAGCCAACTAAATGTCGATACTCAGTAGGATCAGCCAATAAAGTTCCAGAAGAAAGAGCGAGTTAAGATTTAGCAGCAATAGGTGTAGCACAAGGTTTGCTATCAAGGAGTTTACTTCGGCGAAGGATATCCAGTGTGTATTTAGTTTGAAAGAGATGCATCCCTTGTGAAAAAGTAGTAACTTCAATACCCAAAAAATAGTGAAGTAACCCGAGGTCTTTAATTTCAAATTCAGCCCCTAGTGTTTGGGTGAAAGAATGAATGAGAGAAGGAGTATTGCCTGTAAGAATGATGTCGTCCACATAGAGAAGGAGGACCATAACTTGGGAGTTGCGATGAAAAGTGAACATAAAGTTATTGGCTTTGCTTTGTACAAAACCATAAAAGAGAATGAAACAACTAAACTGTTGAAACCATGCCCTGGGTGCTTGTTTTAAACCGTAAATGGCTTTATGGAGTTTGCAAATGTGATGAAGGTGACTAGAATCTACAAACCCAGGTGGTTGAGTCATATACACCTCTTCAGTAAGAGAACCATGAAGAAAGGCATTTTTGACATCCAATTGGTGAATAGGCCATGCATTAGATACAACAACAGTAAGAATTGTACGAATCGTGGTGGGCTTGACTATAGGGCTGAAAGTCTCACCATAGTCGATGCTAGCTTGCTGATGAAAGCCTTTAGCAATGAGACGCACTTTGTAGATCTCAATACAGCCATCAGATCATTGTTTTAGCTTGAAACTCCATTTACACCCAACAATATTGACATTAGGTGGCGGCGGGACAAGAGACCAAGTGTGTTGATTGAGAAGAGCATTGAATTCTTTGTTCATGGCATTGCGCCATTTTGCGGAGCAAATGGCTTGAGTGTAACAAGTTGGCTCTATATCAGATGAGGTAAGCAAGGTGAAAAAAGCTTGTGGAATCGGATAATGACTAGCAAAATCTACCCGTTGTTTGGGTTTGAAAATTCCATCCTTGGCTCTCGTTCTCATAGAATGTACATTATTGGAAGAATCCGATAATAAGTGTGATCTAGCCAATGAAGGGTGTTCCGACATAGTATGCTAAGTGGTAATATCAGTGAAGGCATCCACACTTGATGAAAAGACAATATCTTGTGGTGAAGGTGGCGTCAGAGAAAGAACTGTAGTGGTTGGTGCTGAAGTTGGCAATGGCTCTGGTGGTGAGATAGCAGTAAGTGGAGTTAGCAAGATAACTGGAATAAAGACCATATCTGATGTAGAGGGTGGACCAATAGATGACTAAGGGAAGGCAAATGGAAATTTTGCCCCATTAAATAACACATGCCTTGAAATATAGACACGTCCACTAGGAGGATGTAGATACCGATTTCCTTTATGACGATTGCTGTAACCAATAAAAACACAGACAACAGATCTTAGTTGTAATTTGTTAGTTGTATAATTACCAAGATAAGGGTAGCATGCACAACCAAAGTTACGGAGTAAGAGGTAATCAGGATCAATGGCAAAGAGCCTCTGAAATGGAGAGGACCAGTGGAGGAGTTAGGTTAAGAGTCTGTTAATCAGATATACAGCTGTACAAATGGCTTTAACCCATAAATTTTGAGGGAGATGGGAGACTAAAAGTAAAGTGCGACCCATTTCTGAAATATGTCAATGTTTTCATTCTGCAAGACCATTTTGTTGTAGAGTATAAAGGCATGATAACTGATGGTGTATCCCTTTTTGCGCACATAAAGTATGAAATGTGGTGTTATCATATTCTTTACCACTATCACTTTGCAAAATTTTAATAGATGTGGAAAAATAATTTTTAACAAAAGCAAGAAAATGTTGAAAATGAGTAAAAACTTCAGATTTATGTCGCATAGGAAATATCCATGAACATCGGGTATAATCATTCGTAAACAAAACATAATATCTAAAACCAAAAACGAAAGAAACGGGAGACATCCATACATCAGAATGAAGTAAATTAAATGGTGCATTACTATGATGTTTATGAGTGGAAATGGGAAGCCGCGTAGACTTTCCTAAAGCATAGTGACTACAAAAAATAGAGCGAGAAAAATGAAAAGCAGAGCCTAAAACTTTATTGGATGCCAAGACTTGAAGCAATTTATTAGATGGATGTCCTAAACGTTGATGCCAAGTTAAAGATGATGAACAAGAAGCTGTGAGGGCATGTTGAGAGACATGAGAGGGCTTAATAGGGTATAGACCATCTCACATCAACCCCGAAACAAAACAACACCAGTTCGTAAATCACGAATTTCAAAACCCTATGGAAAAAAGATAAAGCTAGCAGAATTATCTTTGGTGAATTGAGCAACAGATAGAAGATTTTGAGACATATTAGGAACATGAAGGACACGAGAAAGTTTCATAAGAAATGAACCAGTAGGAAGGGATATACTACCCATGTGCGCAATTGGAAGAGAATCACCATTACCCAAGAGAACTTGATCGGTGCCGACATAATCAAACTTATTTGTCATGGAACTAGGATCACCAGTCATATGGTTAGTGGCACCAGTATCAGGATACCAATTGGGATTGACTTGTGAAGCTATTTGTATTCCGGCAAAGGTAGAGGAGAGATCGTCCTCTATTGTATAAGGATTGCGATATCATTAACATGTGGAAGCACTGTGGCCATTTTTGAAACAAATCTGACATTGAATAGGAGGTATGGTGGTGGAAGGGTGTTGTCCAAGAACACCTGGACTATAACCCCCGCGACCATGATTACGACCACCGCGACTATAACCCCCACGACTTGGGTTGAAGGATGACTCATATTAATGGAATGTAGAGCGACCCCCCGACCACTGCAATTATTGTTGGTGCGACCGCGACTATGGTTGTTTCGACCACGAGAAAAAAGTAATGCTGTTTGTGAGGAATTGTCATAGCTAACCGAAGTTTCTGGATGAGTCGAAGGCCTAATATGAGATTCATATGACAAGAGACAAGCACAAAGATCTAAGTATTATGGGAGCGGTGGGAAGTTAAGAGTGTAAGAAAATTTCTACACAAATAGAATTCATGGTCTAATGCATAAATTGATAGAAGAGACATACCGGATATAGAAACTCAGTTTGAAGAGATTACAGCGGAAACGATCTTCAACCCTCTCCTATGTCTGCAAAACTGGATAATGGACTCCAGGATTTCATCTGCTTATATAATGAGGGTTGGGACCGTTTCAATATTTACGTGAAGAGATGTGTTGGTTCCATCAACCGACATAACTCTTTATATATACATATGTGACTATTCATTCAAATTAATAGCACCTTTAAGGATTAATATAGTGTAAGACACCTATATTAAACACATGGATAACTGTATATTAATTAAATTTAGTTAGACTATTATTTTTGCTTACATTCTCCCACTTAGTCTAACGATAATTAATTTTGATCACATCACGATCAAAATGATCATTGAGTGAACTCCAGAAGTTAATCCATATATATAAGAAAATCATCTTCCATCAATTTGGAATACCTTCAAGTCTACTAATATGGGATTAAGGGCGTTATTATATCATTAATGATATAAGACACCAATGGTCACTGATACTAACAAACTCAATTCCAAAATCACATATATACCTCATATGCATATATTCAACACAATATTTATGCAATGCATCAGTCCTACCGAATCTCAATAAGGACACATCGTGTCTCAAAACAGGACACTTAAATCACAATTTTCCATACACGTGCACCAATATAAAAAAATATCTAGTAAATTAGGCTAATAAATGTGATCACAAATAAAACTATCTTTACCTGAGCTAAATACAACCTCCCACTAACTAAGTAAATTAATGTTGTCAAAGAAAAATATGCATACTTACTGTACAACATTAGCGACAAAACCTTAGTCATGGGATCAACAATCTTTTTGTTAGGTATCAATGTGCTCAATCAGACACTAGCTGATTCTGTATCCTCTATTTCACAACAAGGTATTAACGGTCATATTTTAGACCAACTTAAACTCTTGTTGTTTCTTTAATACAAGACTGCAGCGGTATTAACCTGAAGTCCAAAACTGATATTTTATAAAGCATGAAATGTGGTCTTATAACATGCAAATAAACTCTGTTTCTATCACTTATCATAATAGTAAAACAATACTTGAAGTGGATTTGTATACTGTCCTGACAACCAGCAAAGTTAGTTTTCACCACTCCTAGAAAAGATATGGTCTTTAATTATTTGCAGATACCTTACAAATTTATTTGCCGCGTACTATAGATCCATACCAGGATCATTGTGATATCTTTTTAACTAGCAAATGCTATATTATAGTTAACCATATGCAAAACCTGAGCATACATTAGGTTCCCAAAGGCATAGGAAAATTCCTTTTACCTAATACTGCTATAGATATTTTCTTGGTAATTGGATGACCAAATCTCTCAACTTTTACAATGGGTACAATTCCACCTCTACAGCGTTAAATGTCAAATATTTTCAGAACTTTATCTAAGTAGGTTCTTTAATTGTGACAATTCAAAATTTCACGAGATTTATTTAGGTGAAACTTAATGCCAATAAAGAGGCTTCACCAACACTTTCATCTCAAATGTTTGATAAGTTAAATTGTTTAATCTCATGTACAATTGTCATCCACATTTAACACTAAAGATGAATTTTACTCCCACTGACTTTGAGAATAACTAAGGCCAAACATTTACAATTTAATTGATGGGAAGGTCAACTAAACTTTCTAGAGTTAATTAAATAATGTCTTAAAACAATTAACTCTGAATGGGATCAACATAACATATAATAATCTTTCATTTGGGCAAAATTATCATATATTAGTCTCCCACTGGTGAAATAACTTTCACCTTTGAAGCTAATTAATCATCGAAAACACAATAATAACTTCTACTCCTTTGGGCGTAGTGAGTCATCAGTTGTGTCTTTTATACTAATTACCTTAATCCGCTTAGTTGGACAAACTCAATGACCCACCTTTGGGCTTGATCATTGTTCGTTTTTACTAAATGCCAACACAATCCTTTAACTTTAACAAAATAATAATTTTGCCACTAGCTACAAATATCATTAAAATTTTCATAAGTGTGCCACTTTGGTGACTAAACACTCAATCAAACTAAATGACACTTGTGCTTAGAATTGCAAAATATAATTCAATTTTCCCGAATGAATCAAGACATATACATATACATATTATGCAACAATTTATAACATAAGACACATGCATAATTATGTATATAATTTCAATAACACGTATAATTTCATAAATTTATATGCGATGGAACTTTAAATTAATCATTGACTATGTCATGTATATCATCAAATATATAAAACATTCAACCAGTGATGATAACTTTAAAAAAAAAAAATGGCATATTTATGAACATTATTATTTAAGGGACAAAATAAGATCCAAAATTTTCAAAATTTATACATGTTATAAATATTAAATTAGCGACCCTTATTTATAGAGTAAGTAGGGGTGCATGCAACACGACTCTGGGTGGAGAGACATGACTATTGGTTTAAATTCAAAAGACATGTCTGTTAGTTTAATTCCAAAAGACATAACTATTGATTGCAACTCAAAGTAACTCAAAAGACATGTATATCATATATATAACAAATCAAAGTTAGTAACCCAAACTAAAACATGTAATGGTACATTGAAATATCCAAAAAGACATGTCTGTTGTTCAAACTAAAAAGACATGTTTGTTGGTTGAAACTCAAAAAAACATGACTATTAATTTGAACATCAAAAGTTATAACTTTTTCAGAATATTTGTAACCCAAACAAAAATATGCCATGGTACTGTTTCACTTACAACCGTCCCCACAACCGATTAAGTACGTGAATGTTAAAGATTTGTGTTGATATGTCTAATGTGATACGTATGGATACCAAAGAAGAAATTATATTCACGTCACAATCACATTACTGTCTAACATTACATGAATACCCAAATCAAAACATGCCAAGGTACGTTGTTGTATGAGTGGTACTGTTTCACTTACAACGGTCTCGTGACCATTTGATATTATTGATAGTACGTAACACTGGTACATGAATGTTAGAAATTCATGTTGCCTCCTAACGTGATATGTATGACACCCAAAGCGACAGTTCTTTCAAGAATGTGTTCATGTTTCTGTAAATGTCACAGTTCTTGTCCAACACGTGACACTCTTATAGAGACAAAAATACCCAAAATTACATTCACGTTATTGTCCAACACATCCACGTTAAAACAATTATGATAACAATTGTATAAATACTATTCATGTATTTAATATTCAGTACATGCATATGCATTATCTTATTATACAAATGTTTGTCCCAAAATAATAAAGTACATATATTAATATATATATATATATATATATATATATATATATATATATATATGCTGTTTGGAAGGAACGAAATATTAGGTTACATGATGGGGTCGCCAGTGCTCCTGAAGTGGTGGCTCGTACTATACTTATAGAGGTTCTGCAGGTTCAAGATGCTGGTTTGGCTAACATTTTGGCTTGATTTTGGGCTGCTGATGCTGCCTTATTGTTTATCTAGGGATTGTTTTGATTTGGTTTTATTTTCTAATTTTGTCTTCAACTTCAATCTTCTAATTGTTTGTTTTTTCAGAGGGTATGCCTTCTGTGCATCTTTAAATATTTCTTTTTATCTATACATCACCAATTATGAAAATATATATATATATATATATATATATATATATATATATATCAATATCAATATCTTTATACCATACGTATACTTTTAATATAATTTGTAATCCAACTGGTGTTCTATTCTATTTCAAATTCATAAACACATAAGGAATACAATATACTTAAAATATTCGGAATTCATACATTAGAGTTCATGTTGGCTCTGATACCACATGTAAGAAAATTTCTACACAAATAGAATTCATGGTCTAATACATAAATTGATAGAAGAGACATACCAGATATAGAAACTCAGTTTGAAGAGATTACAGCGGAAACGATCTTCAACCCTCTCCTATGTCTGCAAAATTGGATAATGGACTCCAGGATTTCATCTGCTTATATAGTGAAGGTTGGGACCGTTCCAATATTTACGTGAAAAGATGTGTTGGTTCCATCAACCGACATAACTCTTTATATATACATATGTGACTATTCATTCAAATTAATAGCACCTTTAAGGATTAATATTGTGTAAGACACCTATATTAAATACATGGATAACTGTATATTAATTAATTATAGTTAGACTATTATTTTTGCTTACAAAGAAGAGCTGTGACAAGCATAGAATAATCTGGACCGAGTCCGCGAAGAATAGATTTGACGAGATCTGCATTGGAGATTGGTTGATTGATGGCAGCAAGAGCATCAGCTAGAGATTTAACATGGTGCAAATATTCTAAAATAGGTTTTGTCCCTTTAGAGATGGAGAGCAATTGAAAACGTAGATGAGTGGCGTTTGCAAGGGATTGTTAAGGAAAATTTTGTTTAAGGCATTCCCAAAAAAAAAAAACGAGAAGTAGAGAGTCCAACAACTTGAGAAAGAACAAATTCAAAGAGAGTGGCATTGATCATGCTTACAAGAGTTTGATCTGTTTGGAGCCAATTGGTATAGGCAGAATTCAAGGTATGTGTTGAAGATTCTGTGTCTGAGAGAAACTGGGGAGGACAAGGATGAGTTCCATCAATGAAACACCAATAATTTTGGCCAATAAGAAATGGCTTGATCTGACTTTCCCATAGGAGATAGTTGGTTTCTGTTAATTTAATAGAGACAAGAGTTGAAATATTTGGAACAGTAAAGGAACTTGTAAAAGAGGACATAGGCATTTGGTTGGATAAAGCAGCAGCAATAGTGGTGGATGAGGTTGAAGTAGTGATGGAGGAAGAAGCCATAGAAAAAAAAATAGATAAGTATTGCTAGGTTATTCCCGTCCGATACCATGAAAGATTGTAGAGAATTTCTTACTTTCTTGTATTGCTATCACATGTATATATACAATAGAACACAACTGATAAAGGAAACATATCCCATTATTAAAGCAATCTAAGAATTATAACAGCTAGTTATAAACTCCTAATTTATATTGCGTAATTCCACGATCCACGGAGACTAGAATATTCATCCAATAGGAAGAATTAAGAGGTCCTTCATTGCTATAGATAGGAATGAATGGGTACACACTCTATATTAGTGTACTCTAAATAGTCAACTAGATCCACCAAATCCAAACACGGAACAAGAAATTTCAAAACAACACATTAAATTAGTGTAAAAACAGTATCTCAATGCAAATATTTGATAAATGATATGATAGATGAACAAAAGAATCAATATCTCAAGTTGTAAAAGCAATAAGCTCATGTGTTCAACCACCTTGCATCGCCAAAGAAGAAGAAGAGGTGAAAGGCCATGCTTACTACTCCCGGTAGCCAACTATATTGGGACGGAGGGAGTTTATAGGTAGATTGGAATCTGAAAGCCGTGGACTTGGAATCAGTATGGTTGTACCTGGGACAGTACTAATTCAGCTACTCATTTCCTAATAAAATGTAAGAAGATCTCATTTGTTCATTGGGCCTGATCAATTGCTATTATCCATTCAACTTGGGCTGGACTTACTCTTTGGGAAACATCGGCCGAATGGGCTAGCTTAGGCATATCTTTTTCTGGGCTTCCACTTGGTCATTTGTCTCGCTATCATTGGTGCTTTGTCTATATAGGTGTCTTATTCGGATTGGAGGAGATTTTTTCCTCCACAAAATATTATTAACTTAAATTGTTATTTTGTAAAAGAAAAACGAAGAGAATATGTGATGTGAGTGAAGGTGTGAGTTCTACAATATGAAATCATGTGGTGGGACTCGTATTTTCACCCACACAATATTCCATTGACATCTTTCAAATGATGTGTCATTGCTATGTATAAAATTTATGAATTATTTTGAATGTTGCATAATTGTTTAATCTACTACTTATTAGTACAATTATAAGTTGTTTTTTAATTAGTAACTTAAATTGTAATCTTTAGTTTGTAAAATCACTAAGAGTTTGTTTGATACACGTTTTTGTTTTTTGGTGTTTTTATTTTTGTCGCCTGTAGTAGTGAATAGTAGAAAAACACGTTTGGTAATTTTTTTTATTTATTTTCACAGTACCAAAATGTTTCGTGAATAGTGGCCAAAAACCATACACTAATTTGATATTTTACAAGTTTTGTAGCAATGGTACTACATCGATGATAATTTTTTGAAAAATAAATAAAATAAAAAATAAAAAAAAAAACTTGTTAAAGTAACCATTATATTTTTCAAACTTGCAACATATTTTTCTCAATATATTTTTATATTTTTATTTCTAAAAATCTTACAACAAATAAAACATATTTCTAGTTACTATTTAAAATACTCTATAACAAAATACTTAATTTATTTTGAGTTAAAATAAAAACACAAAAATAACACGGTTTAAACACTATTTTGAGTGGCGCTTAATTTTTAATCCATTCAGCGTTGCTAAGGTTATCAAACAGCCCAAGTTTCTATCGTTTCTTTTCTTCACTAGGGCGTAAAGTACACCCAAACATATAGTGTATATATTATTAGGGTAGTGATAGAGAAGCTGAAGTTTTTACCAAAAGAAACACCAAAGCTGAAAGAAACGCCAAAGCTGATGTGACTTTGGCCACGTAAGACTCTTTCATTACGCATGAGACGCTAACTCCTCACTTTCCCTTTCTCTCTCTTCCTCTTCGTTTCTCTCTCCTCTCCCTGTCTAGTTTGTTTCATCAATTCTTCTCTTGAAATATGGTAGTTAAGTATCTTTATCCTTTGGTAAATTATCCTTTAATGAGCCCCGAAGAGATAAATTATTGTATAAGAATGGGTCCAAAGCATTTGGATGGAAGGTATACACATATTGAAAGTATTATAAAGAAAAGATCAAAAACTCATGTATGATTATAATTTATACCTCCACCAAATATAAATACCTTCTCATTCTCATTTCTTGTTCAATACCTCTTACTCGTCTCTTTTCTTTTTGGCATCTAGAATTCTAATTCATAAATCTTTCAAGAAGAGATCTTTCCAATCCCAGATGAAAAATATGCATAAAAGTTGCGATTACAACAGACTAATCTCTTACTGAATGAAAATAGACTTGAAAGAAAAAAGAGAATGAAAAAAAAAAAAAAAACTGATAGAGAGAAGAGAAACCGGTGAATCTCTGTATTCATTGGAGCATTAATTAGGTTTAGTAGGCCCCATGGGCCAGCCCAACAACTAGAAGACCAAACCTGCCCAAGCCCTTACTCGCCGAGCTTTGACTAATCAAAATGAAGACAAGGTTCAGGTTACAACTTACAATAGATGTTAAAGTAGTTTTGAAAATTTCAATCTTAGCCCATCTAACAATTTTAAAGTGAAAGAGAATGAATGAGACGAAAGCTCCCAACAGTTAGATAGTGTCCAACAGGAATGGATGTCTTCGGCTCCTTATTTATTCAAACTCTTCGACGTTAATGGGTATTTATTTAGCCTTGCCCAGGAGATGTCTCATTCTAAATGAAGTAGAACTCATTTTCATGTGATTATGCAAAGTGAAGAAGATGAAACAGATCTCATGCATATGCACATGCACACGCGCACGCGCACACACACTTGAAAGCAAAGAAATAAGATGATGAAACCTTGGGCTTATTGCTAGTGCTTAAATTTGCACTAAAAGCTCAAACAAATCGGTAATATAAAAAATTAATATCAATCAAACCCAAGTCAATCCTATATGTTGAATTCGATGGAAGTCTTGTTAGGAGCCATAATGATTTTAACACAGAAGAGTTTGGAAGGTTGAGCTCTACATCCGTTAGATACTCACAACTTGGAGTAATATAAAACACAGTTCGTACATGAAAGAAGTAGAACTCATTTTCATGTGATTATGCAAGTCAGACAACAAGAAGATTAAATAGATCTCATGCACATGTAGGCTTATTGTCAAGCTCAAACAAACAGAAAATAAATATCAAATAAGATTCCTTTTTCAATTTGATAGTTGGTTCTTAATACAAATTTTTAGTAAATTTAAAATTATAATAGCAAAATGTTATCAAAATTTAAAATTATTATAAGAAATGAACTACAAAAATTTATAACTGATAAAATATATATTTATTTCTTTTTGGATTTTAACTCTCTTTTTAAACTCATCCATAATCCTACTAGAATGATGTAAACTTTCATAATGTACGCTTGCTTTAACTTTCGGAAAATATATATTATAATTTTTTTTATTTTTTATTTTGAAGGGTAAATTTAAATATTTAAATGACCAAATATGTACAGTAGACCTTAGGCCAATGAACCCGAAGCTTGCAGAAAGCCCAAACAAGAAGAAACATTACTCTAAGGTTTCCTAATTTATTAACTTTAAAAATACCCACAATTTTTAGGACTATTTCTTAACAAATTTACTATAATCAATGTTGAACTCTTTTGAGCTAATCAAACAAAAATAGCCAAGTTGGCAAGCAAGCATGCTTAAACACAAATGTGGTTAATTAGCTCGTGATCAAGCCAACACACACACTAGATTTGGGGGGGCTAGCCCTATTTTAAATTTAAAAAAAAAAAAAATTATCCAATTGTCACAAAAATACATATATAAATTGTAATTCAAGTGAAGTTAGAATAAGTAATAAATTCACCCAAAAAGTTTCACATAAAGTCACTTGAACAAAATAATAATAATCATCATCCTAATAGAGATAAAATGATTGATAGCCAACACAGGACCATATAATTAAAAACATTTATCCCACATGCTTCTATACTTTGTCGACCTCTTCTTCCAGCAATTTTTTGGTGGCCGCCTCCTTTTCGTGGTGATGACGGAGACCCTTTAACATTTTGATGCACTCTGGTGGAGTCTCAACAAATTGTTTGCAAGCCCCGAAAGTAGCTACGAGACCCATAAGAAATAAAATAAAAAAATTTGCAGTAATACAATTGCCAATGAGAGGGTCAGTCACTTTGTAGAATTTGTAGAATAGAAAACATCAGCAAAGGCACTGCGAACACAAAGGATACCACGAGCAACACACAGGATACCACTTCTGGCCAATCCTCCATCATATCGTCCTTATTTCTTTCTTCCTCTGCCGGGAGACCCTAGAAAGGATAATCCCCAATCTAATGAGGGCTGCCGCTGCTTTATATATATATATATATATATATATATATGAAATTTCCAATCCTATCCTCTAAAATTCAAAATATGCATATTGAAATCAAGAAGTGGGGATTTTAGAGATCTAACATGGAAGAATCAAGGAGTGGGGATTTTGGAGATCAAACATGGAAGATGCCTGAGCATTCATAGATTCAATATATTTATATATATAAAGCCCTTTCTCAGTTTTCTCAGCAAAATCATTTAAGTCCAAGGAAAAGTTCAATCAACATTCCTTGAAAAGAAAGAATCAATATAAATGAAGCCAGAATGATTGCCTTGTTACCTGCATGATTTCAAGCAATACACTATGTGGAATAACAAGTGGCCAGCTATAATTCCACTTTGATAATCCAATTTATCCAGCCTTTTTTTGTTACCGAAACAATAGAAGAAAAAGAGTTAAATATACCACTCCAAAAAAACAAATTAGCGATACCCTTAAAAGAAATTTTATCAAAGAACAATTTTCCATTCCGTTACATAATATGTAACTCTGAATCCACATATATGTATTTGCAAAATAGCATTTACACCTGTCTCAAGCTACTACACGCACATTCAGACTACATTTTCTCTTCATTCTACATTGTCCACATTCAGACTAAATCAAGCTTGAAGGAAAAAGGAAAAAAAATGGAGAAGGAAGAGAAAAGAAAGAGACGGGATGGAGGGGGAGAGAAATGAGAGGCCACAAAAATTTCTTTGTAAAACTAAGAGCTTATATATTGCACTTATGTGTCTCAAGTCTCAACCTACTACACTTACATATATTCAGACTACATTTTCTCTTCATTCTAAATGAAGTAGAACTCATTTTCATGTGATTATGCAAGTCAGACAATGCTCAGCAAGTGAATATAATGAAATAGATCATGCACGCTTGAAAGCAAAGAAATAAGATGAAGAAACCTTAGGCTTATTGCTAGTGCTCAAATTTACACTACAAGCTCAAACATATTGGTAATATAAAAAAACCAAACCTTGATTCCTTTTTCATGCTTGATATTGGTACAGATTAATACAAATTTTCAATACTTAATTTTTAATTTTATCAAAATAGCACACTCTCTATTGGGGTTGCACAGAAAACCAATTGAGCATTACTAAAGAATACACTAATTAATCTAATTGTCACAAAAATACATACATAAATTGTAATTGAAGTGAAGTTAGAATAAGTAATAAATTCACCCAAAAAGTTTCATAAAAGGTCACTTAAACAAAATAATAATAATGATAAAATGATTTATAGCCAACACAGACCATATAATTAAAAACATTTATCCCACATACTTTTCTATACTTTGTCGGCCTCTTCTTCCAGCAATTTTTTGGTGGCCACCTCCTCTTCGTGATGATGAGGGACACCCTTTAACATTTTCATAAACTCTGGTCCAATCTCAACAAATTGTTTGCAAACCCCGATAATAGCTACGAGACACAAAAGAAATAAGAAAAATGCAAAGCAACTAGAAAGGATAATCCCCAATCTAATTAGGATCTAATTAGGGCTGCCGCTGCTATATATATATATATATATATATATATATATATATAGATATATTTATTTATGGAATTTTCAAATTCAAAATATGCCTATCGAAAATGGGGAGTGGGGATTGAACAGCATTTGATTCATAGATTCATATATATTAGTATTTGAATATATATATATATATATATATATATATATAATAGCCCTTTCTCTGTTTTCTCTGCAAAATCATGCAAGGTTCAATCCAAACGTTTTATTTCTATTATGGGCCAACATTTTTTATTTCTGTATCAACATATTTTATTTCTGTATCAGCATTTTTTATTCTATAGGATTAACTTTTGTTTTGGGTATAAATTTGAATTTTATTAAGTAATTTGTAATTTGAATTTTATTAGGTAATAATTTATTTGTTGTGATAGACTTTTATATAACCTAAAATAGGTAATTTGTGATAAGTTTGAGTTTTGTAAGGTAATAAATTTTTTTAGGTAATTTGAAATTTAGTATAATTTGAATTTTATTAGGTAATAATTTATTATAGATTTGAATTTTAGGTAATTTGAAATTGGTTTAATTTGATAGGTAAATAAGTAATTTGTGTTAGAATTTTATAAAAATTCTTTTAAAAACTTTTTTAATTACTTATTTATTTATTATGAATTTTTTAATGAAACGAAATCTAATTAAAAAAAAATCATTTCTATAAAACCCTACCATATATTACTTATTTTTATAAAACTCTATCACAAATTACTTATTTTATTTTATATAAAACTCTATCACATCCAACCAGTATAGAAACTCTTTTTATATCAATTAATAAATATTTTTTTTGTGCTAAAGTTTTGTAGAAATTATTTTATTTTCTTTAAATATATCATTGTCTAATTAAAATTCTTTCTTCTTTATTTCTTTTCCTCCCCCTTCCTTCATTTTATGAATTGATTAGAAACACTAAAACATTAGTCAGCATGAAATATATAATTAGATTTAGGGCAAATTGTAAAAAATATCCTCCTCAACTATCACTTACTTGCAAGAAACCCTCCTCAACTATATTGAATGGTATTTTAACTTAACACCTTATAATAATTTTTTGAGACAATTTTTTTAGACCAAATTACCCCAAAAACATTGTGGATGGGTAATTGTTCAGTCTTCCAATTAATCCGGTGATAAAGTAGTTAAAGGAGAGAGAGGTTAGGTATGAAAGAAATTTATTTTTAAAGATGCAAAGAAGAAGATGAATAGTGTTTTTGTTATTCCCAACTTTTTACGATGTGAAGAACAACAATAACATCGATTCCATCAAATCGACGGCGATTCTCCGACCTGTTGAGAGAGAGAGAGAGAAGAAATAGAGTTTGTATGAGCCGTTTTGATTGGAATAATTCTAAAAAGAAGGGTACAAAGAAGTATATTTGGGTCTTGAAATCTCAGAATATAAGTGTGTGTGGACTAGTTCTTCTTGAACAGGTGAGGTAGAGGATGACTCATCAAAATGTTATTCAAAATCACATGCCATAAAATCATCTTTATTTAATAATTTTTTCCTGAATTTACATAATTTTATTAATTCGTTAAGGCTAAAATCCATTTGCCATGACAAATATTAACAGAAATAAAGCTTAGTTCCCAAAGTGTGTTTTCTTCCACCCGTCAAATAGAAACAAATTTTTTGACTCCCATCTTCCAATGAAAAGATCGAACGACTGTATTTTGGATTGGCATTGGAGAAAATCCATGGTGTAAAAGTGTAAATTCAGGAAAAAATTATTAAATAAAACCCAACTCAATTCTTGGTCATGATGCTCAGCGTTGGTCCTGCCTTTGCAGATTGTTGATGAACAACAGGTGTCTCTAAACTGTGAGTGAACATCAATCAATCTTCTTCAGAGATGAGAAAAACCAAAAAAGAACATCAATCAATCTTCTTCAGACCCCGAAACAGACTTATCGGAAAATTAACATTCCAAAAAAACAAAAAAAAAAGAATAATAATTTTGTGTTCACTGAATTTAATGGAGGACTGAAGAATGACCCAATCCACAATGTTGAGGGGTAATTTAGTCCAAAAAATATTCTCAAAAAATCATTATACGGTGTTAAGTTAAAATATCCCCTCAGTATAGTTGAAGAGAGTGTCTTGCTAAAAGTATTCATAAGGAGATTTCTTACAAATGAGTGATAGTCGAGAGGAGTTTTTTGCAATTCGCCGTTAGATTTACCAATCATATGCCTAAATTAATTTTCCAACAATATATCAATATAATTTCCCAATATGTTTAATATATATCTCAATTAAACATCAAACTCAATGAAAAAATGAAACAAAAAAAAATAAGTATTTCATCTTCACTAGTCTAAGGATAGTTTGATATTATATTTTTTTAATTACTTGATTTTTGACTTTATAAACGTTAATTAACGAAAGTCAATGTTTACATATAATATTGTACACCCTTAACAGAATGTTTCTGCGGAAAGAAGAACCGAATCTTACTGACTTGGCTATATCAGATTCTTTCCTAAACGTGTGGTTAACCTCTCTCTTCCTCACCGTTTCTCTCTCTCTCCTCTCTCTTCGTCGGTCACATCACGTTCTGGTTCATCAATTTTTGTTAACTATTCTCTCTCAGATTGTGATGGTCAAATATCTACATCTTAATTAGATGCCGAACTCACCTGATCTGAAAAAAACCTGTAAAAGAAACCTTTATAACGAGATTAAGAGAAATATTCAAAGCAGTATACACATCAAGCTCCAATTCGTAAAGCGAGGTCTTCTTATCTTGATAAGAAAAATTTTGATGAATTCATTGCAAAACATAAAAGATAACTCGAAATATAGACAAAAACCATTATGATTTGCTTGTTCCTGAAAATATTTTATCATCTAGACGTTGTAAAGGGTTGAAAATTCTAATTTGTTTCAATTCAAAGAATAGAAATGGTATGGATAGAAATTCAGTATTTTGCAACGGAACAGCATAAAAGACCGAAAAGCATTCCAAAGAGATAATCTAAGACTCTTTATATATTCAACCAATATAAATACGTTCTTATCTTCACGTCTTTGTTCAAGTCCTCATCCTCACCTTCTGAATATTTTTTTCATTTGAATACGAGATGGGTTCTGTTTTGACCCAAATGGTAGAAGGAGAGGAGAAAGAAACGAAGAGGTTGCTTTCCTAGAATTTAGGCCTTTAGGAAATACGTTGACATGGCCTAGTGTTACAGGGCTAAATTACACCACGAATTTTTGCCTCTGTAATGGCACTTGGGGCCACCAAGTCTCAGCCAACACAACAACACAATACACACAGTATAGAAATGTAAGCAAGGCACACACAGTTTACAGGGACAAGCTCCAACCTTTGCTCATATTAAACATATTACAAAGGAACATGAGTTCGTACAAGGAACAACCAAGGCTCACACCCTCCTCTATGTTCCCTCTACAAAGCCCACCTTAGCATTATATAGGTCACTCTCAAAACCGCCCATAACTGCCCACTAAGATGATGGATGACACCCCCATCCACCTAGGGTCGTGCTGGCACCCTCCAAATGTGCCAGCACTATAATGCAGTTGACAAGCCCAACTGCTAGACTTGTTAGCATGTTCTGCTCATGCCACATAACCACAAGAAGTTACATTCTGCATAGTGGAAGAAACCACCCTAAACCGCCTGTGTGTTGGTCCTCTCAGAATTGTGCCACATGCTTGGGAGGTTACTCAGCACTCCCCCACTTCCCATGATGAGTGGGAAGTGCTAGTAACTTCCCCCAACCGACCGAGCCCACTAAGCCACCACCTCTTGTAACCGCAAGCCATGACTTTGTGTTGTTCATGCTCTAGCCACATCTGAGTCAACCTTGTGAACCTAGCCCAAGCCAAGTCCACCAATCTGTACCCACATATATATGTCTCTGAGTGCACGGCGTGCCAAGCCATGCACGCCCGTGCGCACGCTTGGGTGTACGCCAAAGTGCACGTCGCTGCACACACTAGTGCCCTTCTACGCGCGCCATGTTTGAACCCTCATGCGCCCGTGGCTGTACGCCCGCCTGGACGCCCATGCGCACACCGAGCTAAACGCTCGCACACACTAGGTTGGACGCCTGCCCGCGCGCCCACCAGCAAACCCGCATGCACGCCGCTGCGCACCAGCGCGCATGTCGGTGCCCACTTGTTTGCCCTTCAATATCTTGGATGCTCCCCACTTGTGCAACCATCTTGGAGTGGTGCAACACGTGCCCATGCACGTTGGCTAAGCCCTCTAAGCAAGTCATGTCATAGCCCAACCGATGTGCTCAACAGACCCTTCCCTAGTATAGTCTTAAGGAAATCCAGCACTCTGACAGGAGTAGACATCACCCATGCTTGAGGAGTCATAATGGCCTTTCAGGCCTTTCCCGATATCCAAATTAAGTGCCGTCTGCGCCAACCAACTTCTATGGACTCAAGATACCTCCCATAAAGATCCCGAGTCAAAACTCCAAGTTTCACTTTTCACCATATTTACAAAAGTGCCACTGGGCACCCCCAATGCACGCCGAGCATCCTTTTAAGCATCTTGTGTGCACGCTGAGCATCTTGTGCACGCTGACAACCCACTGAGCATCCTCATGGCTGTCTAACCAAAGCCAAAGTATTCCCAAGACATGGCATGGCCTTGAAATGCCCATGTCTTCTCTTGGACACCCGTCAAGGGGCTAACAAACCACCCCCACCAGAAGAAGTCGACGCCCTCGTCGACTTGTCCAAGTACTCCCTTACCTGTTTCTCAAACTGCCATAATGTCACATCCCTTTCCCAACTCGCCTCTGCTTCACTGCATCCTTTCCATTGCACCAAGTAATCAGTTCTGCGATTTTTCTTACTCTGACCCTGGGTCCGGTGAGACAAAATCTTCTCCACTTCCTTGTTAAACTGCAACCGATTAGCAGGTGGGGCTCTCTTAACCTGCAGTCTTGATGTATCTGCAGTGTCCTCATGAAAAGGCTTGAGGAAACTCACATGAAAAGTAGGATGGACTTTCAGTCTCTCAGGTAACTGTAATCTTTAAGCAACATTCCCCACTTTCTTCACAACTTCAAATGGACCATCATACTTTTGAATCAGCCCTCTGTGAACAGTCTTGCTGCTTATCTTCTTCCAAATCTGTGGAGTCAACTTCAACAGAACCTTGTCTCCCACTTGGAACTCTAATGGCCTTCTCCCTTTATCCGCATACTTTTTCATCCTTCTCGCAGCCTTAGCAAGGCTGTCCTGTGCCTCCTCCACCATCTCTTGCATGGAACGGGCATATCGGTATGCTGCAGGGCATCTTCCACCAGTCCTCTGCACTGCCACCTCCTGTGGTGTGCGAGGTTGTTGCCCTGTTGCCAACTCAAAGGGACTCATTCCTGTTGCTGAAGACCTGTGCAAATTATAAGAGAATTGTGCAGTGTCTAGCAACTCCAGCCAATTTTTCTGACTTGCAGTGACATAGTGCCCCATATATTCTTCCAATAACTGGTTCATCCTTTTAGTCTGTCCATCAGTCTGAGGATGGTTTGCTGTAGAGAACTTCAGTTCAGAACCCATCAAGCCAAATAGCACTGTCCAGAACCTTCCCGTAAATCTGGTGTCACGATCACTAACAATATCTTCGGGCAAGCCAAAATATTTCACCCCAAACTTATGAAATAAACCAGCAGCAACTTCTGCTGGGCATGCATGTGGTGCAGCAATAAAAATTGCATACTTAGAGAATCTATCTACAACCACAAAAATAGATCTCATACCTTCTACCTCAGGAAAACCAGAAATGAAGTCCATTGAAACTGACTGCCATGGACGCTCTGGTATAGGCAAGGGTTGCAGTAGCCCTGCCTCCTTCTTCCTCTCATGCTTGTCTTTCTGACAGACCAAGCAAGTCTTGACATATAACTCTATGTCATCCTCCATCTTGGGCCAGTAATATGATCTGGATATCAACGCCAGCATTCTATCCACCCCTGGATGTCCAGCCCACTGAGGATCATGCATTTCCCGCATTAGTTCCCGTCTCAAACCTCCAACAGGAACATATAATCTACCTCCTCTGGCATAGAGTAGATTATTTTCAATCCAGTACTTTCTGACTTCACCATCAGTAACCTATTGCTTAAGTTTCTGATAGGCATTGTCGGACTGAGATTGCTCTTTGATTCTGTCAAGGAAATCAGTATACACCGTTGTCAACGACGCCACATACTCCTGCACTTCTTTCCTACTCAAGGCATCAGCAACCTGATTCTGCTTTCCAGGTCTGTGAACCCACACAAAATTAAACTCCCCAAGAAACTCTTGCCAACGAGCTTGCTTTGGAGTAAACTTTTTCTGTGTTTTGAAGTAGGTATTGGCCACATTATCAGTCACCACTGTAAACTTGGTACCCAACAGATAGTGCTTCCATACGTCAAGACAATGTATCACTGCAGTCATCTTCTTCTCGTGAGTTGTATACCTCTATTTAGCATCCTTAAGCTTCCTACTTTCAAAGGCACATGGGTGTCCTTCTTGGACTAGGACCCCACCAATTGCTCTGTCAGAGGCATCAGTATGCACTTCAAATGGCAAACCAAAGTCAGGCAGTCTCAAGATCGGTTCTGTAGACACTGCCTGCTTAAGCATCTCAAAAGCATTCTGGCACTCCTCAGACCAAACCCACTGTTTGTCCTTCTTCAACAAGTCCGTTAAAGGACTGACCTTCTTGGAATACCCCTTTATAAACTTTCTGTAGTAGTTTGCCAACCCTAGAAAAGATCTCAACTCTATCACTTTGGTAGGTGCAGACCAATCAAGGATGGCTTTCACCTTTCTCTCATCCATTCTGACATGGCCCTTACTGATCCAATGCCCCCAAAACATCATTTCTTGGCGACAAAACTCACACTTCTCCTTTTTGACATATAACTGAAACTCCTTCAGTTTTGAGAAAACCAATCTCAAATGTTTTAAGTGATCTTTCAATGACTCACTATAGACTACAATGTCATCTAAGTAAACAACAACAAAGCGATCGATGTAGTCATAAAACACATTATTCATTAAGTTGCAGAAGGTTGCCGGGGCATTAGTTAATCCAAACGGCATTATAAGAAATTCATAAGATCCATAACGAGTTACACATGCAGTTTTGGGTTCATCTCCTTCTGCTATACGCACCTGCCAGTAACCTGCACATAAATCCAGCTTAGTAAAATAGGATGCCCTTGACAACCTGTCAAATAAATCTGCGGCATTGGGCACTGGATACTTGTTCTTCACAGTCACCTTATTCAAAGCCCTATAGTCCACAGACATCCACATTGAGCCATCCTGCTTCTTCTGGAACAACATTGGCGCGCCATACGGTGCCTTGGATGGTTAAATATAGCCAGACTCCAGTAACTCATCCAACTGTCTACGCAGTTCAGCCAGTTCTGAAGGCGCCATCCGGTATGGGGCCTGAGCAAGAGCCCTAGAACCCGGCTCCAACTCTATCTTGTGATCAACAGCACGTCGAGGGGGCAATTGCTTGGGTAGTTCTGGTGACATCACTTCTGTAAATTCCTCTAGAATTTCAGCAATAGAATCCGGAACTTCAACAAACTGGTCCGGTTTGATCTCTATCATAGCTGCAAGAAAGGTAGAGTCTCCCCTCTTCAAACCTGTTTTCACTTGCAATGCAGAGATTATTTCGATGCAGCCATATTTACGATCTTCCTTTTTTTGGTGCCCATAAAGAGCCACTGATGGAATAAAACATGGATAACTCATGTCCCAAATAAAAACTCCTCCCAAATATAGCACAACTACCACTCTGGCTTTCGTAAGGAACTCAATTCCAAGAATTAGATCAAAATCATTTAAGGGTACAGCCATAAGACTAACTACGCCTTCCCAACAACCAACTTTCATAGAAGTGGTGGCCATGCCTAAGACAGGCTTGGCTTCAGAATTCACAGCTTTCATCTTATTAGCATGTGGAATTAACTTTAAATTAAAGTTACTTACTTTCCTCTGCGCAATGAAGTTATGAGTGGCCCCCGTGTCCACCATTGCCAAAACTTCCTTACCGTTCAGCGTCACCTGAATGAACATGAGCCCTTTCAACTCCATGGACTGTTCTTCAGTAAGAGCATTCAGCATTTGCAGAGGATTAACTCGGGTTGGACCAGATTCTGAGTCTGAGTCTCCTTTTGAATCAGCGACAATAGCACTCAGCTTCTCCCTCTTGGGGCAGTCCCTAACACGATGGGGACCATTGCAGATGAAACAACTGTAGTTGGGCTTAGTCCCACTACTACTCCCTTTGTTATTGTAATCTTCCTTGGCCTTGACAAAGCCACCGCCTTTATCCTTCTTTTGATTCTTGTCCTTGAACCTGAAGGACTGTCCTTTGTCTTTCTTCCCCTCCTTGGACTTCTTCTTGTCTTTTGTAGTAGACCCAGTCATCTTGAAATCTACAAGACAACATTACAAGAAATGGTGCTATTAGGGACAAAAAAAACTGTCCCTATAGGTGCCCAAACTGTCCCCAATACCTTTTTGGGACGGATGATGCAACTGTCTCTATATGCAGCGTCCTAAAAGGGTTTTAGGGACGGACTAATTGGGACGGAATAAAACTCCGTCCCAATTGAGCATTAGGGACTGAATTTGTTTATCCGTTCCAATTGAGCATTAGGGACGGAATTAAATTCCGCCCCAATTGAGCATTAGGGACGGACTTAAATTCTGTCCCAATTGATCATTAGGGACAGAGTTTTATTCTGTCCCAATTAAGCATTAGGGACGGACTTAAATTCTGTCCCAATTGAGCATTAAGGACAGAGCTTTATTCTGTCCCAATTGAGCATTAGGGACAAAGTTTTATTCTGTCCCAATTGAGCATTAGGGACGGACTTAAATTCTGTCCCAATTGAGCATTAGGGACAGAGCTTTATTATGTCCCAACTGAGCATTAGGGACGGAATTAAATTGATGTATTTTTTTTTTTTTTTTTTTTTTTTGGCGCCTCGGACTTTTTCACATCTGTTCTTATTTCCCATCCGCTGTTGACAACCTGAAACTCCTCTACCTTTGATCAGTGATTTGATTCATATCTTCATCCATTCATAATCTGTCTGCTATATATATTCATAATCTGCTTCTACACAAACTAAAGTTAATGTCAATATATAATTAAAATATATATAGGTTGTTTAAATTACACTTCTAGCAATTCTAAAAACTGTACCAAAAAAACATCATATGTAATCCCAAAAAATTAGTTTCTAATCAAAAACTTTCTTGGCCTTGCACTTGACTTTCTTATACTGCCTTTGGAAGAGGTGCAGCAGATGCCACCTATTTGTGTGCCTAGCTATTAGGAAATGCTATCAAAAACTTAGTTTCTAAACTTCAATGTCTGAAATCATTGATCATGTATTGCAGGCTCGGATTGAAATGGTTGGTACGGATGACCAAATGCCCCAAACATTGGTGGCTGAGGACTATTCAATAGACAGCCAAATGGTCCATAAGTTGAAGGCTGTTGCTGCTGCTGTGGGCTACCAAACGAAGGTCGATGCGTGCCAAATTGTGTGAACATAAGCTGAGAAGACATTCTGTTTTGATTCTCCGCAAGACTAGCCACAGTTGCCTTCAAATCATTTATGGAATCTTCAGCTCTATCAGCCCTCCTCCTCTCAGCTTCTAATTCTGCCACCAATTCTGCAATATTGGCATTCCTCTTACGTCCTCGTGGAGCCTTCTTTCCATGACCAAACCCGCGGAAATAAGTACCTTTTCCTTTTCCAAGACAATTCTCTAATATCTGCTCATCCACTGGAATTGGACTACTAGCATCCACATTAATAAATTCCTTTGATTGGGCAACCATATTATCCTGTATTTTGAAATGTCAATGAAGTAATTTAATAGATAAATTGATGCAACCTAGATAAGTAATAATTTATATTGCTTTCATCAGGAAAACCAATTTTATTTTGGAATTAAGGCAAAACTGAAGCACTCTTAACTATAAGGATGATGAGAATTTTAGTTCAAATAATTGAAAAGAGTGATAAGTTTGCTATGCAATGGTAAAAATTCCTTCAGTAACAACATCACTAACACAAAAACAGAGTTACACAAACACAAAGAGGTCAACCATGGCAAAAAAATTAAAGGCCTAAGTCACTGTTTATTTGATTCATGGGTTGTGTCTTTACTAAATATAATATGCAAGGTTCTGCCAAACTGTAGGCTACATCTATACCCACTAGTAAACACATTTAAGAGAAAAAAGACCTAAATAAATCAAATAGGTAAGCATACCATTATTTGAGAAAATAAAGAATACCATATTTAATTACTTAAATGTTATAAAAAAGAGAATTACAAATAGCAGGACCTAAAGATAAATGGACATAGGACGACATTTTTCATATCTATACAACAAGATGAGAAGAAGACTTTAGAGCATCAAAATTTAAAGCATTATCTCTGAAAGTGAATCAATATTTTTCAATATAATTCCCTCCACATTTTCCAAGTCAGAAATCATTTAGTAATAGCAATTTTCAACTACAACAACTGCAAAAGAAAAAACCTTTTGTTAAGTCTTCCATACAGTTATTAGGCAAGTAAAACCATTGGTTTCATGGAAAAAAAAATTGTGTAAATAATATTATTGCATTTTCCTTTTTTAAGAAGAATGGATGAATCAATTATAATTAAAGATAAAAACAATATTAGAATCTTTTTATATCAAACATTGCCAAAGCCCCACATTCAAAACAACCTTGACAATTTCCAAAAGAGCTAAGATCTCAGCCTAAATAGCAATTTGGTGTCATCCAGCATAGAGAACCTAAGTATCTAATTTATCAAAGTGAAAGCTAATTAACGGTCTTGCATTATCCTGAGCTAGAGTATATAGTATATACATATTTGTTGTAAAATGTGAGTGCACTAGAAGACAAGAATGTGTGATGTGTCAATGGGTATTGAGGTCCCTCTATATGCTGAAAAATGTCAGGATAATACTTTCTCTAATGCTATTGGTGGATCTAGCCATCCTTATCCGCTATACTAGGGTTTTTCAGTGTGACAAAAAGTTGGTATAAAGCATCCTTATAGTAGCCTGCAAAAAAGAGAGCCAAGAGAGGAATATTGAGCTGAAATAGGCTGCATTGCAAAAGGGGCTCGAAGCTGAATATAGTGAGTGTTTAATGGGTGATTTCAGGTTTATCCAAGTCTATTTTATTCATTGAAATCCTCATGAAGAAGCTGTAGATGTGTTGAACATAAAGGAGGGCTTATGTTGCTGATTTTCTGATGTAAAAGAGTGATTCAGAGCCTCAACATCTATGAAGGACGGTTCAGAGGTTTGTACAGGTTAAGGCAAGTATATTCTATCTATTTAAAGCTGCAGAAAACCTGTTCTTAAGCATATAAGTGTTGTAGCTAAATTTAAGGTCTCATTGTTCTTTATTGTTGCTGATTTTTGGTTTAAGTAACAGAACTGAGTTATATATATACAAATCATGGTGTGAGTTGATTATGTACCCTTGGAACATGATTGTGTTGATGATTATAAGCTGTTGAAGTTGGTTTATTTCCTAAAAAGTGGTCAGTGCTTGTTTTGACATCTTAAACCTCATAAGCAAGGGTTTTAAGCTTAATACACTGAGATCACAAAATTAAAATTAAAGTGTTATGCCTCAGTTAGTGTGTTCTACATCAGAGCATATGTGTAATGATGGTTCTAGTTTGTGAGAACTCAATTCAGGCCTGAGATTATACGAAATTCCAGAAATACACTTCAGTCAAGCAATTCTGCAGAAACTGTAGCTGAGGACAGTTTGTGAGCTATTTCTTGAATATTAATTGTTGTGTTCGTGTGGTGGTTAACCTGAGCAAGTGTAAGGTGAGGAAACAGAGCCGTGGACCTAAGCTTTCAGAGGTGTCTAGGCAAAATACCAGTTTTACCCCTTCATATTAATGTTAATTCAATGTTGTTGTTTTGAGCCTGCTGTGAGTTTTTCAGTTCTGTTTGTGAGCTGCAAATTGATTTACCTTGCTGCTTTAAGAATTTTTTATGCACCAGCAAGTGTATTTTATGAAGACAAAGCTGTGACGACTGTTGGTGGTACAGGACTGAAATCGAATTAGTGATATACGCACACAAAACCCTAAAAGCTAGGGTTAGTTGAGTTCAAGCCATTTGAGTGCTGTGATTTACATAAAATTGTTTCTCCCTATGTTGATTTTGTTTTCCCAAGCCCTCTATAATTTTGGGACTGAGACTTAAAAGGCTAACAAAGAGTCTACAACTTTGACCCTTAAAGTTTAAATAATATTAGTGTCAACAATGCTCTGAAAAATGTGTGCAAGAGAGAGAGAGAGAGAGAGTTTTTTACTGGACCCCTTCAACAGGAGGGTATATTCTTCCCAGAGAGTTGGTGTATAAAATGATTAGATATGAATTTTTGACACTTGGACTTAATGGTTTCTATCTTTATCTGAAGTGAGCCCTTTTCAAGGGGAGAGACTAAAAAGGCACTAAACTAGCTTGGAAAGTGGGGGATAGGGTAGAGGGATGAGGCTATGAATAAACTGATGGAATGAGGGCTTTTCACTTTTATTAAATGAAAGAGGCTTTTACATATTCTCCCTTGCAAGTTGAGAAAGTATTTTATTAAAAGACGCAACACACAACTAGCCAAGCTTGAAACAATAATTCAGAAAAGCTATACACAAAATCAATTAATTTATAATTAATTAAATTTAAGTCAAGTCAAATTTAAAAGTATAGAGAATCAAATAGGAACAAATAATACAAAACATTAAGAACAGAATCAAAACAGATTCACAACTATTTGTATTCATAAAGTTTGCCAGCAAAGCAAGTGGAAGCAAATTTACGGACAAGGGCAGTTAATTCAAACCAATACTAGATATTGTGTATGCCCAAATGCATTACCGACAAGCAAATTTACAGTTAATCTCCACATCCAAACGCAAATAATCTATGTCCAGTACACTGAAAAAGTAACACATGATATAACTTGTTATCTAGTTAACTCTTTTAGTTATCATTTATGACTGAAGATGGTCAAAATAATTCTCAAAATAGTACAAATTAGGGACAAAGAAATATGCAGTCATAACATAACCACAGTATATTCTTTGGGGAAAAAGTCAATGCAATTTTTATCTAAGCCAATGTTCAAATTATATAACCAGTCTAGTGATTCTATACACAACTTCAAAGTTGTACACTAAACACCTACTAAGCCAATGTTCAAATTATATAACCAGACCAATGCTTTTCAAATGAAGCAAGTACCCTTGTTTGTTGATCATATTGGATCACTTACCCAAAAAAAAATATTTATAAAAAAACAAAAATCATTCCTATATTTCCCAGCCACTTCTAAGTTTTAACAACAGAGAAGATTTCTAGGGATAAGGGGTGACACGGAGATTAATATTAAAATGTCACACCTAGATTTATGAAAAAAAAAAAAATCAAAACTCCTAATCATTATTATATATGTGTGTATGCAGAGAGATAGAGACATAGAGAAGACTATGAAAATTGGCAAATCTTCATGTTAAGTTAGATGATTTAACTTCTATGAAAAAAAAAAAAAAAAAAAAAAAAAAAGATTTCATAACTTACATATGCTTTGCGAGCATCATCATTAGTCCATCCAGTCCCTTCCTTGAAATGTGCATTCTTGTACATTTTGATGGCAGGTCCTACGATACGATCCTCATTCTCTTCATCACTATCTTCATCATTTAAAGTAGCTTCCTTTTGTTTCTTCATTAATTATTTTTATTTATTATAAGGTATGGTTGTTGAAAGAAAAGAAAATAACGAAATCTAAGTATAGTGTTAGATATTACATACCTCTTCATAAATCATTTTGGCAAACGACTTTGACCCAGCATAATGTATCACATCATTCTTTGACCTGTTTTCTTTGTTCTGGGCACTAATTTCCTACAAAATAATTGAAAAATGATACAACAAATGAATGAAAGAATGAAACGTTGAAATCTTTGGAAAACGATATAAATAGAAAAAAATGTAGTAAACTTAACTTGAAATTTTTTGACATCCACCTATTGCACAAGATCTGCCAGTCCTCGTAAGTTACTTCAGGATGTGTGTTGCGGCGTGCACTTTCTTCTGTTTCAAATTGGTTAAGATGTTCTTTCAAACGGTACCTATACTTCCTATGAGTAATGGCTAATGCGTTATCTGCGCATTCCTTAGCTTTTGAATCCTTTTCACAATCAACTCTGAATTCTTCCTGTAGTTTTTCACATGAATAAGCCATAAATAAATATCATTTTAAAGAAGGAAAAATAACAGAATCCTGATTTTGGAAAGCTAAAAAAGAAAAAATTACAAATTATTTTTCATATCATCTAAATATACAAAGAAATCTCACACAAAGATATGCATTAATTAAGGCAAACCTTTATTTTACAATATAAGAACTGTTTATGAGATTTCGGAATCTTCAGCCAATTGTTATAGCATAGTGGAATGTAATCACGAGCAATGATCCCAAGCTCTCTCTCCCAAAAATCTGAATATTCCTCCACCGGTTTTGAATAATCGTCGTTAAACTTAATCGGAATGATACCCCCATTGTAATTTTTGATTTTATATTTTTTTTTTGTTTACAGCTTTTCCACGCTTCGGGAATTCTCTTGAAGAACCTGAAAAATAAAAGACATGAAAGTAACTTGTAAAAGTATTTTGAGACCTACTTTTAGTAAATTCAAAGACCAAGTGTAGTAAATGTAAAGATTAGAAAATATCACCTTCCACTATTGGTTGTGGCTGGGACGATGCAGGAGCATTTTGGGTGAGTTCATTGTTAGATCTCAAAGAGCGACGAGGTTTATTGGATGCCATGGTATATTACAGCAAAAGGCGAATAAAATCTTTATAACGAATCAAAAAATCGATAGATTAGAGAGTAACAATTAAGTAAGAGGGAGAAGTATTAAAATAACAAGACAATAGAAAATTAATATAAAGAAAAATAATAGATAATGTGAATGTAAAAAAAGAAGTAATAATAAGACAAAAAGATAAAAACAATACATATTCTAAAACTTAATGTTCAAGTACTGAAGACAATTTAACTTCAAATTTCCATGTGTTCAACAAAAAATGAATAAAAATAAAACTCATCACATGTCATCCAAATCAGTATCATCTTCACTAAGCAATTCTTCTTCCTCGTCTGAATTGTCTTCAATGGAGATTTCATCATTGTCTTCAAGAAAGTCAAATTCATAACGTGATTCTTGACTAGTTTTAAGAATTATTTCAGCATCAATACTTTCAACCTCCAAGCCATCCCTATTCAAAGGGAGTGGATCCATGTCAAAGTCCGCCGCCTCAACAACCCTATCCACAATACATGGTTCATCCTCTTGATATGCTGCAGTACACATTTCAGCTGTAAGTTTGCTATCATCCTCCATTTCAAGAACATCATAGGAGCTTCTATGTGTTATATCTTGAATGACCTCCCACGTCCCTCGTAATTTGCTGTCTTTGACGAAGAAGACTTGTTTAGCTTGATTAGCCAACACAAAAGGCTTATCTTTGTACCATTTACGGGCTATGTTTATGCTCCTAAAATAAGTATCACTCTTAATACCAGTCTTTGTGTTGAACCAATCGCATTTAAATAGGACAACCCGCCTTTTCAAAGGGTATTGTAACTCAATGATATCTGTCAAGACGCCATAGTAATCAAGGTCCTCTGTTTTGACTAACACACCACTATTTTGTGTTCTCGATTTCTCTCCCTTTCCTTTGTATGGAACCTAACTCCGTTTACAATGCAACCAGAATATCGATGTATCCGAGATTCAGGTCCACACGCTAATGAATAAAGGTCATCATTAATTGTTGACTTGTTATGATAACGCTCTTCTTTTATCTATGAAAAATTTGTAGAGTGTTAAACTAATGCACAAGGACACAACATCTAAAAGAAATGGTAGGTATGTCAAGCACATTATAGACTTACCAGTGTTTCCAACCATCTGGGAAATTCTTTTGCGTGTCTGGATTGTACATTAACCGTATTTTCTTGCTCAAGTGTAGCCTTGTGTGCACTAAATAATTATGTGATATTAATATATGCATTTTATAATTTACAAGTAGATAATTTAAAAAAAAAAAAATACAATATATAACTTACAGTGCATATGACTCAATTTCTGGACAATTATTTAACACGTAGAATCGAGCCTTTTGTATGCTTGCAATGTCAAGTATTTCTAAACTTCCAGACCCTAAAGGACGAACCACTTGCCTTAGCTGTGAAAAAGTGGACCGATTGGTACGATAGTCGCCCTCGTGATTTCTTTCTTCTCGATTAAATCGTGTCTCAATCCTTTGAAGAAACCTTGAGCAAAATGTAACACATTCATTGTCCACATAAGCTTCGGCAATGGACCCTTCAGGACGTGCCTTATTATGCACATAAGACTTAAGAGTATGTAAAAACCTGCATACACATCAAAATACTTATACATAATTAAATATCATGTAATGCCCCCAAAACATTTTATGTATTAGAAATATACATCACCTTTCAATGGGATACATCCACCGATATTGGGCAGGTCCTGCGATGATAGCCTCACGTGGCAAACGCATAACTAAGTGCACCATTATGTCAAAAAATGATAAAGGAAATATCATCTCTAACTTACATATTATAATAGCAATGTCCCTTTCTAATGCCTCTAAGACATCCATTTTAAGGGTCCGACAACACATCTCCTTAAAGAATAAACCAAGCTCTGCTATCGCATTACAAATATCAACGGGTAACAATCCCCGTATAGCTAGAGGGAGGAGACGCTGTAAGAGAACATGTGAATCATGACTTTTCAATCCAGATATCTTACATTCACTGACATTCACACAACGGCTTATGTTCGACGCATAACCATCTGGGAATTTCACCGACTTTAACCAATCACACAATTGCCTTTTTTCATCCTTTGACAATGTGTAACGCGCAAGTGGCATCTCAAATTTCTCACCATTACGCCTAAGATGAAGTTCTTTTCTAATACCCATTTCTTCTAAATCCATCCGACTTTTGAACGTATCTTTCGTCTTTCCTTCAACGTTCATTAATGTCCCCAATACGTTATCACATATGTTTTTCTCTATGTGCATAACATCCAAGTTGTGCCGCAACAAAAGCGTTCTCCAATAAGGCAATTCAAAGAATATACTCTTTTTTGTCCAATTAAGTTCCTCCTTCCCACGAGTCCACTTCTTATTGTTTGGTCCTTTTCCGAATCTAACCTCGGGTATGAGATTAAGTTGTTCTAGAATATCATCACCAGTCAACTGCTTTGGTGGCTGTCTTTCTTCCTTCTCACCATTAAATTACTTATAACGCTTCCTATAAGCGTGTTCGGATCACAAAAAAATACAAGCTCCCACGTAACATATCTTCTTTCCATGACTCAAATAAGAAGAACATGTGTGTTTGTTACAATTTGGACATGCCATATAACCCTTTGTCATCCATCTGGATGTCATCGCATAGGCGGGAAAATCATGTATAGTCCAAATCAACCCCGCATGCATGTTAAAGTGAGATTTGCTATAGGCATCATATGTCATCACACCATCCATCCACAATTCTTTCAACTCATCGATCAACGGTCGCAAGTACACATCAATGTCATTACCAGGTGATTTAGGACCAGGAATAAGCAATGACATAAACATATATGGTTCCTTCATACATATCCAAGGTGGCAAATTGTAAGGCACAATAATTACAGGCCACATACTATAAGCATTGCTCATGTTACCAAATGGATTAAAACCATCACATGCTAACCCGAGACGAACATTACGAGGATCGGCAGCAAACCAACTATGCTTATTGTCAAATTCCTCCCAAGCTTTTGAATCAGCTGGATGTCTTAACACATTTGTCTCTTTGACGCGTTTCTCCTTATGCCACCGCATGTCTACGGTTGTATCCCTTGACATAAACAATTGTTGAAGCCTGTGTTTAAAATGAAAGTATCGTAGAACTTTTTGAGGAATTTTCTTACCTTTACCTTCGCGAGATTTATACCTTGACTCACCACACTATGGACAACATTCTTTACCTTCATTCTCCTTCCAGAATAGAGCACAATCATTTTTACATGCATGGATGGAATCGTATCCGAGACCCAAGTCACGTAACAAGCTTTTAGTCTCGTAATATGACTTTGGCAACGTGTTGTCATTAGGAAGCAACTCCTCTTTTAGCAACTTAAGCAACATGTCAAAACTTTTGTTGGTAATTCGGCCTACAACTTTCATATGGAACAACTTTAATATTGCTGACAACTTAGAGTTTTTCTGACAACCTGGCCACAATTCACATTGTGCGTCATTTAGCAATTTCTTAAATCTTTCGTCTCCCACATCAACTTCAAGTGGATCTTCTGCTTGTTCTGCATTAGTGAATGTTCCCATTCGTACATTATCCAGCAGTTCAAATGCATTGTCTTCGTTTCCACGTCCCTCATCGGCATTATCCCCATTGTCGGTATTAAAATCATATTCTGTATTAATAGTACTAGTGATGTTAACAGTACCCTCCCCGTGCCATATCCAATTAGTATACGACTTGTACATCCCACACTGAAATAGATGTTTTTCAACCTCCTTAATTGGCTTATACACAGTATTTTTGCACAAACGACACGGACATCTGATCCTACCCTGCCCATCTTTATGTCTGTTAGCCAACTTTATGAAGTTTCTTATGCCTTTATTGTACCCTTCACTACCCCTAGCATGATGATGAATCCAAGACTTATCCATGTAACTGGTTCACCAAAAACAAAATCAATTATAGATACAATAGAATTGATGCATGTTGAATATATATGTGTATGTATAACTCTTTCAATTTCCTCATCCATGGTCCTATCCCATTAAATAGAAACATGAATAATGTATTAAAATAGATGCAATTGTGTGGAAATACATTTATTACTTTTTTACACATTATTTTGTATTTCAATTATGTCGAAATGTGTTATAAACATATATATATGTAAGGAACAACTTTATTTTGAACACATTATGTACAAGTATGTTCAGGACAAAAAATGTTATAACCTCCCAAACAACCAAAAAATGAAGGAACATAATAATTATTATTTTTACTAAATATAATATCTACCCGGATTAAATTCAAACATATTTATAAGAGAACCTTTTATTTAAACAAATTAAATTGAAGAAAACAATGAAGCTTAAAAATAACATCAATCAAAACATGAACAAACAATTCCGTATAAAATACAAAACAGAATCATATAGTTCTGTCCACAAATTCAACTATATATCACAATGTTAAGACGAAGCCAAAACCTAAGAGATCAAAAACAAAAGCCTCATTTCCTAGCACTTCATTATCTAGATGTGAACTAATTTCTAATGAAAAATCACTAAATCTGAACCAAAAGGAGGATAAAACAACACTATTTAGTTCAAATCCAAAGCCAAACAAAACCACATGTATATAGAAACAAGATATTCAAAAAAAAAAAAAAAAAAAAAAAGTAAACTTAAAATCTAATCAAAACACATGGAGACAAATTTACCGAAACAAATAGAACAGGAAATTAAGAAATCACAAGACATTGAAAATTGGACTGTTTAATTACAAAATCACAAGATCACCTAATTTACATCCCATGTGGGACAGAACACATCTACGCAACATAAAAAATGGTGTCTTTGGGTTTGCTTTTTTACTTCTAAATTTTGGTATGAATTCTGATCAGTATACTCGTAGTCTTGTATAAAAGTAAAATTTGGAAATTGAGCAAAGGTGATCTATGTACCCGCTCTAGGTCAATTTCATATTGGAGAATCCAATTATGTATAAAGCCTTGAAACTTCCAATAGTTGAAAGAATTAACATGACTACAATTGTGTCCAGGAATATAAAAATAAAAATAAAAAAATCTGTTATAGCCTCCCAAACAACCAGAAAATGAAGGAACATAATAATTATTTTTTTTCCTAAAGATAATTTTTTCCCAGATTTAATTCAAACAAGTTTTTATTTTTGGGCAACACATGAACAGATCTGTATAGAATACAAAACAGAATCATAGAGTTTTGTCCATAACTTCAACTATATATCACAATGTTAGAAGAAACCAAAACCTAATAAATCAAAAACAAAAGCCCCATTTCCTAGTACTTCATTATCTAGATGTGAACTAATACAAATACTCACACACACACACATATATGTATATATAAGGCCATAAAAAACATGTGTGTTAAATCTATTGAACTGGTTTCTTTTACTTTTTGAACAAAGCACATTGAGTTAGATATAAAAATACTCAACAAATTACACCATACACACAAAACAATAAATAAAGAGATAACTCTAGCCTCACCAAGCCAAAAAGCAAATATACAAATCTAAAAAGCAACGGGAAAAAAAAATTAAATATAGAAAATAAAAAACACTTACAACACCCGTAGAAGAGTAAGTAGTGACACTGAACTTCTAGTCGCTCTGGTAATCCTTATAGAGAAGATCTACGGCACGAAACAAAGAAGCAAATGATAGAAAACATTCCAAGCTATCAATCCAATCAACTGAGACAAATGGATGGGGTATTCCAAAAATATAAAGGATGGGCTCTTTATGCGTTCAACTAAACATTTTGAGCTAATGCAAAATTTACAAATCCATTGAATTGATAACATTTTTGGCTGCTCAAGTGGATCAGTAATGCTGGGTATTAGAGATTTTCGTAAATACACAATACACAAGTGTTGCATTCTATAACAATTGGTTACCAAAAAATTGTTAAAATAGCTCAGTAATCTTTTGAAAAATAAAGCTTAAATTTGGTATTTTTAAAACTGTAAGATTAGCAATACAAAATAATAGGGATCATCGAGTCACTTGTTGAATTTAAAGTATTATAGGAAAAAAAATCCCCAAGAAACAATTTAGTGACAAATAACAATTTAATAAATAGCTAGTGAGTCAAGCATAATTAGGGAAAAAGTCCCAGATATTGGATCAATTTGGGGTGACCTGGGAGGCACTCTCCTAGTTGGTGTGACTTTCAGCACCACTCTAACCAATTCGTGCGCACCAAGACGGGGCGTGACACCTTCTCCTTGTCAGATAAATATATATATATATATATATATATATATATACATATATATTTTATATAATACTAACTAAAAAATGAAAGAAGAAAAAAAAAAACAAAAACAAACAAACAAAACAAAACCCTCTCTTAAACATCTTGCGAAGCTAGAACCAAGTCTGCAGAACTGGAAAAGGCAAAGTGATGGATTAAGCTGTACAGTTTCAAAATAACATTTGTCCTTGGACACATACTCTGCACTTCTTCTTATCTACATGATACACTCTAGTTATCAAAAAAAAAAAATTTGTTTTGTTTTGTTGGCTATAGTTATCAATTAATTAGCTTTACAGCTAACTTGCACTCTACTTGTGGATAAGAAGATCAATGGGATATAAAGTCTTGTTTATACATTCTGTTTTCTTGTCCAATAAAACTTTTTTAAAATTTAGTTCCAAAAGAAGATGGATACAACTCAGGCCAATAATTTATAATACTACTAAATTTAGTTTGTTATGATTTTTTTTTTTCCAAAAAAAAAAAAAAATACGTTAAAACCCATCAGTACCATTTAGGTTAATGCAAAATTAAAAAATTTCCAAAGCCATAAGAAGAATATTCAAAAATGAAAAAGTTGGGTTTGTGAGAAGATGACGGACCTGTTGCAGGGAGTGTCTAGAGTAGGAAAGTGGGTGAGATCAGAATACAAAGAAGGAAGAAGAAGCTTTGTCCACCATTGATGGACTGACTTTGCTGCCTCCCAATTAAAATGAATTAGATGTTCACCCAATTAGACAAAGAAGAAGCCAATAAACTGCAAATTATATATTACTAAGATCAATCAACAAAACCCACAAAAAAGGATTGACTTTCCAGCAAGAAAATTAAATTAATGAAGTAGCTTAGTTTATAGATTGTGCAAAGAATCTACTCTTATACGAATTATGAAATTTTATATTATTCTCAAAGTACGCGAGATATCAGGTTCTTCAATGGATTAAAAAGAAAAAGAAGTGAAGCCAATTGTCTATTTTACTTCATAATAGCAATATATAGCATAACTCCTTCAAAATATATATATAAGAAAATTTATTCTGTTTTATTTTATATTTTATTTTATTTTATAATTTTTTTAATAGAAACTCACTCTTACATTCCACTTTTTCTTTTAAGGGATTTAAACCTAGATCTTCTATTTTGAAAGGTAAAAAAGTGCCACTATTTTAAAAGTAAAGTTTATGTTTTGCATTACAATCATATGTTTGAGAAAATTTAGAAAACTTAACTGCAGAAGGAAAGCAGAAGGAATATATATTTTTAGCCTAGCAATTGGTTGAAGTTTGATTAGAAGTTAGAGGGTAAGTAGACGACTCCAACAGAAGCTCACACACCAACTGTAGGGCTTCCCACCAACTGGGACATAAAGCACGTCTACCATAAGGAAATTCCTAATGTAATAATGTACAATTTGGAAGGATGAGCGCGACAAGAACTTATCTTCTGATTTCAAGTTTTAAAAATCTTCTCCAGCATTCCACAATTCTAAATCAAAATAAAAATTCAAAGAAGACCTTTACAATTCTTCTTTTTTAATTTTTCTGTCTCATTTTCACTAAAAATTTAAAATTCAAAGTTAATCATAACTTGATCCTAATCCAAATACAGAGTTCCATGCATGACTACTTACCAAATTAAATATTGATCTTTGAACCCACCCCCCGTTTTCCTTTTTGTTACATTTTTTTTTTCCTTAATTTCGTTTTGAGTACAAATATGGTTGTTAAGCAGTGAACAATAAAGCGAACACTCAAGTTTTGTGCATCTAAAACATTTATGTTAATTATATGCATGTGTATATGTGTGTATATAGTGAATGTATACGCAATTAGGGTTCATTAATTGGGAAATAAGGGAATTGAGGAGTGAAAATTACCGGCGGTGGGATTGATGTTGAAGACGGCAGAGAGTGTTAGAGGACTCGTCGATAGGAGAGCAGAGGATATCAAGAAAGATCGTTTCCGGCTGCTGTTGTTGTTCGGCTCTTCAAGACCTCCATGTTGATATCCACTTTTGCGAAAGAGAAAATTAGTTGGCAATGACTTGAATTGAAAAGAAAAAGATCAATATTGGGGAAGACCATACAAGTTTTTCAGCACCAGATGTCATGTAAAGGCAGAGGGATCATCATCGTCTGAGATAGACGGAAGGAGAAGAGCTAGCTAGGGCAATCCTTCAGAAAGAGGGCAGAACAAGTTTAATATAATTGAGAGGGTTCTGCACAAGTGTCTCCCTTGTGGGCAAAATATATATATGCTAATTGACCGAAACTACGTCGTTTTAGAAGGATAGTTTTGTAAAATTACCTGGTAAGTAATCAAGGATGGTACGTTTACCGTCCCAAAAGGCCATTTTCATAATTTTTTTATTAAAAAAAATATAAATATGGCGCTAAATTTTCGCGCTAACAAATTGTAGGGGGTGGAATTTTTTTTTTTTTTTTTGGTATTTTAGGCTTTTTTGGGTAATTTGGGACAAACTGCCCCTTCCGTCCCAAATAAACTACCTTTTTGAGACAAATTTGAAACTGTCCCTAATTGTCCGTCCCTGTTGCCCAGAATTCTTGTAGTGCAATCTGCCGCTGTCATGGAAGTAGGAAGGTCCCTCACACCTTGCCTACGGAGTTCTGCCTGAGCCCATGGTTGCAATCCGGACATGAAATTGAACAGCTTGTCTTCCTCTGAAATATTTCGAATGTCCAGCATCAAGGAACTAAAGTCCTTCACATAGTCACGAACGATGCCTGTGTGCTTCAATTTCTTCAGAGATTCCCTTGCAATCCATGCAGTGTTCTGAGGCAAGAACTGGTCTTTCAATTCCTTCTTAAGGGTCTCCCAAACTTCAATCTAAGGCCTACCAGCAGAAGCATCGTCCTCTGTCCTTGTGCGCCACCATAGTTTTGCATCACCAGACAAATACATGCTTGTAATGGTCACCTTCTCGCCATCGGGGATTCGAGCAGCCTTAAAGTACTGCTCCATGTCCCATAGGAAATTCTCCAACTCTTTGGCATTTCGGGTACCACTGAAAGACTTGGGATCCGACACCTTGATCTTCTGTGAAAGAGGATCACCACCGCCTCTGGAACTCCCATGAATGGCCCTCTTCACCAAGGACACTTCATCTTCAAGGTCTTTCAGGTTCTTGAAGACGTCAGTCAATGACTCAACATCTTCAGAGATGCGGGTCAATTGCTCTTTGGTGGCCTGCATGAAGTCACCAAACCCATCAGGATCAGTCTTCAAGATCTTCACTTTAGAAGCCAAGTTTTCAATTCGAACAACAAAGCTCTCTGCACCATCTTGTACCTCTGTTTCTGTAGGAAACCCACAAACTCTTCCAAACGGGAAACTCTCTCACGAGTATTACCTTCAGCCATCCTGGAACGGGGCTCTGATACCAATTATTGCAGGGCTAAATTACCCCATGAATTTTTGCCTCTGTAATGGCACTTGGGGCCACCAAGTCTCAGCCAACACAACAACACAATACACACAGTATAGAAACGTAAAGAAGGCACACACTGTTTACAGGGACAAGCCCCAACCTTTGCTCATATTAAACATATTACAAAGGAACATAAGTTCGTACAAGGAACAACCAAGGCTCACACCCTCCTCTCTGTTCCCTCTACAAAGCCCACCTTAGCATTATATAGGCCACTCTCAAAACCGCCCATAACTGCCCACTAAGATGATGGATGACACCCCCATCCACCTAGGGTCGTGCTGGCACCCTCCAAATATGCCAGCACTATAATGCAGTTGACAAGCCCAACTGCTAGACTTGTTGGCATGTTCTGTTTATGCCACATAACTACAAGAAGTTACATTCTGCATAGTAGAAGAAACCACCCTTAACCGCCTATGTGTTGGTCCTCTCAGAATTGTGCCACATGCTTGGGAGGTTACTCAGCACTCCCCCACTTCCCATGATGAGTGGGAAGTGCTAGTAACTTCCCCCAACCGATCGAGCCCACTAAGCCACCACTTCTTGTAACCGCAAGCCATGACTTTGTGTTGTCCATGCTCTAGCCACATCTGAGTCAACCTTGTGAACCTAGCCCAAGCCAAGTCCACCAATCTGCACCCACATATATATGTCTCTGAGTGCACGGCGTGCCAAGCCATGCACGCCCGTGCGCACGCTCGGGTGCACGCCAAAGTGCACGTCGCCGCACACACTAGTGCCCTTCTACGTGCGCCATGTTTGAACCCTCATGCGCCCGTGGCTGTACGCCAGCCTGGACGCCCATGCGCACACCGAGCTAGACGCTCGCGCACACTAGGTTGGACGCCTGCCCGCGCGCCCACCTGCACGCCCGCATGCGCGCCGCTGCACACCAGCGCGCGTGTCGGTGCCCACTTGTTTGCCCTTCAATATCTTGGATGCTCCCCACTTGTGCAACCATCTTGGAGTGGTGCAACACGTGGCCATGCACGTTGGCTAAGCCCTCTAAGCAAGTCATGCCATAGCCCAACCGATGTGCTCAACAGACCCCTCCCTAGTATAGTCTTAAGGAAATCCAACACTCTGACAGGAGTAGACATCACCCATGCTTGAGGAGTCATAATGGCCTTTCAAGCCTTTCCCGACATCCAAATTAAGTGCCGTCTGCGCCAACCAGCTTCTATGGACTCAAGATACCTCCCATAAAGATCCCAAGTCAAAACTCCAAGTTTCACTTTTCGCCATATTTACGAAAGTGCCACTGGGCACCCCCAGTGCACGCCGAGCATTTTTTTAAGCATCTTGTGTGCACGCTGACAACCCACTGAGCATCCTCATGGCTGTCTAACCAAAGCCAAAGTATTCCCAAGACATGGCATGGCCTTGAAATGCCCATGTCTTCCCTTGGACAACCGTCAAGGGGCTAATAGTTTGGTATTACATTGTTTGGGTGTGAAGTTTGTGTGGCTGTGGATGCGATTGCTAAGGGAAGGTAATTATTGCCACGACTTGTACATTTATATGGATGAATCACATGAGATGAATTTTCAATGGAAAATGTTAATAATATTTTTAATTTGGTAATTAGTTATAATAATTAGAAAAATGTTAAATAATTAAAAAAATACTTAGTTGTTGTTACTGTGACTATTTGGAAGTTTATTTAAACATCTAACCATCCGGCCTAAGAAATAGGTAAAATAAAAAATTAAATTAAATTAAGTGATGAATAACATAGTGAGAAATCCATTAAATAAATGGTTTAATGTTTTAACTTAAATAGGTCTGTAACCCAATAATTAATTTATGTATTAAATGTAAATATAATGAATTTTTTTTTAGATAAATGGATGATTAAATTCATGAAATGAGAATAAATGGGACAATAGAATTACAAAAAAGGTGAAATATTTTCGAATCTATATTTAAATAATAGAAACTGACACTATTAATGCAAAACCTGACACTATTAATACAAAAGTCTAGGAGTTTCGTGTCTTGTTCACTCAAATTTGCAACAATGGCTCAGCCTTTAAATTGAATGGGGTAAAATTGATTTGACTACACCAGTTTTTAATCTGTACAAGCATATATTAAGTAACAAAAGTGACCCCACAAACAAATTAAGCCACCGTGTCGATCTAAAAGGCCACCACAAGACAATTATCAGGTGAATGGCCATGATTTACTTCTAAAACACTCAATTTTTCCCATCACCTAAAGCCTTTTGAAGGACATAATTCTATAGCATGATATCTCATATACAGAACATAGGCATTCGTTGCGGTGAAACCCAGGGATTGCTGATGAAATCTGAGTGAAGGCGACACAAAAATTCCTCTCCAATGTCATTGGCCATTTATTCCACGGTGCTGCAGCGATTCAGTTTGTCCATTGTCACGGTACTTTTTCTTGCTCTTGGTCTTGTCGTGACAGGCTTTACGGACAGCATGCTGGACCCGTTTCTCGTGTTCTTTGAGCATTTCCTCGATGTTTCCACCCAGAGGAAACAATGGTCCTGAGTAGTGGATCTGATTCTTCTTGGGAGAAAAAACCTAGTATCACAAGTCATGGCCAAAATGATGAGTATATTACTAAAAAAAAGAATGGTGCTTGAAAATTCAGAACTGGAACGTCTTTCACACACAAAGTTTGTTTCACCACAACATGAGTCTCATGAAAAATCCAGGAATTTGTCAACCATGTAGGTGTTTTCTTTTAACATTTTTTTATTATAAAAATGATAGGTTGTAAAGAAAATGATTCTTTACCTTTCCAGATGTCCGTTCATCATTCTTATGAGAAGAATTTGGTCCATCCAGTAAATGATGGGACCATTCAAGATTTTCAGATGATTCCGCACCATCCAGCTGGTTATATCTGGCATTCAGGGGCTCCTCTGGCCAGTGTGGATAGGCATTTGTCTCTCTGCTAAGACCTGACCGTGAACTACCTCGAACTGTTGCTGAATTGGAAAGCTTGGACAATTGGCCTTCTGCTCCCTGAGGTTTGAAAGATCCTTGTGGCCTCCACTCTGTACCTAGCCCCGAAGACCCAAATGCTCATTGAGAACCCATCAAGGCCTCATCTTCATTCACATTCATATATACTGCAGATTGAAGTGCACCAGGTTTAATTGATTGGCAAGAACTGGAGAAACTATTTTTTGATGTTCCTCCAGAAGGTCCAATAGGAAAGCCAGAACCGCCATCTTCTTCAGGATTGTATTTCTCACTCTTGCTTTTAGGGTGTGACTGCTCTTTTTGCTTCTGAACGTATCTAATTCACTCATTGGTATACAAAAAAGAATAAATAGCAGTTAAATTCACTCATTGGTATTCACTCACACTTTTTTTGTTTCCTGAACCACTCACACTTAAATTTATACAAGGCTTCACAAATAAGGAAATACCTGTATGGACTCCCGCAACTCAGCATTAGCTTCTAGCACAGGCGCTGCTTTGAATCCTCTGGAACCCTTTCGAGAAGATTCAAGTTCACGTCCCTTACCAGCAGCTGCTCTTTGCCTGATACCAAGAGGGACACAGATATGTAGTGTAAATAAGGTGTAAAATGGTCAACTTCCTTTGGCAGAGGAGTTCAAGGTGTTCCAAACAAGATATCCCCTTTTTTCTTGTTCTTTTTTTTTTCCAGTAATAAGAGTTCTTCCTTGTTCAGGATAAGATATTTCAAACATTCCTATGAGTACATTTTCAGAAGCATGAATGACACTAATCTCCATGCAACCTTAACTGTGTTTTAACATAGGATGCAAATGCAAATCCATAACAGTTTTGCCTGTTTCTTTTGAACTCAAGAGAGAGAGAGAGTTAATATTTTAATAGTGGGAACAACGTACCTTCTTGCATCCTCATCTCGGAGTTTGGCATCAAGCTCTTTGCTAGGTGGATACTCGGGCAAACTTGACGGATCACAGGGAAGAGGCTTCGCTGTGAAAAACTGAAGAAGAAACTCAACATTAAAAATGGTAATTACCCAAAAATCAGCAAATCAACTCGCGGAAATGATCAGTAAGAATACCCCAAAAGAAAATACTTAAAACAATTATTTTAATTTTTTTATTTTTATTTTGGAGGAATAAAAGCATTATATCCTACCAGAATTGTAATGGTAGAACTTTTGGGTGGGAACCCAAAGTTTTTCCAACAATCACCATTCCACATAACCCCCACGTAACATAAAGAGATACGCAACAGATGGTCAGCTCTAAAAGTTTATTGTTAGCTGATTCTAGTGTGCAGACAGACCTTAGATGAGAAGTGGAAAGGTACAATGTCAACCTAAGAAATATGGAAACGGATATGGGACACGGATACGATACGACAAATTCTAAAAGATTAAGACACGGACACGGCGGGAACACGACAAATAACAAATGTATTTATATATGTGTGTGACTGTACTTTTAAAAATTAATAGTGTTTCTTTTTATCAACCTAATAATAAAAATAAATAAATAAATAATATTAATAAAATGTGTTTTGCTTGGAAAAAGAAAGAATGATAGAAAGAGGATTAATTAAGAAAGAGAAAAAGAAACAAAGAAACAAAGAGGATCAGGATTTGGTTAGAAAAAGAATTAGAGCTTAGTTAAAAATAAAGGCAAGAATCCATAGAAGAGAAAAATTTCACAAAAACAAGAGGAAAAAGGAAAAAGAGACGCACAAATAATTTTGTTGTGAAAGGAAAAAAAAGGATTTAGGGTATATGAAGAAGAAGAAGAAGAAGAAGATGAGAGAAAAGATGAGAAATTGACACCATCCGCCAGCAGCGAAGCTTGGTCGGTGGGACAATAAGAGAGTCAAAGATGATCATGCAAGATTTTGAACCTTTGAAACTAAAATATAGCATAAATATCTTATTATTTTAATATAAAATTGTTATACAAAACAACTTTTAAGTAATTATATGTAGTGTCGGGATGCGTCCAGCACGTGTCGGTGTCCGATACGGATTCTTTGTCCTTTTAAGTATTTCCGTGCTTCCTACATGTCAACTTACCAAAACTATACCAAAAAAGTCTTCAAGGCAAGGAAGGCATTCCCAACTACCAAGAGTAAGTTTTCATTTAAGAGATTGTAGATGATGAGTATAAAGGCTCCAAGTTCATGGTTCTGGGGCAAAGCATAAGCCAAAAATAGAATGTGAACTAACAAAAAGGACCACAATTTTTTTTTTTTTTTTTGATAAACTACAAAAAGGACCACAATTTGAAAACTGTAAACACCAAGTGGAAAGTTGTTAGCCCCTTGACGAAGTATACAGCAAATTAACATAGCAATGAAAAGCTCAGCTTTACCTCGCTTTGAATCGCAGAAGAAGCTGATCCCCGGCCCTCGGGTTCAAATGCAAGGAGGACGTCCAAAAGGGTTAATGCCGAAGAAGGAAATTCCTTGAATGTCTCAGCAACGCAACGCAACGCAACGCTTGTAAGGGTGCTGAGGTTTAAAGATAGTCACATGGGACAATTTCGACTTTTCCCAGTACTCTTCAGTTGGAGAGAACCACAAAGTTTGAAAATTTTATGCAGTTGTTCCACCTATAAATGATAATTATGAGGAGATCAATAACCAATCAAATTCAGGTTATTTAAAGCCCACACAGGCACAAATATGGTGCTTTTACTAATTACATCACTTGCCATTAAATAATGGACACATCTTGAAAAGTAGAAAAATTACACTGTACTATAATGATGTGCTCAGCTCACCCCTGACATAAACATGGTTAAATCAATCCAATTTCAAATTCCTAATTTACAGCATTAATTGACTTTAAACATGAAATCGACCTGAGTTGTATCTACATTACCCTTCATATAGATTTTTTACTTTTTGGCCTTTTCCCTCAGACTTATAGTTTACTATTCGACCCACTTTGTTTTACTTGATTTAGTAAAAATTAAAGAGTTGAAGGTTCAAAGCAGATAGATCTTTTTTCATATTACCCACATAGATGAAGTGGTGCTTGCCACTGTTTGCAAATCTGTCATCGTAGAACACTTTCCTCTGGAGGAACTACACAACATATCAACCCCAAGAAACTAGAGACATTGTTGTGGGTTCAGTGGATTCATACTTATCTATTAAAGGGAAGAAGCATTTAGGAAGTGAAGGTACCTGGTCAATTCTCCTGGAGTTGGAGGAAGATTCTTTCTCTTAGAGGATCAATCAATCCCCTTGTCAAACTTGAAATTGGCAATGGAAGATCAACCAATTTTTGGTTTGGCAACTGGTGCCATCTTGGTCTACTTGTCCAGCTTGTTTCACCACAACAGCTCTCTGCAACAACTTATGACAACAAAACAAAAGTGTGTTCCTTCATTGACAACAACACATGGAACTTCCCAAACTCCATCACAGCCATCCTACCCCAACTACAATGCTCCTCATCCCTCCTAAACCCAAACTCTCACAGAGAAGACAAATTCATTTGGAAACCTTCTCCCTCAGGATTATTCTCCATTGCCTCGACAATGAAACAATTTAATAACCACTTGCCAACCCTCTGCGATAATCGATGCAAAGTCTTAAAGATCCATCCTTCTTCTTCGCAAAAAGAACCGATACTCCCCGGGGTGAAGCACTAGGACGAATAAAGCCCTTAGTTTTCAAATCATCCAATTGAGCTTTCAGCTCATCTAACTCTGCCGGTGCCATGCGGTACGGTGCCATAGAGATCGGCGCAATACTGGGAATAACGTCGATGGCAAAGACAACTTCTCGAAGAGGAGGAAGCTCAGTCAACTCCTCCGGAAAGACATCCAGAAACTCGTCTACAACTGCCGAAAAAACACGGCCCAAACCGCTACCCTCGTCAGCTAACAGGCTAGCTAAGAAGGACCTGTGGTGACTCTAGTCACTGATGCTAAAAATCATCGTCGAGTGGGAATCGCTTCGATCTCCCACGAAGTGAAAACAATCTCCCGTGAGAGTGTAGATAGACACTTGCCCGCAGAAGCAATCAATCGTGGCACGAAAGAAAGACAACCAGTCCATCCCGAGGATGACGTCAAAGCCCGTCATGTCAAAAATGACGAAATCGAACTCTAAAGTCCACCCAGCTATCTCGATAGCACAACCCTGACAAACACAGTCCAAAGACACTGGACCACCAACTGGTGTGTCAACACAAAGGAAACCATCCCGCTGTGTGACTTCCAAACCCAAGGAATGTGCAAATGATGTAGATATGAATGAATGCGATGCACCCATGTTAACAAGAACTCTAGCCCAAGAACTGAAAACTGGAAAAATACCTCGAACCGTAGAAGTCCCTACGGAGGTATCGGCCTGTGGCAATGCGTAAGCTCATCCCTAAGCTCCTGACTGCTAAGAACTGCCCTGGTGGCCCGACTGATGTCCGGAAGCAATAGGCATAGAACCTTTACCCAAATAAGAACTGTGATAGCCCAAGTTTTTAAACTCGGTGCGTCAGTGATGAACCGAAAGATGACCCAATGACGGATCCGAAATGTGGAAGCAAAAGACAAACAACGGTCTCTAGAGATACAACATGGCTCTAAGACGCCATTATGACCCTCAACGAGGTTACGGAACCCAAAAGAATCAAATGCGGAAGCAATGTTTTCAAAAACGAACAACAATGAACCTAGGGGCAAAAATGTCATTTTTAGCTTAAAAGTGGGTGCCACCGAGCACACCATTGGAAAGACAACAAAAAATTAACGAATTTAGACTCAAGAATCATTTGATTCGGAGTCCGGATGAAGAAGATATGGCAAACGAAAGAAGAATGGGCAAAATGGTCAAAAAGTTAACCCAAGACCATCTAATCGATTAAGAGATCCCTTCTAATCGATTAGAAGACCAAAAATCAGTGACCAACTCACTGCCCACGCTCATCTAAACGGTTACGAGATTCATTACCCGTACACTTGACCCGTACACTTGCACTACAACTCAGCAAAAACCTGGCAGTAGGGGTTTTTCGGGAAAAAAAATGAGATTTTGAGGCCCTAGATGACATTTTCTGGAAAAACACAAAGAAGAAACCACCCTCAAAATTGAGTTTTCTACGTGATTCTCGAGAAAAATTGAAAAATACTTGCAGTGAAATGCCCAAAATGCCCTCCCAAGAAAACTGGTCCAGAGGGTCCAAAAAGCTGCTAAATGGAAAAACAGAAGCTGAACTTTGCGATCGATTTCCGATACCAAGATGGCATTTTCTGAAAAAACACGAAGAAGAAACCCCCCCTAAAATCACATTTTCTAAGTGACTATGTGGAGAACATAATTTATTTCCCAAACAAAATTCCCAAAATACCCTTAGGTTAGATTATGCAACAAAAGTGTAAAATGAGTCCGTAGGAAGCTCATTTCACAAAAGAAGAAGCTTTGCCCAGAAACGACCATGCATGCAAACGTAACTTACCTAATAAGATGTGCTACAATGGTCCATGGCTTAAAAATATGGCCAATACAAAATATGACCCCTCAACGACCAAAATGCCAAAAACGAAGTTTGGAATGAAAACTTGGAATTTAAAATCTTGAAATGACTTCAAAATACCGTTTGACCTTTGGCCACACCTCATACATATTAAATGAATTCTAGATAACGAATTTCATACACAATACACGCTCCGGTGCAAAATAGCATATTAAAATGCATGATTTTCATATAATCTCATGAAGGGCAAAAATTTAACATCCATGATACAAATGTAATTCCAAAAGAAGTTTGGCCCTTTGCCTCATGTCATATACATAAAATGAGAATCAAAAGTGTGCTTAGGCACATTACAAGTTTAGAATCAAATATACACATTTGACAAATAAGACTACAATTGGCATTCCGAGTCAACCTTCACAAAAATGAAAGTCTTCAAGTCCACAAGTCATCCAAGCATAATAGGAGTCTCAACTTTAATTATTGTACCTGAAATATGCCCCAGTATCGTAGAGGTGAGTAATATAAAGCTACTCGTAGGAAATGAGCATGCATCGACCTACGTTTTACAAGTTTGCATGATTTAATTATTGTGGTTCATTACACCTAACGTCTATGTCAAAGGTGAAACTCAAGGAGCATCCTAGCTACCTAAGATCATTTCTAGCATCAATCACCTCATTCATGCAATTTTAGCAACATAGGGTCATGCTTACACAAAGCAACAACATAGGAGCATGCTTACACAAAGCAACAACATATAAATTCTCAAGGTTATCAACTTGAAGTCTAAATGTAACATCAACTAAATATAACAATTTAGCATAATTAGAATATCTAATACCACACATCAAGACATAGATTCTCTAGGTTATCAACTAGAAATCTAAAAGTGTAAAATCAACTAAATATAGCAATTTAGTATGGATGTACTTAACAACATCAAAATCGCCAATAGCCAAAACCACAAGTCAACAAGGTAAACATGATTGTCAACTTGGAATTGAATGCGAAAACAAATAATGGAAGACTTGGACATCACGTCTTGGATTTCCGTCGAGAACAAAATGGTTGTTCCGGGTACTAACCCGCAAGGAAAACCACCCTAGGTCCGCACTATCTCAATTGGGGAGAACTCATACCTCCCGCACTAAAGCCAAACTTTAGCCATATCACATGTAACAACAATGTCCCAAGACTCCAAAATAAACCAAATAAGTTCATAACTTATACATATTACTACTACATAGTAACAAGTTAGCAATATAACTCTCAATTGTGCATAATAAGCATTTGATATCCATAATGTTATAAAATCACAAGCCAACAATATATTCATATTAGAAACATACTCTCATGAATATAAATTTAACAACAATGCTCTTCAATGCATATAACACAATCAAGTGAATACATCACAAGTCTAAATCCATGCTCTTAAAATAGAAATAACTTTTAAAACATGATTAGATCCATGGATAAACAAGATAGAATTTAATTACATCAAAATAATTAAACTCTCTAGATTTCAAATCATTTCCAAATAGTCTCAATTTAATATATGATAAAAGACATATCATGGTCATTACATATATTCACACAAAAGCTTAATTAGGCCCATGAAACGACAAAGTAGATTTTAATTAATTCTCTTAATTAAAGTCTCTAGATTTCCAAACTCAACCAAATACTTTCAAATTAAAGTATGTTAACAAACATGCCAAAACTTAATTTAGAAGTATAATACAACTCAAGAACATGCAAGGTATGGTCATGAACTTTAATCTTTCACAAAAGATAAATATTAATTAAAAAGTGCAATTCTTATTTAATTAATCCAAATTTAATATATGTTAACCAACACATTAAAACAAGATTTTCTAGCATGCCACAATTCAAATCCAAGTTACACATCATGAATTGTAAATCTTATACAAAGAAATAAAAATTTCTAACTTTCTAGATTTGATACAAGGCATACATATATATTATATAATCATGGAAAACACACAATACAACACACAAATAATCCTAAAACATTCCCTACCTCCATTTGAGATGAAATCTCAAATCCCTACCAAAATAAATCGGCTCCGAATCCGACGAAACTCATAGGTTTTGTCGGGGACAACACCACGAACATGAATCCCAAGGAAGCCCCATCAAAAACACAACTTGACTTCAAACCCGAACTCAAGAAATGGCCAAAACGAGATTCCAATCGGTTGGAATCAAAGGCCTCGCCGAGAGGAACAATAAATATAAAGGCATCACCACTTTTTAATGAAGGGAAGAAGTCCAAAAGATGATAGAGAAGGTGGCAGCCATGGGAGGAGCTTGGACCAGCCATGAGAGAGGAGAGAGAGAGAAAAATCTGATTTTTCATCCACTAATCCCCTATTTATAGAAAAACCCAAAAAGCACCCCAAACGGGCCCCGTCGAATCCGAAAAAGTGAAATTCTAGCAGACGTGCTCAAACGGTAAAACTCCATGAACGAAAAAGATTTCAAATGAGAAAATATGAATAACGGAAGAAACGGTATCGAAAACTGAGTTCCGAGCAGAGAGTTATGCCCAAAACAAGTTTGGCGCAAACCGGGGCCAAAAATCATGAAACTGGAAAACATAGTCCAGGAGGAAATTCTAAGAGTCCATAACTCGACGAAATGTGAAAATGAATCCCGTATGAGGATCCAGGCTCAAAACAAGGCATTGAGCAATAACTTTCATTAATTGCACAATAGCCCCTCCAAAAAGTGAAAACTGCGAAACTGCCCCAGAATAAAAATATCTTCCAAAAGATATTTTCTTAGATAACCCTGAAATAAAATATCTTCAAAAGATATTTATGAAAAACACCCCAAGAAAAGAAAAAGTTTCCAAAGAACTTTGCATTTATGCCCCTATGGGCACCGAGAGCAACCAGAGTACTTTCTCACGAAAGTAAAGATACGTATCTCATAGAGATCATTGAGAATGAAGATACGTGAAGTCAAAAACCAACTCCGAACACAAGAAGTGTGGTTACGCAAACAGAGTGACAAACGAGGAAAAAACGAAATAGGGAAAAAGACAAAATAGGAAAAAGATAAAAAGTGAATAGTGTCGAAAAACGAAAAATGCGGAATTAACTCAGTCCTCAAAGGAAGTTGTCAATCCATAGAAAAGAGTCTCAGAAATCACTCTAGAGCACTCGAGACGACACTAATTGACAAGAAACCAAACTCAGAAGGGAAAAGACAACGGAAAAAATTTATCCGAAAAATCCAGGTCATTACAAGAACCAACTGACGATGCCACTTGCTGTGGTGCCTGAGACACCCTGAAACCCGACTGAATATTTGCAGATTGTGCCGGTGTGGCCTGTAAACCAGTGCCACTCTGTGCTCTGTTCAGTAGGCGTAGACACTCCCTCTTGAAATGTCTGGGCTGCTTACAGTAATAGCAACCCCCTTGAAGTCCCTGCGTCAAAGCTGAAGACTTACTCGTTTGAGAACGACTGCCCTGAAGCTGCAACTATGGACAACGAGGCTTGATGTGCCCCGGCTACTGACAGTGGTGACAAATCAATTTCCCTGAGGAAACAGGATCTGTGGGTACCAACCGAGCCTACTGCAACTGTCCCTGAACACGAGGACTGTCCCCAGCTTTAGCCTTCTTCCACTGAGCCCCAATAGATACTGCTAAAGCCTCTCCACAAGACTGCTTATATGACCCCTTGATTTTGCACTGATCATAGTCCTCTGCCTTAACCAACATAGCCTTCTGCATTACCTCCCCATAGGTCCTCAAATCCAACACTGAAATCCGTGGCCTAATATTAAGATGCAACCCATCCTGAAACTTCCTTGTCCTTAGCTCATCGGTAGCTACTATCTCCGGTGCATAACGAGAAAGGGAAATGAAGCGTGTCTCATACTCAATGACACTCATCATACCCTGATAGAGACCTGTGAACTGCACTCTCATATCCTGCCTCATAGCCCTCGAAAAGAAGCGGTCGAAGAACAATGTCCTGAACTCCTCCCAAGTCATCACCTCCACATCTTGGATATTGGTCATGGACCTCCACCAGACATCAGCATCTCCTATGAACATAGAGGCTGTCAAGGAGATCCTCAATAGGTCCGTAGATACTGTCATGCTATCAAGCTTGCGTATCATGATATCAAACCATGCCTCTGAAGCAAACGGATCCATATTCCCTACAAACTGGTCAATCTTAACCCGCTGTAACTTTATAAAGTAGTCCAATGCCTCATTAGCAACTGGTGCCGGTGCTGGTGCTGGTACCGGAATCTGCATCCCTACAATATGCTGACGAAACATATGTTGAATGGACTCTGGCATCCCTAGAGCCACTCCCTGTGCAATCTGCTCCTCATAAGTCGGTGCTTGTGGTAGATTAGGACCCACGTGTGATACCCCCACATTTCCACGTGTAGGCTGGCCAGGCCCACACCCGAAAATGCGAGAATATCAAAACAATATAGTACTTAAACGAACACAGAATACAAGAGGAATAAAAAAAATGATTAAATCGCTGAATGGAATTCTATTAATAAAATTAAATCTCTGTTACAAAAATATTTCCATGAGTTTCAAATTCTGAAAATATTATACAACTCGGGAATCCCATAAGTTAAGGACCCCTAAACCAAAATCTTATAAACCACCAGTTTATACAAAACATTTAACAATAATTAACTATACTAATTAAAGGTAAACAAGATGAGTAGATGAATGACAGTCTCCCAGCTGCGGATCCTCAACCTCGAGACTGGAACTTCTAATAACCTGAAAAATAAATCGTGGGTTAGACCCACGAGCAAGTTCCCTCTACCAAGCCTCTGAAAACCAATAAATAAAGCATCTCTAACCAACATCATCCTAATTAAAGTTTTAACCTTTAATATAAGATGTTACAAATATATATATAAAACTTTTATATAAAACAGTAATCCTATCAATTAATAGGTTCACTAATTTGATTAAACCATTCACCAACGATTAATTCTTAATCATCCCTAGACCAAAACCATCATTTATAAGTATTTAAATCACACAACTAGGCTTTGACAAATCATCCATGTCACCACCAGTAATATTTTGTTAACATGTATAAAATAATATACTATCCTGAAAATATTAGACTATTCTAATTTAAGAATATCTAATTAATCATAATCCAACCTATACATGCAGTAACCATAGATGATATATTTTAATCATCTAACACATAGCAATAATTGAACTTTGGCAAATCAACCATGCCATTAAAAATATATTTATTTATATATTGACAATTCAACCATGCCTTCTTTAAGTATATTTATTTATACCTTTGGCAAATCACCCATGCCTCCTTTAAGTATATTTATTTATACCTTTGGCAATTTAACCATGCCTCTTTTAAATATATTTATTTATACATGTGGCAATTCAACCATGCCTCCTCTAAGTATATATATTTATACTAACAACCTAGCAACTCATCCATGCTTCCGATGTATATATTTTTATTCATACAAATACCTAGGCAATATAATTACGCCTATGGCAACTCATCCATGTACAAATTGTAAGTTTAACAATAACTAATTTACACATAGATATCCCCTACTGATTATAAGCACATACTTAATTAAATAACCAGTCTATCCAAATATATCAAATAAGAAAGAATAATACTAATAATCTTAATTCACATACATATATATACATCTATTTAATATAATATATATGTGTATAATCCTTCCCTAATAACCCTTGGTTATTTCAATCCTATATATATATATATATACATCCTTCCTTCCTTACTAATCATAACTTAATAAAATCCCTTTTATACACACATATAGGTAAATATATATATATACTTATATATACATATATACACATCCTTCCATAACAATATAATAAATTATTATATTTACTCAAAAGAAATGCTACTAATCCTCACAGTAACACTCTATGGTTTTCAGAATACCAAGACACCTCCTCTAATGGTTGTTTTCAACCCCAATAAGCTTAAAACAAATTCTGAAAATTCACCGGACCTCACAGGACCTTAATGGAACCCTAAACAGTATCTCACGCGCCCCCACGCGCCACCACAAGCTCCTAAACACATCCCACGCGCTTCCACGCGCAACCACTAGCTGGCAGCTTCCTTCACGCGCTCCCACGCGCCTCTTACTTCTCTCTGACTAATGTGGCACACCTGCATTCGCTGGATGCATTCTTCTTTGTGCAGCGCGATGCACAGGATCGGCCGCCCTTCTTCAGCTAAATCTAACCGCCAGATCCGCATGTGTACCATCTTCCTATGAACCGTACCACACTGAATCATCCCACACCTATCTACTTTAATCAACAGCCCAGATCAGCGATTGCAACCTTTCCCACGTATACGCTAACACTGGATTATTCGCTAGTCATCATGACCATCCCATGGTCTTTATTTGAGGCGCACTGAAGTTCTTTATACCGCATCACACCAGATCCCTCTCCCTATGATCAAACCGCATCCAAGGGTCAGATCCGCGGCACACCATAGTTCTTTGTACCGCGCCGCACTGGATCACACCCTCTTTTGAGGCGCCGATTCTACAGATGCCGCCTCCAGTGTATACAGTGTATATATATATATATATATATAATTATACACATATATATTATATATATAATTTCTAAAATATCAGAAAAATATAAATAAAATCCAGAAAAATATAGAAAAAATTTCCAGAAATCCTAGAAAAATTCCAGAAATTATAATTAACCCTCTTGGTTCACAAATCAAACCTATACTTAATTTTAAACAATATGCACACCTATATACATAATTAAAATCCAACGAATCCACAAATTAAATATAATAATTTATGTTTTTTTTTTTTTTATTTCGATCTAACATGATTTCATTAATGATTTTAAACTAAATTCTGGCACCCAAGGTGATAAATTTATGGGTCCTAAGAGGAGAGTTAGAGACAACTTGCATGAAGATTTCGAAACGAAATCGAAACTTTAACCTTTGATTGTCTCTTCCAATTTCGGTATCCGCTTTCTCAGATCCGGCCTACTCCTTGTCCGTTCTCTCTTCTTTTTCCCTCTTTGTCTCTTTTATTTTTTTAACATGAAAACTTCTTAACCCTAAACCTTATGTGTATATTTATACACATTAAACCCTAAATCCTATTCGTAGTAGGATTACAAAATAAAATAATAAACTAATATTATTTAAATAATATAATATATATATATATAAACATATATTATATTACTTATGCATATATATATCTCCCATAATTAACCATCGGTTAATTAAATCCTAAATCCTATATATATATATCCATAAACCTATATCCTTCTGTAACACTTATCAATTAATTATATTTATATATAATTAAATCAATAAAAATGATTATTTAAATAATCAAATACCCATTGGCCTTTATTAATTAACCCATCAAGGCTTCATCCAAGCCCAAGACCATATCCTTTGGTCCAACATTCCTTAAGCCCAAACCAATTAATCTAAATAAATAAAATAATTAAATAAATACTTAAATTAAAATACTAATTACATAAAACACATAAATAAATAAGAATTTACAACTAAGTCACATCATATCAATACGCCACAATTCAATCAATAATTAAATACACACACATCAATCATCATATCAATTCAATAAATATCTAATCACAAAATAAAATCTAACTAAAATGAGACAATTAATCTAAACACTCAATTAAATAAAATAAATCATTTAAAAATAAAATAAAATTCATTAATCCCAATTAATAAATCTTTTAAATTATCGGGGTATTACACCACGCCACGAACTGGAATCTTGGGCCTCCTCGGACCCCTTGTAAACTCAGTCTCATCCACCTGCTCCTCAATGCCTTGACGTAAAGACTCTCCACGCGTGACAACCATGATGCTAAATGTACAAAAGGAAAGAGGTCAACAATAACACAAGCTATTAGGACCGAATGCAACTCACACTATAAAAACATGAAACACGAAGCAAGATAAGGAAAGCAACATACGGTCATGCTAAAATAATCAAAGAAAGCTCTTTAAACAACTAAGCACTTAAGCAAATAAGCATACATGTTAAACAAGGATGCTTTTTAAACACAAAAGCATATAAGCATAAAGATATGTTATAATACCAAGCGTATCACCAAAAAACACATAAACATGTTACAATGCCCAAAACATGTTATCAAAAGCATATGTATTTATCAAAGTAGATCAATAAAAATATGATATGCACCTAGAACCCGTCGCCCTAAGGTTTTCGAACCTGTGAGCTCTAATACCACCTGTAAGGACCCTGGTTTTTAGGCCAGTGCATCTTATAATAAACCGAACGTAAATCCGATAATGAATCAAGAATGTGGAAGCAAAAGGTAAAACAATGGTCTCTAGAGATACTATACATTTATAAAAACACCAATGTGATCCTCAATGAGATCATGAAACCCAAAGAAAATGAATGCGGAAACGACGTCTTAAAAACTGACAAGAATGAACCTAGGGGCAAAATGGTCATTTCATATAGAAATGGATGCTACTCAGCATACCATTGGAAATACAACAAAAAATTAATGAAGTTAGACTCAAGAATCACCTGATTCGGAGTTTGGACGGAGAAGATATGAAAATAAGAACAAAACGGCATTCTCCGATTTAAAGATACTGCGACCCTATCACACTAAAACTAATATAACTCTCACTACGGTTGGATTTTTTGAGTGTGGTTGGTATCATTGGAAATTTAACTTCAAGCTCTTGAGTTTAGGCTCAAGAATGACCTAATTTGGATCAGAAACGAAGGAGATATGACCCTCTGAAGTTGATGCAATAAAGCTGTCCAAGAAAAATCAGCGGGCTGATGAACAGTACTAGCCGGCCGAAACGCCATTTTTTACTAAAAGGCCACTGGAATTGGTCTCGAACAGTCATCAGTCGGCTGATGACTACTATCAGCCGACTGATGGACCTGGTAGTAGCAGAAAAATCTGCTGTAATCCATGGGGAAGGTGTTTGGCTCAATCCTAAGGCTATGCATGCTTCCCATTTGATCCGGACAAGTTTCAAAACATTCCCTAGCCTCATGTAAGCATCTAAAACATGCTAAATCAAAATTAAGCTTTAAATGATACCCCAATGCATGAATTTTGCTTAAATTTTCATAGATCATCCAAAAATAGTTCAAAAGTTGGAACTTGAGAGTTTTATGAAATGTAAACATGCACGCATACATAAAATGAATAAGTAGACGCGTTACAATGGCCTACGGCCCCATAGCAATTCATATGCAAAATATGACCCTTTAACCCTTGAAATCCCATATATTCCATAAACAAACTATGAAGTTAAACTAGCATACATATCATATAAGTGTCTTTGGCCCTTGGCCTCATTACATATACATCCAAAGAGTGTCAAAATATGCACTTAAGTGCACATTACATAGTTTGAACATTTAATACATGTTTTGTCAAAATAAACCAAAATGGAGCATGATATGCTAACAAGTGCATATTCTAACATAATAAAAATACTCCAACTAGTCAAGCAATCCTAAGGGTATTGTGCATCCCACAATGATGCTTTTTTACCTGAAAAACACCCGGTAACTTCGGGGTGAGTAAACAAGTTTACTCGTAGGGAATGAGCATGCATGAACCTACTTTAAACAACTTTGCAATTTGATATAAATCAATTCATAATGTTCAACTGACATTGGAACTTTCAACACAATGCAATAAGATATAAACTCATAAAGTTATCAACTTGGAATTTAAATGCGAAATCAAACCAAAGTGGATACTTGGACATCACGCCAGATGAAACCGACACCATAGTTACTTTAGGGTTACTAGCCCATGGGTAACCTCTCTATGTGTGCATTAGACTTGTAGAGGGACAATCCCCCGTACTAGAACCATGCCCTAGCCTTAGTCATAACAACGACATCCCAAGTTTCCAAAATCAACAATTTGTGCAACAACGCATATATATTAACATAAACATATATATACAATGTGAAACCATCTACCATGCACAAACCAATTTTGGAAATACAATACATGCCCCAAGTTCACAACTATAATGGCATAAAGAATATTGAATAATCATTATGCAACTGGTTACTCTTTATTACAATATCCTTCAATATTAATAACACAATCTCACAATTATAGTTCAAGTCTAGAATCATAATTAAACATGCAATCTACATAAAATACACACTCAAATCATTGATACAACAAGGATAGAAATTAATTAAACAAAAACAATTAATTTCTCTATATTTCATTTCTCATCCAAACATGCTCAATTTAATATATGTTAGGAAACCTATCATGATCATTACATAAATCCCTTCAAAACTTAATTTAAATCATGGTAACATATAAATAAAAATTAATTAAATTAATTGATTAATTTCTCTAGATTTCAAAACAACCCTAAATGACTTCAAGTAAACATAAGTTATAAATCAAGTCACGGCCTTCCCAAAAATCATGTCTTAACTTAATTTCATGCAAGGTACACTTAACTATTAACTTAAAAATTTTGGATCAAGACATGTATTCCATATGAACCAAGTTATAAAACAAATATAACGACAATATCATAAGTATAAATCACCCCCTACCTTAATAGAGAATTGAATCTCTATAAACCAAAGCAACCAAGCTCAAAATGGGAAACCAAGCTACGGTTTTATAGAGGAGAGTGAGAGAAAGATAAAGTATTCCAAGCTCAAAGGTCTAAGGTGAGTGGAAGGAGGCCAAAATAAAGCTTAAAGCTCTAAACTAAGCTTTGCTTCAATGGTGGCTAGGTTAGGTTTTGAGAGGAAAGAGATAAAATGAAATAAAAACACAAACCCTAAACTAAATGTGATGGAATTCTCCACTCACTATGTGCTCTTGCACTACCTCTCACACACACATAATGCAAGACTAAATTAAGTGCCTATACTTGTCACTAATTCATGGCTCCTTCCTAGGCTTAATCCTAAGCCTACACTTGCCAACCATCCAAGCCAACAAGTGCTCCAATCCTAGGTCAACAAGTAGGTGAATCTCCACCCTCCATGTGTTACAAGATTATGCTTCCAAATCTTTCCACCCCATTGCCAACAAGTGGCACCATAGGAGTGTGACACTTGTCACATTTTTTGAAAATTGTAAAAATGTCCTTTTCCAAAATATCTTCCAAATTAAATTACAAAATGGTCCTTAAGACGAAAAATAATTACTTTACATAATTACACTAAGACCCCAAAAGTCAAGAATATTTCCAAGAAATTATACATCCATGCCCTTTACAAGAAAAGTAAATATCTAGCATGCTTTTCTACAAAAGTAAAAATGTAGATATCATGAAAATTAAATATCATGGATGTATGCAAAACCGGAATCAAATTCGAGCACAAAAGTGAGGTTATGCAAAGAAAACGATAAACGGGAAAAGACAAAATAGGAAAAAAGACGAAACAATAAAAAAACGAAAATGGAAAGAAAAGAGAAATGCCAAAAAAAAAAAAAAAAAAAAAAAAAAAAAAAAAAAAAAAAAAAAAAAGAAGGATGGAAAAGACTGGGTCATTACACATCATCTTGATCTAGTGATTGTTTTGAAATTCACTCTAAAGTTTTACACTAGCACAGGCGCACACTAGCACTTATTTACGGGGTACATGCTTTGTTGATTATTGATTTGGTAATATCCCAATTGAGCTAGTAGTGCTTTAAAAGTTTTCATTCTTAATAAAGGTGGATAACAAACCTTTTTTACTAAGTAGCCGTGATTCTAGCTTCATCAAGTATTGAATTTCTCGGGTCAAAAGGTGGAGGGCCCAAACTCTAGGTTTTACAAAAAAAAAATAAATAAATAAATAAAAGTGAGGGCTTCTTACCAAAGGTGAAGAGTGAAAAATGATTAGATGGAAGTTGTTTTGATTTGTAACCTAGTTAATTTGAGCTTGTAAGTCCTTAGGGGTGTCTCTACACCTAATGTCCTAAAACCGTCTGGTTTGGGAGTCATTGACCTAACGCTCGCCTCATGAATCTTCTAGAAAGCTTAAGAGATCACTACCTTACACCATGCTTTCATCTTTGATCCTATTTGGAAAAAAAAATCGAGCAAAAAGAATAAGTGCACCTAGTTAAATAAACTTTAATAAAAAGTTCATTATTTGTCTTGATAATCGGTACTAGATTTGTGTGCTAGCTTGAGGCCGGTTGTGATAATTTTATTAGTTGGCTAAGATAGCAACATATTTGATGTCAGTTCACTTAAAAAGGATTCTAGAGTTGTTTTGATTTGCATGATGTGTGGATAACTATATTTGCTTGCATATTGTTGAAATTTTAGAAAATATATTGCTTAGAGATGGTGAAAAATTACATACTTGAGTTAGTTTTCTCCCAATATTTGTTTGAAATGCTAGTGCCTCCTTAGTGAGAAAGAACTTAATGTTTGAGAGTATCATTTCTAGAAACCCTTACGAGACTTCACTCGTCCACTAGGGGTTTAAAAGGCTTGTTGCATACGCTAAATGCAATCGTGTTCCCTACGAAAGTGGCGTTATTCTTTTATTGCTTTCTAGTTTATAGTTATATAGTTGTTTATTTCTTCCTCTTCTTTATAGTTCATTACTAGGGACTAGCAATATATAAGTTTGGGGATGTGATAAGTGCTCAAATGTTGCACATTTTAGTACCTAAGTTAGGGTATTTTAGTCCATTCATCTATCTGACTTTCCTGTTTTAGTTCTAATTTGTGTTTTTATCTATTTCAGGTTAATAAGGTTCAAACAGACTAAAAAGAACCTATTAGCTCTTTTTTTGAGTCAAGAAGAAAATTCAGAAAAAGTCAAAAAAACTGTACTGGACAGTCTTCGATCAATTGAAGGAATTTTCGATCAATCCACAAGATCTTCGATCGATCGAAGTAAATGCGGTGCCAGCTCAACAATCCAAATAAGGCTAAGAAGATATTTTTCATGCCACGTCAACTTCCGAAGTAAGCTTCGATCGATCGAAGTTACTGCTGGCAATGAGCTGTTTAATTCCTGAGCGTACCCGAACTCCACCAACTTTTGTAGATGCAGGATTAGACCAATGAAATGCCTATTTTTTGACTTGTTGCCTACTAAAAAAGGTTGGTATTTAAATGAAATTGGACCATTTTTTTAAAGTTCCAACTTTTGTTCCCAATTTTTAGCTAAAAAATATAGTATAGTTCTTAAATAATTTTCTGTCTGTAGATTAGGATTTTTGGAGACCAAAGTAAGAGGAAGAAGATGATGCCTACATTGAAGAAAGCCCTTGAGGGTTGAATGATAGCAACCATTAGTGGTTAGATCTTTCTTTTGAGGCTAGAGATAGCCCCTAGGCTTGCCTCCTAAACTCTAGTATTTTGTAATTTTTGGGGATTATGTTGTAAATAATGTTTTGACCTGTGATTATATATATATCTTGTGTTTTTACATGATTTGTATGGATTTATGCTTCCAATTGATCTTTTAATTCTATTCATATGTTTATGTATGTTAAAATGAATGGTCATGTGCTTATCACTAGATTTTATGAGTTTGATGCATGTCTATATGTGTAGGAATTGTAAATCTAATGATGGTCAAGGTATGGTACTTAATTGACTACTCTTGTGATTTATTTGATAGATTATATTTATTTCTTGATGGATTGTGCTACCTCCTTAGCTTAATTAGTTTAATTTCCTTGTCATTAATATAATTATAGTATAGTTGCTTTAAATACCTAGATAGGTAAATAATGCATACTAGTTGTTTGATGATCCATGCTTATGAGCGCAAGTAGTACATTTCTCTAGATTTTTGTGTGCATCAATTGTGGGTTGTATTGAATGGTTAATGGCTTAATTTGATAGGTTGTACTACTCACTAGCTTGATTAGACAATGTATGCTTATTTTGCCATCCATGATTAGTATTTCAATTAATAGCACGCACACTTGTTTTACAACATGAAATCCCCCTAAATTGACAAATGCTATATTTAGTGAGGTGAAGCTTAATGGTGAACTCTATGCCCCAAGACTTCTCTCTCATTCTCTACAACTTAATCTCTAGATTGTTTTTAATTTGCATGTTCTTAATTGAATCATTAACTTAATTCAACCAACCAAACCTCTCTTTGATCATTCAACCTACTAACCTGAATTTAATTCCGTAGTACCTTACAAATCCCTTGGGACGATTCACTCTTGCTACATTAGTAGTAGTAATAGTAATGGTTTTTATAAATTTAAAATATGACCAAAAAGGCTTTACTTGAACCACTCTCACATTCACACATTTTGGCATATGCAAGCGACGCACCCGTCAAACATACTTGTGCAACATGTCAAAATTCCGGTGGAGTTTTGCTGAAAAGTTTGTCACGTTCACTTTATCTGGAATCTTGGTCAGTCGTGCACCTAAAAAAAAATAGAGTTTCGAAGTGTAAAACAAAATTATACCGTTATAAGATTGTCATTCCATTGTTACAGAAAAAATAAATAAATAAATTTGAGGCCAGTGAATTCGTCCTCTTCTTGTGTTGGATTGAGAATTATGGATGCATATAAAGATTGAATATCACAATTCTAAGATTGAAACCACCCATTTGTCTATCGTTGCTCTCTTCAATTGTCTACTGGAGTTTATTACAGGTTGTTAACGACATTGTTGTTGCGATGGTTGACAAATGGTGTTGACAACGACAATCGGCGATGTTGTCGATTCTGGTGGTAAAACCTCTGGCATATGTTATTGGTCACTCTATTGTTTGCTGATTAATTCACGGTTAATGATGATGCTCTTGTGCGATGATTGACGACATCGTCCGTATTAATAGTAAGACCTTTTTTTTGAGCTTGTGGTAAAACCTCTCTGCATCTACATCTGTTGTTACACTCCGGGTTGATTCGTGGATGCTGACAACACTGTCTGTGCTGGTGGCACGACCTCTCGAAAGTCTCTGAACGGTTGCTGGCTGATCTGTAGCTAATTAAGATACTTTTGCGATGGGTGTTAACAACGTTGCTTGAGCTGGTGGTAAAACCTCTTAACATTTGCATTTATCGTTGTTCTTCGGGTTGATTTGTGGACCTCTCCGAGTCTGTTCTCGCTCTATCAATGGCAAATAGTTGATCCATGGTGGATGACGACGCTCTTGCTGCGGTGGTTGATAACGTTGTTTAAGCCGGTGGTAAAACCTCTCTGCATCTGCATCTGTCATTGTTCTCCGGGTTGATTCATTGTGATGACTGTGTCTGCAATTCCCTTAGTTTTCAAAAGGATATAATTGGAATTTAAATTTTTATTTCTTGTGCATTTTAGTTGTTCACGTGGCTATGTGGTTAGATGCTTTCATGATATATGTGTAATTGAATTAATTGTTTAATTTTGTGTGTGCTTAAGTGTTTTGTTTACACTAAGTATTAAATGAAATTATTTGTTATTTGATTTTGGTGTGTATTTTATTTTATTTTATTTTTAGTTTAAAATGATGGATTTGGATAATAGTAATGGACCAACAGTAGCTCTCATGGACTACTTGAATAGAGGTTGCAGATGGATACGAATAATTCCCATACATGGTTGGTTGTATATATATATACTCGTGTATATATATTGGAGAATATAGATTGTTATTATTGTTTGTTATTTATTTTAATGATGATAATATGTTACTAGGTTATATATATATATATATATATATATATATTAATGAGAAATTGTATGTATATAATTGGTTAATACGTATAGGGCAGTATATGTATATGTAATTGTATTTTTATTTTTATTTTCTTTTCTTTTCCTTTAGAATTAGTAGACTTAGTATTGGGTTGGGATTATTAAACTTATATATATTTGTAGTGTTGCCTGCCTTAGGATTCATAAAACCCTATTCACGCCACCTTATAGACGAGAGTGGTAGCAGAGAATTAAGAGAAAAAATAGAGAGGAGAGAAGAGAAACCCTGAGACCGGAGAAAGGGTTTAGGCAAATTAATTAGGCCGGACCAAGGAAGAAGGTCGAGGGCTGTTCGAGGGTTAGAATAAGAGCAGTAGGAGGCTTGGACGGCGGCCAAGGATTGCCGAAAAGAAACTAGGAAGAAGAAGTTAAAGGTTTCAATTCAAAACCTACAAGCAAGTTTTTTTCTTACTCTCTCTATTTGACCCGTGTTCTGTGCACGCCTGGGTAATCTCCAGGAACAAAATGGATATTAAATGGATTAAGTATGCATGTTAATTCAAATTTTAAACTGTAATTTACGTGATGAATGATTTAGTTTGATTTTCTGAATAACTTGTTTTAAATTCCTATTAATGATGCATACTGGAGTTTATATGTTTTTTAGGTAACTTTGGGACATAGACAGATTTCTAGGAACTTAAATAAGACATTGTAGAGTATTTATAGCATTGACGGAGGTGAGGATGATGACAGAAAGTAGGGGCAGAGCCGGCTATCAAATGAATGGAGCCGACTGCATAGGATTTTTGGACCACAGCTCTTTGTGAGAGAGAGAGCCGGCTCCATGGAATTTGGGAGCCAGCTCCCTAGGTCATAAAGCCGGCTCCCAAGGTTAGGGAGCCGGCTCCCTTGTGTGGGAGCTTACTCTCACACTTTGAGAGCAAGCTCTCGTGCATAGTAACTTTCTAAAGTATTTTTTTAAAAAAACACAGGTTTGTTTTTAGATTTCTGGACTGGTTTGGGATATCAACGGGGGTACTAAATATTAATTTTCATGGTATATTAAAACCCTAGAATGCATAATCTTCAATTATATGCTAATGGTTTACGCAGCATGAAAGGTTAAACAACTTTGCATGCTGTTAACCGATATAAAGGATTTAAATTGCTTCACTTTATTTTAGCAATTTAATGGACTGTAATATAAGTTTTAAATCTGTATTGGATGCATAATAGGGTTATCTACTTCTTAGATTTTATTATGCTTATTTTGGATTTTAATTGATAAACCATTTAAATTCTGTTCTGTCAATTACATGAATATTGTTCGGGATTTTAATTGATGAACCATTAAATTATGTTCTATCAATTACATGGATATTGTTCTGGATTTTAATTGATGAACCATTAAATTCTGTTTCTATCAATTATATGAATTTTGGGGATTTATTTGATGTATTGTTTTAAATGTTGCATCATTTATGGATCATGTGCATTATATGTACTGGTATGGGACGGTGGCATATTAGGGATGGATTAGATCAAAACGCTAATTCCTACCTATTCATACATACGGAATGGATTAACTAAAATAGTTAAATCCTACATGGATTCATGTCTTGTCAACTAAATTAGTTGAACGACATACTGGATGTTTGTTTATTTATATTAAGTATTAGGAATGATATATATATATATGTTTATAATGCCGTGATATGAGCTTGAGTCTCATGATCATGGTTAGAGTACGTATATTGCCTAGGATGAGTAACTAGACATACTTGATGTTCCCTGGTAAGTCAAGGTATACATGGCACTGTAAAATGCGATTTACATGTTACCTTCTATTCAGGCTGAGACAGACCTATGGACTAGCGAACGTCCTATAATGTGTATTTATACATATATGGAATACTTAACTATTGTTGAGTTATCTAGGATGTATCTGCATATCGGGTCTCTGCTTGGACTGTAGTAGAGTAGAACTTGCATGTGGGCCTGACCCACTATCATTTTTCAGGTATTCATCGGGAGTAGGGATTGTTCGTGCCAAGCAGGGATCGTCTACTTTGCTCTTCCGAATTATTTACATAGATGTTTTCTTTATATTTTCAGTATTCTGATTTAGTCACTTGTTCAGTTGGGATTTTCTAGTGGTCCACATAGTATGGATTCCTGAGTTGTATTAGTAGTGGAGGATTGGATGTACCAGAATATTTTCTGATTTATAAAAATTTATTCTGAGATTTTCATTAATGGATTATAGTTTTAGTTTTCTTTCAGCAAATTTTATTTATTCTTAGTTATCATTTTTGTATTTTGTGTTCAATTATTGCCATTTGTTTTTTATATCCTCGGGTATTCGAGCGTGGGCCTGGTCAACCCGCATCCGGAAATTCGAGGGTATCACAGTGTCATCTTTTCCTTTTTCGGGATATTTTTTTATTATTTATTTATTTATTCGTTTATTTCTTTTCGTGATACTTTAAGGTTTTGTAGGACCCGAGGTAGGGTTTGGTGTTTGTAATTAGTTTCCAACATCTCACACATTTACTTTATTTTATTTTTTTGTGAATGCATAGCTTAATTGTGTAGAGAAGCATGCTAGTTTAATTTCAATTCTTGGGGGTATGAATGCACTGTTTCTTTGGGTGACTTTTTCATTTTTGGGGTTATTTGTACGATTAACTTTTTGAGATATTTTGGCTTAGAGACCTTTTTGCAAATATTTTTTTGAGATATTTAAAAGAGGGACCTTTTTGTAAATTTTGAGAAGTGTGACAAGTGTCACCTTTTCCTTAAACCATTTGTTGACTTTTGGTTGGAGATACTTGGAAGGTTTAGATGATGACAAGTGTAGGGTGTGGATTGAATCTAGTGAGGGTACGGTGCATTGGATTGTGACAAGTGGAGGGGTGAGATTGATTGTGTGTGTGAGAGGTAGTGCTAGTGTAATATAATGTTGTGTATCACATTAGTTAGTGGAGAAATTAGAAAACTCCATTGTCTTCTTCCTCACCTCTCACCTAAACCACCATTGAAGCATAAAACCCTTGTCCTTATACCTTGTTTTCAAGACTCTTCCACTACCCTTTTAGCTTAGCTTTTGAAAGACAAAAGCTTCCCTTCACCTTCCTCTACAACACCTTGTTCTTGGATTTTTATTTTGCTCTCTTTTGCCTTCGTTTCTAGAGATTCAATTCTCTAGTGAGATAGGGGATGTCTTATATTTATATCCATAGTGTTTTATTATGCTTTGAAGTTAATATATATTGTTTACATGTTATATGAATCGTAGGATTGCATATGGATGAAGGTTGTATGTATTTGACTTAGGTTTTCATATTACTCAAGGCATGTGTATGATTTAATTCTTGTATAGTTGTTGTATTCATTTAGTAGAGGATAATTTACTAATTGTTATATACATACTTAACTTAGGCTTGTTTACTACTTAAAGCATGTATATAATTAGCATCTTGTTAAGCTTAGTATTTAAATTGGTAAAGGGTTATACTACTATTAAATTCATTGAATTGTAGTTGTTGTATACTTGTTTCCTTATATTTAAATTAATTAAAGCATGTGTACAATATAGTTCTTGTAAAGCTTATTATTGTGATTGGTGGAGGATTAATTTCTAGTAATTTCATTTGGTTATAATTATGAGATTCTAGTATTATTCTTGCCAATGGGATTGTTGTAAGCTTGTATGGTGTGTATTGTAGTTTAATTAAGTGCTTAAGGCTTACTTGAATATCATGAATTGATTATTTGAATTGGCATCACTATGCTAGTGCATGTATTATTATTTACATTGTGGACTTGTCATTGCAAATGCCATAGTAGTTTGAAGACTTGAGCATGAATTGTGTGGTTTCAAACTTAGTTGTGCATGGAAAGTGGTTAAGTGTATTGTATATGTTGTTATATTACTTATTGATTTTGACTTATTGGGGCGTCGTTGTATGACATGGCTAGAGTACGGCTCTAGTGCGGGAGATACGAGTTCTCTCTAAAACAGTGGCCACTTGGGTAGTTACCGGCGGGTTAGTAACCTAAAATAGCTATTTCGTTTGATTGATAATTGGCATGATGTCCAAGATATTCCTATTGTTTGATTTCACATTTTGTTTCCAAATTGATAATACTAAGTAATTGTAACTTGTTATTTGGTATTAGTTGTTCCAATGTTGTTTAAATGCGTTATTTAATGTGAATTGCGTTTAAAATGCTTCAAAGTTAGTTTTAGGATGATTTCTTAGCTTCACCTTGAAACTAGACGTTAAGAAGCATGATCCATATGTATTTGTCTATATTATGCTTGCAAAACCACGCATATGCATCATCCTATGGAGTAATTCAAATTACTCACCCTAATTGATTATTGTTTTGCATAATCTTACGGAGTAATTCAAATTACTCACTCTAGCTAGTTGATTATTGTTTTTCAGGCAAAGAGGTATTTTTCTTGGATGCACACCATCTGTAGCTCGACTTGTGTTACATTTTGAACATCTTTTGTATGTTTTTAGCATGCAAATGTTAGCATGATGTATTTGTCTTTTGAGGTTGATAATGTGTAACCTAATTAGACGCTTGCTTAGCTTCCTTTTGTATGTGTAATATTCACTCAAGTACCCCCTTTTTGTGTAAAATTAACATGTATGTAATGAGACCAAGGGCCAAACATTTTTAATGTATGTAAAGTATGTCATTTTGTATTATGTATATATCTCTTTGACATATCATGCACTCGGGGGCATTTTCTTTATTTTACTTAACTTTTCATTCTTGGTTTGGACCATAGGTGATCTTAGAACCAATTTTAAGGGGGTTGCTTCACAAACTTTTTCCAAAAAATCACATTTTCACAATGAAATTCAAGGATTTTCAAAAAAATGCAGGTTGCAGCCCATTGTTCGCAGCCCAATACGATCGATCGCACCTAGGCACCTTGTTTTTAAGCTAAAATTTTGTACATTTTTTTGTAACTTTTTATGAAACTTCGAAATTCCATATTTCTTTCGTTCTAACTCCAAATCAGATGATTTTTTAATATAAGTTTATTGATTTTTCATTGACTATCCAATGGTATGCTCGGTAGCATCCATTTTACCCCTAGTTGCATTCTTGTCATTGTCCGTTTTAAAAGTTAGCTTCTGCTTTCGTTTCCCATTTGAGTCTCGTGACTTTTTAGGAGGTCACTTCGCCGTCTTACAAGCGGTGTCCATCTCTAGAGACCTTTTTCTTTAATTGCTTCCGCGTTTAAGGACTAGTGTTCATGTTAGTTTTCGAATTACTTGCTGATGCACCGGGTTCTTTAAAATTTCGATAGTCACATTCGTGGCTGATGATGACACTATCTATGCTTGTGGTACCACCTTTCGGAGTCTATTCTTGCTCTATCAATTGTCTATCGGGCAAATTTGTGCTGTTGACTAAGTTGTTAATGTGACTGTCAATAATGTTGTTATTGGTGGCAAATCCTCTGCATCTGTTGTTCGTTCTATCCCTTGCCTCCCTTGCCTACTGGTTGATTAAACTCCCCCCATAATCGAAAGCTTCAAAGGAGTCCCAAATACCATGCTTCGATTGAAGATCAGACCTCTACGAGCAACTTCTCGCCAGCCATGAAATCAGCTCTCTTCATCAAGCTGTCTACATAAGTCCATTCGATCTGGGTTCTTGATTTTGAAGGCTAATGCATGAATAGCAAACTAGTCTTGGTGAGAATCAAGACTTGGAAGAAAATTCTCTATTTTCTGTCAAATAATAGAGCAATATTGTGGTGAAAAAAAAAAATGATAGAAAATCCATGTGGATAGCGGATCATTAAAACCCAGTTCATCAGAATGTTATTGTGAAAAAAATATATATATATATTTATGCTGGAAAAAATTATAGTTATTGTTGGTGTGAATTGCTCACCATGGAGAATGGCCAAACATAAAATAGTCCGACAAAAAAATTCAACAAAGAGAAAGCAAATCACAGAAATCAATTTGCAGATTATAACTCAATGACCCTATCCCAGAAGTTGCATCACCCGGTCTGTACAAAAAGAAAAAGACAAATACGAAGGAAGTGTATAGGCTGCACTACATTCGCAATTTGACGCGGACCCCGCTGTTGGGATGGATGTCACCGGTGTCCGGAGGCGTGCCGCCAATAATCATCTACACGGCTAGAATAATAACTAGTTTGACCAACGAGGCCAACTGCTGTGTTCACATGAAATGATTTATGTGTACAGCACAAATGGGAAGGAAAAAGTTAACAGGTATCACTTAGACAGAGAATGTCAAGAAACAATGAAACTTCATTGGCGGCTGGAAGAAATTTGAAAAATAAATAAATAAATAAATCAAGTCCAGCACGTGAAGTTTCAAGACTTGTGAGATTTGGGGGAGACTTGCATATGGTAATACTATAATTTGATTTCCCAACATGCATGTCTTAGAAAAGGGCAGTACAGTTGAGGAAAGTGATGCACAGGCTGGTTTCTTCATCTTATCATTTGAAAAAAATAATAATAATCACATCTATACTAAATAAGAGAAAACTTACCAGACTTTGGAGACCGGCAACACAAATTACATAAATGGGTAGAGCATGCTTCTCCAGCAGTTCCGTCTCCTACGATAAGACACCGGCCGTCATGCAACACCCAGGGGCAGGAGTCATTAGTTTAAGGGGGCACAATGCACTTGTTGCTGAAAAAAAAAATAATAATAAATATGACAAATAGAAAGTATAATTTTTTTAAATCAAAAAGGCAAATAAAAAAAAATTAGTTGTAAAAAATATACGAAATAAATACTATAAAAAAAATATAATTATAAATATAAGAATCAAAATATTAATTAATAATATTTTAAATCAATACAATCACAAATGTTATCAATAAAAAGAAATAAGTTAAAAAAAATACATAATTATACATAAGTGAAAAAAGAAATTTTTTGAAAAAAGAAACAAAAATTAGAAAAGAAAAAATATATTATATACTAGAAGAAGTTGAGAGGGCCACTATTTAAAATTACCATAAAAGTATATGTATATATCAAAAATATGTATTTATATATATATAGTAGGTTGGAGCAAAATGAGAAAGAACACGCGCTCCCTCTGAGCTTTAATTGACTCAGCCCGTAGCAACACCGATGTGCCACCTAGTTGCACACCAAATTAGACGCCCTCAACAAGTAGCATATATTGATGTGAGGGAGCTCAGACTAAACTTTTACAATCTGCAATTTCAAAAAATAAATAAATAAATAATAAATAAAAATGGTGGAGATAGAAAAACATGTGTACCAAGTGTATGACACCAACAATCAATGGATGGGCACCTGATATCTCTCTCTCAAGAGTCCACGTTGAAGATAGAATATTCAGCACCACGGGTGTAACAAAGGAAGGAACAAGAAAAGAAAAAGCACCTTGAGGTGAAGCAATCTGCCACCACTCGCCATGGCCTTGCTCATATTGCGCTGTTTCCCTCCTCACCAACAGTTTGTAGCGGTTGGTGAATCAATGGCTTTGATTATATTGTTGAAGAAAAATAATAATAAAAATTTTTGGTGGGTCGTGCTAGCTTGTATCGCCCATCAAGATCCGTTGGGTGCGAAAAGGAATTTAAAAAAAAAAAAAGAAATTCAAGACAAAAACAGTCTTGAATTTATGGGAAGCACCCCTTAATTTGTGGCTTATTTGCTTGCATGGAAAGGAATTCTTTGAGAAGTGTAGGATGGAAGACTTTGGTCCACCCTTTGGCTACACATGGCCCACGTTGACACAAATATGAAAATTTTACAATATTGGTCAA